>NC_134807.1:532500-647500 GCF_046742065.1 Oratosquilla oratoria
GCGGAAGTTTGGGCATGCCTCCCTGCTGCCACTAAAGCCCGCTCCACAGTCCCACTATACAGTGACGTCATCCATTGTGTCCCTGAGTGCGACTGTGTGGAGCAGGCTGCTCAGAGCCTCGACGTTCGAATGCACATCCCACTTCCTCCTAAAGAACAGAATAAACAAATAGATACGTGTGTTTATAGATAGAAAGATCGATGAATAAATTGATGAATAAATAAATATATAAAAAAATGAATAGATGAACAATTTAACAAATGAATTGATAAAAAATAATTAAATACATAAATAAATCAACCAATAAACTGATCACCTAAAGAATTGTCACCCCAGACTTCGACAGGGTAATAATTCCTAAATTAACCTAACCTAACCTAACATAACCTGACGTAACTTAATCTAACCTAACCTAACATGACCTGACCTGACCTAACCTAACCTAACCTAACCTAACCTAACCTAACCTAACCTCAAATCACCTAATCTTACCTTACCCAACCTTACCTAACCTAAATGGGGTGATGGCGAGTAAATGAATAAATAAACAAATGAAAGAATAAGTAGATAAATGAATAGGTGAACAAATGAATAGATAAATAGAAATAAATTAATAAACAAATATGTAAATAAGTAAATAGATGAATATATAATCGAATAGATTAAGAAATGAATAAGATAAGTTATAATTAATAAATTAATTAATACATATAAATATATAAATAAGTAAATGAAGAAATAAATAAACAAATCAATAAATAGAAAAATAGACAAATGAATGAGTGAATAGATTATAAATAATAGATAAATAAGTATATAAAATAGATGAATAACTAAATAAATAAGTGAATGAATAAGCATATAAAATATATGAATAACTAAATACATAAGTGAATGAACAAATAATGAATCAATAAATGATAATTATATAAACAAATAATAACTAAAAACATAATGAGCAAATAGATAGATAAACAAATTAATATATCCAAAATGAAGACATAAGTAAATGAATGAATAGAAAAAATAAAAAAGTCACAAACTTTATGTTTGTTTGTTTGTTTTTTCATATGGGGAAACATGCCTTTTCTTCTAGTTAAACGACTTTAATCAGTCAAAGGTAGAATCACTCGTCGAAGGGGCAAATGTGACCCAAATGACAGCGATTATAGTAAAAAGGGGGAACTTTTCACATCATTCACGTGTGATACATTCTGTGTATTACATGCTCCAGTTTTGTTCGTGCTGATCGTTTCATTTCAATATATCCTAGATTTCAGACACAGACACACTATAATGAAATCTTACATTGATATAAAAATTGTAACTTACTTGACCGATTTTTATTCCCATAAACGCCAAATGTTTTTGTTTGATTATTACTGTTAATTCAAGAAAGGGAATAGAGGGAGCAACTGGGGAAGAGCTGTGTGGGTTCCATTTAAGAAAAGGGCTCTAGATCAAGTTTTGTTGTTGTAAGACAGATATACAATAAGATATCAGGCAAAGGGTAAATATATATTCTTATATATATATATATATATATATATATATATATATATATATATATATATATATATATATATATATATATATATATATGGTGTTCCGGGTGTACAGAACAGGGGAAAGTTTGTTGAAAGTGTCAAATATTTTTAAGTAGTGGAGCTTGGGTGAGGTTCAGGAGTGGAGAGTGAGTGGTTTCAGGTAAAGTTGGGGATGTGCCAGTGTTGTGTAATATCACCATGGTTGTTCAGTGTGCATATAGATGGTGTGGTGATTGCGAGGGTGTTAGGTAGAGGTTTGGAGTTGGTGACTGAAAAGTGGAGGAAAGTGGGAGGTGAGCCAGTTGTGGTTTGAGGATGACACTGCACTTGTAGCCGAGTCCGAAGCAGTTGCTGGCAGAGTTCAGGAAGGGGGGTTGTACAAGGAGAAGGAAAAGCTGGAAACAAATTTAGCCAATGATAAGGTAATGAGATGTTCAGAGGGTAGCGGTGGTTTTGGGCTGGAAATGGGCCTAAAGGGTAAGAGGCTGGAGGAAGTAGGGCATTTTAGATATTTGGGGTTACATGTGGCAAAGAACGGAGGACTGAAGATAGAGGTGAACTGTAGAGTAAAAAAACAAGTGAATGTCTGGATGGATTAAAAATATTTAAGAAATAGATATCTGGGGATGAACGCAAAGAGCTGGTTGTATGACAGAGATATTGAGCCGATGACACTCTATGGAGGAGGAGAGATTTGGAATTGGAAAGAGGCAAACAAAGAGAAAACCTAAACGTGTTTGGGATAAAATGTTTACGAGGATGGAGAGAGTGAGCGATCTGGAGATGAGGTGGAGCATGGGAGTTGAACGAGACCTGGTAGATGAAGTTGATCAAAGAGTGCGGAGATGGATTGAGTGTATCCAAGAAAAAATAATAATAATAAAAAGGAAAGGCAAGCAAAAACAACTTGGAAAGCAGAAGTGAGTAGAATGATTTCAAGGGGAAGATAAAAAAAAAAATGAGGCGGGTGAACAGTGAGAAGAGGCCACTGAATGTAAGAGGAATGTCTGTCGAGCAAAGATGAGAGAGTGAAAAAACTTAGGTGTGAATGGAGAGTGGTTGTAAATGGACAAGGAAATCACATAGCCTGAAGGAATGTTCTTCTTTGGTGCTACTCCATAAAATTCTCAGATGGTTGAAGAAGGGAAATCGTTTTATAATGAAGCAGTTGGACAACTGTCCTAGCTCCAACTGCCAGGCTCTTTTGTTGAAATGGTACATCTTGCTGCATTATGACGTGTGACTCCAGAATAGCCACATGTACTTACATAATCTTACCCATATTCCTCCATGATCGCAACCTCCTTTTGGAGGTATATATATATATATAGATAGATATATGTACATATACATATATATGTATATATATATACATATATATATACATATATATATATGTATATATACAAATTTCACAAGTCACACGCGAATCACAAATATGCAGAGTCCACTAGGAAAAGGAAAAACACACGTAGTCCGAGCGCTTTCGTGATATATTCACATTATCAAGGAGTACAGAAAGATGAGAACAAAAAATGGAGATACAGAGTATAAGTAGGACAAGAGAGGAGGGTAAATGTCTCTCTTGTCCTACTTATACTCTGTATCTCCATTTTTTGTTCTCATATTTCTGTACTCCTTGATAATGTGAATATATCACGAAAGCGCTTGGACTACGTGTGTTTTTCCTTTTCCTAGTGGACTCTGCATATATATATATATATATATATGCTGGTACATTGTGAAGAAGCATTGAGCGAAACCGGTCAGTAATAGACTCAGGAACTCGGAACTAGACCCGTGACTTCTTTTTCCAAATTCATCATATATATATATATATATAATATATATAATATATATATATATATAATATATGTATATATATATAATATATAGTATATGTATATGTATATATATATATATATGTGTGTGTGTGTGTGTGTGTGTGTGTGTGTGTGTGTGTGTGTGTGTGTGTGTGTGTGTGTGTTAAAGCGATTTGTATGTGAAGGCGCATGGGCGCGGACGTTTTAAATTTTACGTACAATGACTGCATGAATATTTGACACCAGAATATTATGAAATTCTTCATATATTCATATTTTTCTAGATTTTACATTTTTTCACTCTGGGTGCTGAAAATCCGTAATGGCCACGTACTAAACTGGTAACCCTTGACCTTGTATTTTCTTCTGTTGTAATTGCAATCCAGAATCAAGTGGTAGTCCAATCATTTCATCAATATATAGCCAGGTATGGCGAATTGTTTCCGATCGTGCTTCGTACGACGCGGAAATGCATTATATCCCAGCAGTGGTTGCTGTTACTAACGCTGGCAGTCAGAGTACAAGGGCAAAGGTGACGACTTCGATCGCAGGGTGAGTTTCTCACCCCACTGTCGCTTGAAGACCCTGAGAAGCGACTGCGATGATGGTGTGGTTCTCAGTGTACAAGATATATAGCTATTTGATGCATTGAATTATATTTGTATTGCCATATTTCACTAATTTGTATATGTTGCAGAATACCTGTGTAGAACGTAGACAACATGGTTTCATAAATATAAGATACACAGGTTGATTTATCAATTGGAAACATGATCCCATTTCTTCCCCAACTTTATTATCTATAGTAGCCTCAGTATAAGGAAGTCTGGTATCAGATATTTGATAACAGTTTGAAAAAAAAAGTTTTAGAACCGCAATCTTGAGTCAAGCTGGTAGTAAGAGCAGAAATCTTAGCTCTGACACAATTCCAACAGAACTTTAATTAAGAAGTAGAGATCTCAGTTCGAGATACTTGCGCATGCGCACAATGCCATCCGGGGCTTTTTAGCTCATCAAAGTAATAGTTCGAGTACTCATCACTCGGGGCAATGAAACCCTCCATTCATCCATTTGTATACTAATACAGTTTTTTGTTTTGGTTGTGTGTCATGTAAATTAGAATAATTAATTCGTCAATAACCAACCCGAAAAAAAGTTATTTTGATTTACTTTGGCCAACTAGTTATGTACAACTAGTGGAAAAAATACCGGAATTGTTTCATTACACTATTATAGCTTCCATTGCATGATGTAATTAATATTCAGTCTCTGCTACAAATGCTGTAGTTATACTCATGTTGAATTAAAACTTCTAAACAGCTGGGAACAATACTTTCTTTTATCATAATTATTACTACAATGATCGCATGCCGTAAACATTGTTGTCATATAATATACCTGATTGTTTTTATGTATATACTCGTTGTATATAATCGACACAACATTGATGGATATATAATTTATTTAGATTATTATTTTAGTGCAGTATGCATTTAGTAGTAGTATATATGACACGCATATAAATAATTCATATTTTATAATGAGTGATTGGTATAGTTTGCTATTATCCTTGGATACGCTTTCTTTTTGGTTGGGTACTTGAACATCGCTTATGATCCGTCAGTTACTGAAAACATGGCGGTGCAAGGCGACACGGGAACTAAAGATGAAATCAAAAAACAGTTTACAACGATAGAAGGAGTGTACAGATTATTGCCTTTATCCGAATATAGTAGACCTAGTAGAGTGGCCTATAATAATAGTGCGGGTAATGCGACAAGCCCTCCAGTTAAAGTGTCATTTGTGTGGATACCAGAACCCAGTGGCAGTAGTAGTACTAACTCAAATAATAGTAACGGAGATAGAACCAAAATATGTTTTAATTACGGTAGAGAACTCTTTGTATATACGTATAGAGGAGTCAAGAAGGTAAGTTAACAATTGAAAAATGCCTTCAAGGCCTCATTACAATGTATCAGTGAAGCAGTTGTGTTGTGAATGGAATTTTTGTGTGTACCTATTGGGAAGAAAACGTATCCAATTCATGCTTATGTTTTGGAATGATTTCTGTGTGATTCTAGGCGCTTGTGCAAATATCAAAGACTACGAAAATAGGTGAACTTTCGAACGAATTATTTGCCATGCCAAAGTGTTCATATCGATATTTAAAAGAATGCTGGGAAGAAGACATATTGTTTATGTGGAGAGACAAGACTCGGCTTGATTATACCTAATTATTAGGAGTTGCTGGTTCCCATTTTCCACCTACACGTTAGTAAACGTGCCAGGGAGTCGTACATAGGAGGGTAAAACTTATGATAAGGGAGAATTACTCTTACATAGGGAAGGAAGATACTGATTGGTTTTAAGTTCTGAGTGATAGAATCATAGAGAGAACCACATCTTACCTAGTTTGTTCTGCTCTCAAGAATTATGTTGCTCTTGTTTCTAAACAAGGCATTAGATTTAGTATGTCCATTTAAATTATAATTAGCTATTGTTAATGTTGGATAGATAAGGGTGATTTATAGAAAAAATGGTTTAGATTTTTAGAAACTTTTTGTGAAGCTTGCATAAATTTTTGTCAACAATTTTGTGGTTAGGTTTTGTTTAGGAAATATTTGTTTTGTAACTTTTTTCATTTTGCTTTTGCTACTAATCAAAGGTTGTAAAGCAAGTTTTTAATGCATTTAGGTTATTTTCTAACGGGCATTAAAAAGATTTGAAACTTCATTAATTTCTAAAGTTCTTTTAAGTAGGAAAGTGACATACTGATGTACATATCATGACAAAAATTATATATATACATACATATTGTTGATATGTGAAGCAGTGGTTCTTGAGCGGGTGTGGTGCACAAACTCAAAGAGGAATTGTTCTAAAATGTGTGTATTATTAAAAAGTAACATTACTAAAAATTCCATGTATTGTCATAGGATCTATTTTATTGGCCAGTTACACTACACTCTCTATGGATTTGTCATTAAAGGGAGCATTATTATCTCCTAGAATTGCAGACTTTGTAGATGTTAGGATGACACTCCTGGAATGTAGTGATCCCATCTGGCAACCCAATGGATTTCCCTGCCCCCACCTGTTTAAACATTGCAGAATAAATTACCAACAATCCTTTGTATGTTGAAGCTAAGGTATTTTGAATTTGTGGTGATGAAATAGATTATAGATAATTTGATTTGCATGGTAGGGGTAGGGGAGCAAATTGTGTTGCCAGATGGCACTAATGAACTATAGTGTTGTTTGGACTGCTGGTAGGATTCCAGTGGAAAATGTCTAACAGTAAAGGCAAACACTTCAAGATGCAGTAGAAAGGTTTTAGATATGTTGATGGAGTAGGCATTGGTTGATAATAGATATTGCTTGTCCTATCAATGGAACCTTCATAGAAACAGCATCATTATACCTCATTTTTGAGTGACATGGCTCTTGCCAATGACCTGGGGGCAGCCATGGATCTCCCTCAGGGGAGGGAAATGTGGGGGGTGGGGCAATGGATATGGATTCATGGAACGAGGGCTGGAATTGATTTATAGTAGTGCATGAGTGATAGATGTTTGGGCTGAGTGTGGGTTGGGGGCAGTTGTTAGAGCAGGTGTTGGTTGATGGCACTGGTATTTATCAATTAGAATTTGATCAGACTTGATAGTGTATATCAGCAACACTTATTTCAAGTGGTGTATAGTAAAGAATTAGGAACATTGATTCCACAAGAGGAAAGTTTTATCCATACTGGGTAAAGGGAGTGCCCTTGATTTAGGTATTTTTTGGTGAATGGCCATTGGACCCCACCCTCACCCAAAATCCTATTAAAGAATATAAAAAAAACTTCATGTACACGGATATGTCAAATGATACCTGCTTCAAGTATGGATCTATTGATAGCATGCAATAGTGCAGTTGATTGTTAGCATATATAAAAATGCTTCCATTTATTTTTATTTTTACTTTTTCTTCTTTTATTCTAATTGATTGTTAAATGATTTATGTCATTACCTACTTGTTTACCCATATCTTCACATGACCATTTTCTTGTTTATCTACTTTGGTGAAAGTAGTGGGGCTTAGAGGTGCTGGCATTGCAGTGAGGAACCAATGAAATTTGATATGTGATAGTAGATAGTATTGTCATGTTCATGTTGAATATGAGGGTGTGATGGATTTTTGGTTTTGATTTAAGAGTTTTGTCAAAATTGATGCACAGGTTGAGCATTAGCTTTGAGATTGAGCATAAGCTTGCATTTGCCAGAACTTCATTTATTTATTTGATTATTTTCTATCATAAAAATATAATAGATGGCAATATTTGAGAGAGGAAAATAGCAGCTGACCTAATGTTTCTCACAGCATATGCAGTTCATTAGTGGTGCTGCTACATTGTGAATGATTTTGGAATTGTAGCACAGGTCATTCCTAACAAAGTGGTTTAAAAAAGGTATTCAGGGCAGTGGACAAGATGCAGGGATGACCTGTCATCCAGGAGGTGCCAAGATAAGAGGGTGGAGGGGAATGGAGTGTGATAGGGATGGAATGGGTGGGAGTAATTTTTACGCCTTTCTTTTTTGCTAACTCCCTTATAAGGGGGGAAAAGCCTTTGGTATATGTATGTATGTATTCAGGATGTGAAAGACAAAAAAAACATTCTTTAACAATAATGGAACTGGATTGTTCTTTGCATCGGTTTTACCATACAAGCATCCAGTATTATTATTGCTGCATTTTTTATATGCACTCTCATTTTAAGCTGATTCACATTGAAGTGGGCTGGTTTTGGGCCTCAAGTTGCAATTGAATTGAACCTTAACCTGTGCTGCAACAATTAACCTTGTTCATTGTAAACATATTATCATGTACAACCAAATCATGTGTTGTGTAGGACACAAATAAGAATTGTGAGGCCTCAAAATTTATTGTATCAATTGAGAATTGTGGTTAATAGATGTATATTTCAAGGTGATAAGACATTTAACATAAGGAAACCCGGGCTGAGGGAAATACTTTTATTCCTGACTAGTTTTGCCTGAGTGGCTTCTTCAGAGGAACATAGTTTGAAGTCAAGTTGGTCAATATATATGGCAAAAGAAGGAACGTGGCAAAGTGTCAGGTTGGTCCCCCACTCGACCTCATCTGTCGGTGTGGCGGACTGTCACAGCGGGTGGACCAAGTATCCTCCTGTTGTTCGCGTGGCTGAAACGTCCGTCTGGATCAGGGGCTCTGTGTTTATTATAATAATAAACACAGAGCCCCTGATCCAGACGGACGTTTCAGCCACGCGAACAACAGGAGGATACTTGGTCCACCCGCTGTGACAGTCCGCCACACCGACAGATGAGGTCGAGTGGGGGACCAACCTGACACTTTGCCACGTTCCTTCTTTTGCCATATATATTGACCAACTTGACTTCAAACTATGTTCCTCTGAAGAAGCCACTCAGGCGAAACTAGTCAGGAATAAAAGTATTTCCCCTCAGCCCATGTTCCCTTACCTCCTATCCACATAAGGAAACCGCTTAACTGGAATTGTGGTGGGTAAGATTGAAAGTTGAATGGGATCCAGAAGATTGTTTCAATATGTATGATGTGGCATCAACAGGGTATTGATGGTGGCAGATAATAGGGATGATAAGACAAAATGGTTAGAGGATTTATCAGTACATCCTGACTTGCACCTCTGGTGTGCATATGTATTACTATGTCATCAACCTTTGTTGGTGCTAAGGAATTTGTTTTTTATTGAATGAACCTTTAGTACTGTACTGGTGGCAGATGTAGAGTGGTTTTGGTCATGTATCTTCCTAATCATGGGTTGAGTCCTCTCTCTGACTGATTCCCAGCTACCCCAACAGTCCAGACAACTGGGGCAAAGGTTGCAGCCATGTGTCTCCTGGTGTATGCTCTTCATCTTTTGCACTGTAGATGTTTCATTAGTGGGTAAAATGCAGTTTTTGCAGCTTCTTGTATATTGAATTGGTTTAATTTATTTTTCTGTAAAAACTAAGTGCTGATGTCTTGATTATTGTTTGCACTCAGTTACGTATATATTAACATCCAAGTCTGTATTAAGTTGCATTTGTTATTGTTGCATTACAAGTTTCATTATTGTTGTATTGTATATAGATTATGTTGATTGAATGCAATACCAGTACTTGTATCATGAACTTCTATTGCATAATTCAAATATTTATTAATATCTTAAGCTTACAGTATAGTTACATGCTTTACATATATAGTTTTACTTTAATATGTATTATATATGATGATTGAATAGAGTACTGGTATGTAATTAGAGATGAGAAACCTGAAAATTTGTAACTTTTGGCTTACCACTGGTGTGTATGTACTTAATTGTAATGTACAGGATGAGATTACACTTGTATTTACCTAGTTGTATTTTGGGGGAGGAGATCTATGCTCGTAGTGACCTGCTGTTGTATCTTTCCGCATCCAGTTTTTTCTTAGTCATGTATAGTTTTAGCACTCACTGTTTCCTCTTACAGTTTGTTCCAGATATCTATTACTCTGTGTGCAAAGCTATTATTACTGTCTTTCTTAAGTTTCTTCTCGTGTCCTCTTGTAGCTCTTCTGTCCCAGTTTAGTATGTCATCCCTATCAAGAATTTCCATCCCTTTCATAATTCTGTAAATGGTTATCAATCACCTCTTTCTCTTCTTTGTTCCAGGGTTGGTAAATTTAGTTTGTCCAATCTTTGTTTGCATGTCAAATTGCAAAGTGTTGGTGCCATCTTTGTCATTGCTCTTTGAATTCTGTCTATTTTTTTTTTTTTTTTTTTTTTTTTTGTACTAGGTGTCCATAGAGACGCTGCGTATTCCAATTTTGGTCTTATCAGTGTAACTAGTATTTTCTTTATCATTTCTTCATCCATGTAGTCAAAGGCCACTTTCATTGATCTTAAAAGTTAAAAGTTACTCCAAATAATTTGTTGACATGTTTGTCTGGTGTCATGTCATTTGAGTTACTCTTAGGTCCCTTTCTGAGTTTACTTTTTTTTTTACTTCCTTTGTACCAATTTTATATTGACCAGAGATTCTATTTTTTCTTTTTCCAAATTCCATTATATTGCATTTCTTAATGTTAAAATTCACTTCACTCTTTTGACTCCATTTCCAGACTTTGTCCAGGTCTTCTTGAAAAGATTTGCAATCTTCCTCTGTACTTATTCTTCTTAATAGTTTCACATCATCTTGAAAGAAGTTCATATAGCATTCCACAACTTCATTCATGTCATTTATATAAATAGCAAACATTATCGGAGCCAATACAGAGCCTTGGGGGACTCCACTTCTCAAATCTTCCCAATTTGAGTTCTTGTTTCCAAGTACCACCCTCATTTTTCTTCTGTTCAAGAAATCTTTCATCCATTCCAATAATTTTCCTTGTTTTCCACCTATTGTTTCAATTTTTCTTAGCAGCTTTTTGTGTGGCACTTTGTCAGAAGCCTTTTGTAAGTCCAAGACTTACAAAAGGCTTTTGTATGGTCCTATCTCTGTCTGTATTGATGAAGTGTAGCCCTAAATTTATTTATGGTGTTTGGTTGATCTATTTCCTCTTGTTCCATAAGTTGACACATCTATACAGATGATTGTATTTTTAATCATTATAGGCACATAATATTTTTCAATGTTTTCTTGTAATCTTATGTCATTCTTTCATTTCAAACCATTAAATATTCTTTGCTAATTTTGTCCACTCCTGTCGTTGATCTGAGCTCTGCAATCATCTCTCTTCTGTGTACCAAACCACCATGATAGAACACACTTGGAAACCAGACTCCTCCCATGGAATGTCACATGAAAATGATGTATACTGTAGTTCTGTGTAAGAATCCACAATCTTATTCACTGATTTCATCACATTGCACAAGCATAGCTAACTGAATTCAACAAAATACCTACACCAGTGGTATACTGCTCAAACATCTAAAACAACCTATCACCTACTCCACAGAACACATCCATACAAAAACACATTCACACTAAAGTTACAAAAGAAGCACTACACCATCAGACTTGCATTAGCTGTGCAGAAATACCTCCCAAGAGAAATAAGAACCACACTAGTGCAACTACATTTAGGTTGCTGTCCAGCACTAAGACAATACCAGTACAGAATTGGCCTGACCACAGAAACAAACAACCCCAGATCCAACCAAAACATAGAAGACACCAAGCACCTCATCATACTTGTCCAACCCTTGCTGTATCCAGGTAACAACATAGTAGTTTTTCCCTGTGTAACTTATGGGCCAATTTTGTGGCTGTTTCTATTTATCTGAGATCCATGAGTGTCCTGCAAGAGAGTGCTGGGGCAACATATTGATATATATATATTTAAAGGGCAGTACCTTTTTGTTTTTTATCTTTCCATAGACACCAGTAAAGTGAGGCACAATTGGTCTTCTGTTGGTACCATGTAACCCAGCACTACTGGCCGCATGGTCAGGGGAAGGATTTATGGTTTCCCCATTGATTTCCTACCACTGAAGAGGTGTTGGACATACAGATAAAAGAAAAAGAAGACCTTCCAGAGGTCAAATGAATGCCTTATGAGTCTAGGTTTCCATCCATTGACTTGTACATTTCCTATGTTAAGTGATCCTGCAGGGCCAGGAGATGGGAGTCCTGGAGGCTGTGTATGTTCCAAGGTGCTCCTTTGGGTATAGCAACACATCTTCTCAGTCCTTAGTTCAGGCCAAGATGAGTTGCTCTTCTTGCCATGAAGAGGTAAATCTGATGTGAGCATATTAGTCAGACTTTCCTTGAGCCAAAAAGCCAGTGCCAAGGCCAGCTCTGCACAGTCTTTGGCTGTCCTCCACAAAACTAAGTTGTTGGGTGTGTGTATTTTCCCATAATCCCATTACTGAGTCTCCTCTGGCTCTGTATATAGATTATGTTGATTAAATGCAATATCAGTACTTGTATCATGATTCAAATATTTATTATTATCTTAAGCTTACAGTATAGTTACATGCTTTATATATATAGTTTTACTTTCATATGTATGCACCACATGGCCAGTTCCTGTTCAGTACAGAGGCCAAGGAGGAGGAGGAGGTGGCCATTATTACTGCAGTTTCCCACACCTTGCCTGCCGATTATGTTTTGCCAGAGTTCATGTTCGTGCCCCACTCTGGCATTAAAATTCCCCGAGAGAAGGAGACGGTCCCCAACTGGGATTTGGGATATGACAGTGTCAAGCTGTTGGTAGAAGGCACATTTGACGACGTTGTCTTCCGCATCTAGTGTTGGGGTGTACACTGATACTAGCATGATGAACTGGGAAGGTGAATTTTCATGATCATGTATATGGCATCTGGGGTTTGGGGGGTTGGACTTGCTATCTAGCCCCATCAAATCCACCAAGCCCACTATGTGGGCAGCCAGGGTGGTGCCGTTGTCGTCGGCATGTACTCTTATTCGAATGTCATAGTTTTCAGTCCCAAAAGAAGGTTGAATAGAGGAGGTGGTCATAATAGGTTAGGTATTGTTAGGGTGGTGAGCCTTCTCATGGCTCGTAAGACCAATTCATACCCTGAATAATCGAGGGCATTGATCGCACTGAATTGTGGGAGGTGGTTGTGGTCGATTTGTTCTTTCTGCCCGTTGCTGTCGTTTAGCTAACAGGTTAGCACTTCTATTCTCTTCAAAGATGTTCGTGCCCACTTTCATTTCTCTTCTCCACTCATTTCTGTTGCTCGCTGAAGCTTTGAAGGTGATTGGGTCTATGTTAGCTTCCTTGAGGGATTTCTTGAGTTGGTCTTTAAATCAAAGCATAGGATGGCCTTTAGGGCGATCACCTGTATTTAACTCAATGAAGAGAATTTTCTTTGGTAGTCTTGTGTCCTCCATACGCACCACATGGCCAGACCATCTTAAGTGGTGTTTCATGATCATGGCCTCGATGTTGGTGATATTGGCTCTTTCAAGGACTGCTGTATTGGACACACAGTCATTCCATTTGATTTTCATTATTGCTCTCAATTTTTTCTGGTGGAATTGTTCCAGTTTTTTGAGGTCCCTACTATAAAGAGTCCACGTCTCACATGCACATAACAGGGTAGATACTATAATGGTGTTATATACTATCACTTTTGTATGGTTGGTCAGGTCTTTGTTCTTGAACACCCTGGTGGATAGTCTCCCATATGCAGTGTGGCCAGCTTGTATCCTGTTTTCATTCTCTTTGGAGGAGGTGCTCTGGGTGAAAAGGATGCTTCCCAGGTATGGGAAGTGTTTGACACATTCAATGGTGGTTCCATCCATGGTGATGTTAGTTACTCGTGGATTTTCCCCTCGTCTTGGTTGGGCCAATATCTTAGTTTTGGTATTGTTAACTGTTAGGCCAAAACATGTGTAGGCAGCATGGAAATTATTCTTTCGATTCTTGGAGTTCTGCTTGGGTGTGGGCTACAGCAGCATTGTCATTTGCAGCAGTGTGCTTTGGTCCAAAAATTTTCTTTGTGCCTACAAAGAAGCTTTTAAGGTCCCTGCTGTCAGCATAACCTTGTAGGTATTGCGCCATTTGCTGCCACCACTCGTTTTGTATTTCCCAAAGCCTGGCTTGACACTGTGACTTTGCTTGTGCATATTTAGCCTTCTTTGGTTGGGAATTAGGGTCTTGGTTGAGGGCTAGTCGGGCTTTCCATTTGGCGTAAGTGAGGGACTTAATATCTTCATCGTTGTCGTCGAACCAGTCCTGGTGCTGTTTGCTCTGGTAGCCGATTACGGTTCTTGCAGCTTCATTGATGGCATCTTGTATGTTAGTCCATTCAGCATCAATTGAAGATTCTCTGGCTGGTAGGTTCTGCTGGATTGCTGCTTGGAAAGCTCAGGATGTATCAGGATCTTTTAATTTACCAGTGTTGTATCTTCTTCTGGCTTTGTTTTGTTGGATGTAATGTAGCTTTCTTTTGATGGTTAGTTTTAATTTTGTGATGAGCAGCTGATGGTCTATCCAGCACTCATCGGCTCCGGGCATGCATGATCTAAGACATGCCAGTGTTTTGATCTAAGATGTTTCCAGGTGATCTTCAATTGGTTCGGGAGTCTGAACTGCGTGTTTGTGATGAACAGTTCCTGTTCAGCACAGAGGCCAAGGAGGAGGCCATTATTACTGCAGTTTCCCACACCTTGCCTGCCGATTATGTTGTGCCAGAGTTCATGTTCGTGCCCCACTCTGGCATTAAAATTCCCTGAGAGAAGGAGACGGTCCCCAACTGGGATTTGGGATATGACAGTGTCAAGCTGTTGGTAGAAGGCACCTTTGATGACGTGGTCTTCTGCATCTAGTGTTGGGGCGTACACTGATACTAGCATGATGAACTGTTTTTTTGGGAGTGGTAGTCTTAGTGATGTAATTCTTTCATTAATTGCATGTGGTGTCAGGTTATGGGCTTTTACTTATTGGGTCTTAACTGCAAAGCCAACACCCTGGGAGCGGTGGTCTTCCGGGTTTTCCCTTTCCACAAAAAAGTATACCCTGACCCAACTTTTATGATTTGCCCTTCACCAGATGTTCTAGTCTCGCTGAGAGCAACCACATCGACATTGAATCTGGTGAGTTCTCTTGAGACCAAGGCTGTTCATCTTTCAGGGCAGTCTGTGTCTCTGGCATCCATAAGGGTGCACATGTTCCATGCACCTACTTTGATGTACAATTTACTATAATCATTCCTTCTCTCACGACGAAGTTGATGAGGCTGGCTGTGGCTCACATGAATGACCTGGCTGTGGCTCATGTGAAGGGCCTGGCTGTGGCTCATGTGAAGGACCTGGCTGTGGCTCACATGAATGTGTAACAGCCTTGGCAAAGAGTTTTCTAATGTCCATCTGCTTCATAGCTCATTTGATAAAGGTTGAGTACTTGCTGTGCTGTAACATATGACTGACATTTGGCAAATTTGATGAAGTTTTCTAGAGTTTAAGCCCCTCCCTAATGCTCAGAGGTGGCTTGTATTCACCTTCATCATCATTCAGGCTCAGCATTCTTTTGGCTCCTATCATGAACAGCATTTATATCTTCATTGGTGAGTGTGTAGGTCACTGGTACATCCTTATCTATGTCAATCCATTCTTCTACCTCTTCTTCTGGCACTCTAGTATCAAACAGGTTTACAATCACCTCATGTAATTTGTCAGAATTCTGCTGTTCTGCCTTTGAAGCATAGGAATTCATCTGCAACAAGTTCTAGAACCCGCGGCTGCAACTTTCGCCAGTGTGATTGAAAAATTTGTGTCTTTAAGAGTAAATTTCTTCTGTATGTCAACACTAATTCTGACATACATCTTCGTATTTTGTATCATGCCCTGGTCCATAGGTTGAATAATGCTGGTCACATTAGGTGGAAGATGAGCAGCAAAAATATTTCCTGACACTAACTCTTCAGTGGGGGGATGTGCTCTACAATTATCCAATATGAGAACTACTTTAGATGTTGCAGGGGGGGGAGGCATTTTTCTTTTAGATTGTCCTTGACAGATGGCACAATTCTTGAAGATCTTGTAAAGTACAGGTAGGTGAACAATATCCTTCAGATGTCATGTTTTTGCATATTTACCCACAACCAATAATTTAACTCTATGCTTGCCAGAGGCTTTACCGCAACACATGACCCTGGTGGGTGCCATTTTCTCTGATCTGGGTAAACATTGCCACAAAAGACCAGTTTCATCATTGTTATAAATTTGCTTGGGTGTCAAACCTTGTTATCAGAGCTCTAAATATGTCTGTATATATTGGCAGAGATGATGTTTGCAGAAAGATTCCCCCCCCCGATTATATATCTAGTTTCCTTATTCCATGACGCACTTTAAACCTAGCCAACCAACCTTGTGAAAATACACATGTTGCCTCTACCCTTAACTCTTCATAAAACTCCTTGGCTTTCTCAACCACCAATGGCCCTCACAGACATGCACCTTTAAACCATTCGAATACTGCCACATCCAATTCTTCCAATGCTGGTTTTCGAAGGATTTGCCTATTCTCTATCCCTTTCATGTCTTCAGTTTTCATTTTGGACATTTATGTCAACTTGTTTTTTCTTAGATGTTTACAAATTTTGTATTTCTGTTTGAGTGTTAATACTTTTCTTTTATGATCCTTTGCCTTAACAATGCCTTGGCCTTTGCCTGCCATATTTATGCCAAATAAATGTCCACACAGTCCACAAATGATGGCAGGAAGGATGAAATATGTGGCACAAAACACCAGTTGTTTTTGTGTGGGTGAGTGTAGGTGGGAAACTGAATGGCTACATGCCAGTTGCCAGGTTGTAAAAAGCTAAAAATGCCAGAAAAATTTAGAAAAATGTCAAATTATGTCAGACCAAAAAAGAAAAAAAATGCTTCCCCGTAGAATTAAGGTAAAGAAAATACATTGATTTGTTTTTGTATGAATAAATAATGATATATAAGATTACATCAGGGCAAAATTTACCTTACCTAACATGTATATAACACTCAGGCTCGGATTTCTTTTGGCTCCTATCCACCCACCAAATTAATTTCTTACCAGTTGTTCCAATTGTGGGATTTTGATTAGTGTGGTTGTGCTCATCCACCAAATAACTGTGCTATTTGTGACCAGACTGTATTAAAAAAAAATAAAAAATGACAAAAATGCCGGAATCTTAAAATATGCCAAACTCAAATTTTGAATATCAGACACAAATAAAAATTGCCAGATACGAGTCATTTGGCATTTATAATGCCAACCTGGGAATCCTGCTATGTGCAAAAACAGTTTAACAGCCAGCACCACCTGGCAGGGTGGATGATTTAGATGTACATGGTGGTACATTTTTTGACATTTTAAGTTATTTTTTTTTTTTTACTATATTTTTGGCTGGTCAAAATTTTGATGTTATTTTGAGTGTGCTGTAGTTCAGAATACTGGATACATGGGGTTCTACTGTACTATAATTTATACAAGAGACAACCCTTGGTGGAGGAGATGAAGGGGACAACCACAGAGCTCATGGTTGAGAGCTGTTTGGAATGGGAAGGGTGGTTGCAGGGTTACTAGCTCTGGGAAATGGGAATGTTGCCAGCATGTAAGGCCAGACTTTTTTACTCGTTGGGTTAAAGGCGCCATAGATCCCTCCCCTTAGATCGGACTGGAAAAAAAGAAAATAATGCCCCCAACACATTTATTTCTATAAAGCTTTTAGGCCATTTTGTCAAGTTGGAGGATTATTATTATTTTTTTTCTTTCTTTCTTTTGTTTCCAGTTTGGTTTCATTTATACATTCTCATTGGCCATTCTCTCTCTCTCTCTCTCTCTCTCTCTCTCTCTCTCTCTCTCTCTCTCTCTCTCTCTCTCTCTCTCTCTCTCTCTCTCTCTCTCTCTCTCTCTCTCTCCTCTCTCTCTCTCTCTCTCCTCTCTCTCTCTCTCTCTCTCTCTCTCCTCTCTCTCTTTCTCTCTCCTCTCTCTCTCCTCTCTCTCTCTCTCTCTCTCTCTCTCTCTCTCTCTCTCTCTCTCTCTCTCTCTCTCTCTCTCTCTCTCTCTCTCTCTCTCTCTCTCTCTCTCTCTCTCTCTCTCTCACTCTCTCTCTCTCTCTCTCTCTCTCTCTCTCTCTCTCTCTCTCTCTCTCTCTCTCTCTCTCTCTCTCTCTCTCTCTCTCTCTCTCTCTCTCTCTCTCTCTCTCTCTCTCTCTCTCTCTCTCTCTCTCTCTCTCTCTCTCTCTCTCTCTCTCCAGAAAAAAGAGGAATTTTGCTGTTTTTTATTTCCAAACGTCAGTGGGCCTATAACCCAATAAATAAAAAAAAGTCTGAATGTTCCCCATTGATGATAATGTCAGAATATACTGAAGAAATAGATTTGGTGTTGTCACTTGCATGCATCATTTTTTGTATTTTCACATCAGCCATGACAGTTATTAGTTGGAAAAAATAAAATATTGTATATTAGCAAGTTTACCATGCATTTACTGTATTTTAAAATGTTAGTAATAGCAAATGTAATAATGAATGAAACGTTAACATGAACCATACATGTCAAGTGTAGGAAGACCATCTTTAATTATGGCAGTGTCATTTTTTTGTGTGCATAACTTTTTGTGTATCTTTGATGTTAATTGCCTTCTGATAGGTATATTAGCACTATATAGCTATGTACATGCCTAATGTAACATTCAATTACATTAGTATAGCTAAATCACATATATGAATGGCAGAGAGGAGTTGTATTTACCTAGTATCATGAAATATAAAATTGATAATGAGCACAATTTTGTTTTGAAATATTTTATTTACTACTTTTACATAATTTCTTATAATAAGCAATGTTACAGCCTTTGACTTTAACATTATTTGTAAATATGCTATTCTAAGCACCATGACAACTTGCATTATCAGCTAATGCATTTTGGAGTTGTTTGCAAAAACTTGTGAACATTTATGGGTTAATGCCTGCCATAAGTACACACCCAGAAAGTGGTGAGTTCCAGAAAACAACAGTCCACATATGAACAGAGATTACTGTATTAACTCTTAGGCTCTTTCATGAGTTGTTGTTGTTCCCTAGAACTGTTTCTTGATATCCTTCAGGCTTGTATTCTATTTTTTTTTTCCCCATAACTTTATGACAGCCATCCCAAACCAGATCTAAACAGTACATAGTTTGTCTGCTAGTCTGGGAATCACTTTGGTTACTACTTTTTCTGTTCTATTGATCTTATTCATATCCTTCATTTTGTGTTGAGGGACCATTTCAGAACTTGTCAACCCTCTCACTGCCCTGATGGGGCCAACATTCGGTCTCTGGACTGAGCTCAGGATCTCCGTCAAAGTCAGTTGTACTTCTCACACCTTTTCACACATGGAAAGCTGACAGCTAGTGACTGCTCCTTTGATTATTGGCATTGAAAAAGTCCTACACTACAACACAGACAGCAGTCCACTATTCCTTCTGGAGAGATGTGTGGAAGAGTTTAAGGACTGTTGCCAGCTGTGGGTTTTTCCATTCAATAAAACTCAAGGCAACAATTATTTTGTTAAGCCAGTCCTCTATAGTTATTTTTTTTCCACTAACCCTTGTCACATATTCTTTCATATCCAAGTTGCAGAAGAATAGAAATGTTTCCCATTTCTTCTCTATTATCCCATTATTCATGAATTCCATCCAGTCTGTTGACCCCAAAATTGTATGTGATCTGTTTCTTTTCTCTAGTGATATGATCAATTTCAGATTTCTGTGGAGGTCTCTCATGGAGTGCTTGTTTTGTGATCTGGATGTGTATGTATTTTTGTAGGTTAATGTAAATGTGTGAATAGTATGTTGGTATTTACCTAGTTGTAATATACGGGAGGGAAGGTGTTTATTGTGTTCAGTGGGCTGTGTTTTTGTGAAATGGTGTGAGAGATGTGAGGGGGGGGGTCAAGAATGCCTATGATCATTCTTGTATGCTGCTCTATAGGAAAGATTTTGATTTGTCAATGTAGGTGTTCTACTTGGGTTGTTTTGTTGCAGCTAATTATTATTATTAATGCTTTATTTTGGACAAGTGTTTGTTTTCTTAATTGTTGATTATTATGCTGTGGATGTATAGTTTATTGCAGTTCTTTAGTTGTTTTTGGCACAGCAATTAGTGTATTTTCTACTGTCCAAATTCAGGACCTGCTACTGTTCTAAGTATGTTAATTTTATTTGTCTTCACAATCATATGTGGAGGTAGAATGTAGATTGAGAGAAGCGAGTAAATGCCTTGGTGGATTAAAAAGTGTAATGAGGAATAGACATTTGGGAATGGATGCTAAGAGGAAACTGTATGAAGGAGTGATTGTGCCAACAGCACTGTATGGGGCAGGAACATGGAACATAAGAGAAGAAGAGAGAAGGAGTTTGAATGTGTTTGAGATGAGGTGTCTGAGAAGTATGATGGGGGTTACTAGGGTAGATAGAGTGAGAAATGAGGAGGTGAGGAGGAGAACAGGGGTGGAAAGGGAGCTGGGAGATAGGGTTGATGAAAGAATATTAGGATGGTTTGGACACATGGAAAGAATGAGTGAAGAAAGACCAGTAAAAGAAGTATGGAAGGCAGATGTGGAGGGAGTGAACATGAGTGGACATCCTTGGATGAGGTGGATGGATGGGGTGAAGGGGGCTTTGGGGAAGAGGGAAATGTCTGTCGAGGAAGGACGGGAGAGGACAGAAGACAGGGGTGAATGGAGAATGGTTGTATATGGATGATGATGTGATGCATGAGGTGGAATGGGCAGGGGGATGAGGGGTGAGGTAGTATGTGTGAGCAAAATTTGACTCAGCCCAAAGGGATTTCTCCTTTTATGCAATGGGGGGATGGAGAGGGGGGTCGCCGATTTAATGAAGCGGCCTTGCTGTGGATGTGCTGTGTCTTGCAACACTGCTTCTGACCCAGGACAGTGGACAAGGTGCAGGGATGACCCGTCATCCAGGAGGTGCTCCGATAAGAGGGAGGGTGGAGGGGTGTGGAGTGTATTCAGGGATGGAATGGGTGGGAATGATTTTATGCCTTTTCCTTTTTGGCTACCTCCCTTGTAAGGGGGAAAAAGCCTTGGTATATGTATGTATGTACAATCATATGTTTGATGTATAGGTTGAAGGTCAAGTGTATATCAAAAGTGAGGCCCAGAATATTTTTTCCAGTGAAAGTGACATCTGCAAGATTTATGAAGTGTGTTTTTATTTTTATTTTCATGACTTGGCTTATTTTTAGTTTTTGTATACAATATGTACCAGTATTAATTTGTTTTACTTCTTAAATGTCTTTTCATTCTAAGCATATTTTTTTTATTAGTTCTGAGAGAAGAACTGTCAACCACAAAGGCACAGATTTGTCAGAGTAATTCTGTTTGTTGTTTGTTATTTAATTTTAGTTTTCAATATAATTTCTAAATCGTATTTATGGACATGTAAGTAGTTATGATTAATATTAGGCTGTTTTTCAGGCTGCAGACCTAACCAAACACATAGACAAACGAGCCTATAATAAAGAAGAAGTCCCAACATGTCATGACTTCAACCAAAGCACAGCAAGTCCAGAAGGTGTATCTTTACTAGTTGGGCTCTTAGGGGGTCAGGTGCAATTAATAGACCCAATTACCAAGGACCTAAACAAAGCTTATAATGCAGGAGAGGTGAGTTAATCTGCATACTTAGTAGAGTTGCTGGTTCTCTACATGATTGTTATACATTACTGTCTTGTGCACAGTTAAAGATCACTTATGAATGACTCTTCTTGCTGTAGTTTATATTTATACTTTGTTGCAGATTTCACGTAATGTACTCTCAAAGAAATGTTCAGTTTAGTTTATATATTTTTAATATCTGTTTTTGGTACTGCAATATGTATAGATACATTTGAATTGCTTACATATTTTTTAGTTTTGCATGATGCTCTTTAGCAACAAGAAAGTAAGTGATCTGACAGTATTTCTATTCTGTGTGATGTACTACTTATCCTGGTTATCTCAAAACTTAATTTGGGGATTTTTCAGTAACAAAATGAAACTTGGATTTTCTATCTTCAGAATGGTTGAGACTGTCTTCTGATTTCATAGGTCATGCTTGATTAGATTTTGGGAAATTTGGGGTTACACAAGTTCATTGACATCCCTACTCTCTGTTAGCAAAGCCATTAAACTTTTTCCAAGCAGCCCTGAAGTTCCTGATACCAAAAACCTTCATGTATTTAAGGTTTTTCTATTAACCCCTTCATTATGGTGGCATAATTCATGGATTATATTCTGTCCAAGAGCAAGAGATTTCAAGCAGCTAATGGGATGAACTCAGAACTGAAGGGGTCTTGATTGAACGAGACCTTCTGGGTAGAATTACCGTATTTTACGGCTTACAAGATGCACTTTTTTTCCTAAAAATACCCTGAAAAATGCTAATGCGTCTTCCAAGACGAATGTCGTATTGCAAGGCAACACCCAGGCTCATGTAAGCTTGGACACTTGACCGATAGCGACCTTGATTTGTATGTTGAGTCATTACACTATGATGTTAGCTTAAGTACTATTTAATTCAACCTTTTAAATTATGTAAACTCAGTACTTAGCTGTTACAAGTATTCCAATAGCATAATCCTTCCTGGAGCCTACTCGGTGTGTGGAGAAAACGGGCCGTTCCCTCGTCTCATAGCAACACACACATACACACGAACGCACGCAAATGCCAGGTGCCTTTATCAGTTACCACCAGGCTATCATACGTGTCATAAGATTTTTTGTCCTGGAAATTATCACCCATGGCTAATTCATCAAAATGGTTTAGTTATACTATCGCATACAAGCTACAAGTTGTACGATATGCCAAAGAACACTGTAAAAGAGCAGGAGAAAGACACTTTGGAACACCGCCTACCGAAAAAATGATTCGGCAGTGGAGTTTTATATATCTACATCCATATTTTTGAAATTTTTATCTTATTTTTATGAAAATAAAACCACCCTTGGACAATGAAAAATGTATAGTATATTTACTAATCGCCAACCAGTATCATCGCCATACAAACAAAATCAGACAAGTGATTTCATAATGTAAACAGCTTGCTTCTTATGTTTTTGTGTTCAGTGGTTGGATATATGGTGGATGTGTTCTTGTATGAGAATGACTTCTTTCTTTTTCTTAGAAATTTCTTTCAAATATTAGGGTGCGTCTTCCAAGATGCAGCGTCTTGCAAGCCGTAAAATACGGTACTCATCTCGAATGCATAAATCCATCTGCTCATAGGCAATATAGAATCTATAAATTATTTCACCATATTGAAGGAGTTTAGCACCACTTTAGATGTACTGCTAAATTCTGCAGTGGCAGTATCATAAAACAGTGAGATCTAACTGAGGTGCAAAATTTCCAACATAATTGTGTAAACTTGTCTCCACTTGAATTGACAAAGATCCTATAAACAACATAAAATGAATCATAAGGAATTATACCTGATTGCACTAAGACAACCTCAATAGAACATATATACTTGGAAACCAAAATCCTTCTCATGAGACAGCACATGAGAATGATAGGCACACAATTATATGTAAGAATCCTTGAATCCTCCCACCTGTCACACCTGTTACCATTTCCTGTGCTTTGTTTTGTGATGCTTGCAGGGTGCCTATATTTGTCTTCATGATTGTAAGAAACATGCTGGCTTGGTGAAGTCAAGGGATAAGGTGTTGAGATGGGAGGGGCATTAGCTATATTTGTATTTACATGCAGATTGTTTATATTATTTCTCCTTCTTTTTCAGCGGTTAATAGACAAAACGAAAGTGACGTGTATACGATGGCTGCCAGGTTCCCCCAACCAGTTTCTAGTCTCCCACAGCAGCGGACAGATGTATGTTTACAATGAGGAATTGCTGTGTGTGCTTGACCGCCCTCATTACCAGCTTTTCAAGCAAGGGGAAGGTTATGCAGTGTATACGTGCAAGACCAAGAGTACACGAAACCCATTGTACAGATGGGTTGTGGGTGAGGGAAGCATTAACCAGTTTGCCTTCTCACCATGCTCCAAGTACCTCGCTGTTGTTGCACAGGATGGATATCTTAGAGTCTTCAACTTCGACACTATGGACCTTGTAGGCTGTGCGCGCAGTTATTATGGTGGACTTCTGTGTGTGTGTTGGTCTCCTGATGGTCGTTATGTTGTCACAGGAGGGGAGGATGACCTCATCACTATCTGGTCCTTCCATGAAAAGCGCGTGGTGGCACGGGGACAGGGACACAAGAGTTGGGTTACAGTGGTGGCCTTCGACCCATACACAACCCTGTATAGTAGTGATGTGGACACCTACGATTTATGCAATGAGGACACGACCAAACATAATAGTTACGTTAATGACTATCGCAAAGGCAATAGCACACCCAATTCCAGATCAAATTCTAATAGAAACTCGGTAGCATCAGATAAGTTAAATCTGTCGGTGTTGAGTTATAGACTTGGGTCAGTAGGTCAGGACACGTTATTTTGTCTGTGGGACTTGAAGGATGACTTGTTGAGGCAACCTTACAGGCGACCACGGTCTAGTACAGTGGTGAGTAGCAGTGGGGGGGTGGGGGGGCAGCAAGCAGGACAGCAGCCAACAACAGCAAAGTGCAACAGTGTTAAGGAATCTACTGCTCTGTCAGATTCATCACATCACTCCCACTCTTCGAACTCCTTAACTGCAAAGCTGGCCAACCTAAATTTTGGAGAGAAGCGGGATAAGGAGAAAGGGGAGAAGGATCACAAGAGAAATCTCAGTTTGGCATGCAAGAACTCAACGTCCAATTGCAACAAGTCGTCCACACAAAAGAACCAGACTAGCAGTGGGGACACAGATAGCTTCAAGAGGATTGGTAGTTGTGTGTGTCCACGATTGGATGAGTGCCCAGTTTTGGAGCCATTGGTGTGTAAAAAGATTGGACATGAACGGCTGAGTGGGCTTGTATTCAGAGAAGATTGCATCGTGACCTCTTGTCAAGATGGCTGTGTACTCACATGGGGCCGACCAGGAAGACAGGTAACCAGTGGCAAAGTTGTAGCAAAAATATTGCACTCAAAGAGAATGTATTAACCTTTAGTTAGAAGCTTGATTACTTAAATTTTTTATAATATTTGTAGTTATGATTTAACATAGATATTTATTGTTTGCGTGTATATATAGTTTTTGTGTATCCTATTCACATTAGATTTTCAAATTTGATACATCAAATGACTTTGTTATGACCAATGTCAGACAGTTTTGTTGAGTGTAGAGGAACCCTTGCATGTGAATGGGATATACAGCTATCTTGAATGAACGAGGGACCACTGATTAGTAGTGGTGGTCGTCCTGCAAGATGGATAGCAGAAATAATGTTTCCCCTGCTGACCATTCATTTTCAAAACCTCCTCCTCACCTCCATCAGGAGACATGGTCCCTGCTCTGGTCCCCAAGATGACTCACTCTCTCTCTCTGCTAAATTATCTGCATTTCTTCAACTTTTATTTCTCGCCAATTACTTTCAGCTGGTAACACAGAAACAGACCCACTCATATGTAACATAGGCAACAGTCCAAATTTCTTCCAGAGAAATCTGTAGGAGGGCCCTAAGATCATGAGCAGCTGCTCTGGGGCTTCAGGTTTCCAGTCAGTGAAAGTAAAGGCAACAATTGTTATCATGACCCATTTGCACTAAATTTGATGATATATTGATTTTGTTCTGGCTAATGCCAGATGATTTTATTCAGTGTAGAGGAACCCCTAGTTTGTGAAAGGGGCTTGAGTAAACCATTACCTCTAGCTCATTCATACCAATTGAATAAAATTTTATATGTTTAACAATTTTATTTTGGCCAGTGACCGACAATTTGTTTGAAATTAGAGGAACTCCTAGGTTGGATATACATTTACATAATTGCATTTACCTATTTGTAATGTGCAGGGAAAGAGTTCTAATGAGGAATACAAACTTTTTTTTTAAGGTGTGATGGAAATGGAGTATGTGAGGATGGAATGGGTGGGAGTAGTTTTTATGCCTTTGTTTTTTTGGCTACCACCTTTGTACATACATATACCAAGGCTTTTTCCCCCTTACAAGGGAGGTAGCCAAAAAGGAAAAGGCATAAAATCATTCCCACCCATTCCATCCCTGAATACACTCCACAGCCCTCTACCCTCCCTCTCATCTTAGCACCTCCCGGATGACGGGTCATCCCTGCATCTTGTCTACTGCCCTGGGTCAGAAGCAGTGTCGCAAGACACAGCACATCCACAGCAAGGCCGCTTCATTAAATCGGCGACCCCCCCTCTCCGTCCCCCCATGCATAAAAAGAGAAGACGGGGAGAAATCCCTTCGGGCTGCGTCAAATTTTGCTCACACATACTACCTCACCCCCCATCCCCCCACCCATTCCACCTCATGCATCACAACATCATCCATATACAACCATTCTCCATTCACCCGTCTTCTGTCCTCTCCCGTCCTTCCTCAACAGACATTCCCCTCTTCCCCAAAGCCCCCTTCACCCTATCCATCCACCTCATCCTAGGATGTCCCCTCATGTTCACTCCCTCCACATCTGCCTTCCATACTTCTTTTACTAGTCTTTCTTCACTGATTCTTTCCATGTGTCCAAACCATCCTAATACTCTTTCATCAACCCTATCTCCCAGCTCCCTTTCCACCCCTGTTCTCTTCCTCACCTCATTTCTCACTCTATCCAGCCTAGTAACCTCCATCATACTTCTCAGATACGTCATCTCAAACACCTTCAAACTCCTCTCTTCTCTTATGTTCCATGTTTCTGCCCCATACAGTGCTGTTGGCACAATCACTCCTTCATAAGTCTCCTCTTAGCATCCATTCCCAAATGTCTATTCCTCATTATATTTTTTAATCCACCAAGGCATTTACTCGCTTCTCTCAATCTACATTCTACCTCCACCTCCACTTCGCCTTTTCCTGCCACATTTGCACCCAAGTATCTAAAACTATCCACTGCCTCCAGTTGCTCTCCCTTAACCCCTTCCGTACGGTGCCGCATACGTAGGCAGCATGAGGAGCAAGTGGATATGCGAGGCTGCCATATCGGCGTCTTGATTTTATTTATTGTAGTTGCCCCTGCGTAATGACATACTCTCTAAACTGTCTTCATCACATTTTCTATGGTTATCAAAATTCACGGGTGAAAGAGAGAACGATCGATATAAGCGGTGACTATATTTTATGATGTGAGTATTATTACGACACATCGTACGTCTGGCAGATAATGCTGCCCGTGAGATTTTGGCCCGGAGTGAAGAGGTTAATGCTCACTTCCAGTCTGCTGCTACTTTCACCCCTTGAACATCTCATCACCTTACTTTTACCCACATTTATCTTCAGTTTTCTTCTATCACACACTCTCCCAAACTCTGTCACCAACTTCCTCAATCCCTCCTCTGATCCTGCCACAAGTGCAGTGTCGTCTGCAAACAACAGCTGGCTCACCTCCCACTTTTCTCCATTTTCTTTAACCATCTCCAATCCCTGACCCACCACCCTTGCATTTACCTCACGCACTACCCCATCCATGTATAAGTTGAACAGCCAGGGTGACATAACGCATCCCTGACGAAGTCCCACCTTTACCTCGAACCACTCACTCTCTCCATTTCTAATCCTGACACAAGCTCTACTACATCTCTTAGAAGCTTTCCTCCTATCCCGTATATCTGCAAAACCTCTCACAGTGCCTTTCTGTCTACCCTGTTTTAAGCCTTTTCCAGATCCATAAAGGCCCAAAAAACATCCTTCCCCTTTCCTATAGCTTTCTCACATATCTGTCTTACCACAAAGATCTGATCTACACAACCTCTACCTGTCCTAAATCCACACTGTTCCTCACCAATTACTCCCTCTATTCCTCTCCTAATCCTCTCAATCAAGATCCTCCCATAAGCCTTCCCAACTACACTTAACCACTTCCATACGGTGATGCCTACATAGGCGTCATGAGGAGCAAGTGGGTACGCGATGATGCCAACGTCGGCATCTTGATTATATTTATTGTAGTCGTACCTACGTAACCTCCATTCTCTCTAAAATGGCTTCATCATATTTTCTATGGTTATCAAAATACACGGGTGAAAGAGAACGAATGATTGAGCACTGACTTTATTTTTTATAATGCAATTATTATGATGCAACATAGCACGTTGGGCAGCTAATGCTGCCAGACGTGCGATGTGCCCTGGAGTGAAGAGGTTAACAAGCTAATCCCTCTGAAACTACTTTCACATTTGTCCCCTTTTCCCTTGTAAAGTGGAACTATACAGGCACTCCTCCAGTTCTGCGGCACTCTACCCTCTCTCCAGCAAACATTAAATAACCTCACCAGCCAGTCCACCATCACTGTACCTCCTTTTTTTTTAGACATTCTGTATGGCATCCATCCAGACCAGGTGCCTTACCTACTTTCATCATCTTAACAACTGCCTTCACTTCATCCTTCCTTATTTCCCCTCCATTTTCCTCACTCATCTCGGTCATTTTCATAGCATTTCCCACTGCAACTATCTTTCCATCCCTATCCTCCTTCACATTTAGCAACTCCCTAAAGTATTCTGCCCATCTTCCCCTTACTGCCTTCTCTTCCATTATCATCTCTTCATCTGCACCTTTTACCTTTTCTTCTCTACTTGATTCACCTCCTCTTCCTCTCTTAATTTCTTTCCAAAACATCTTTTTATTACTTTCAAAATTTTCTGTCATACACTTACCCCATTTCACATCTGCTCCCCTCTTTGCCTCCTTTACCTTGTGCTTTGCTTCTCTTTTCTTTTCTTTGTACCTCTCATATGACTCCCTCGTCCTATTTTGTAACCAATCTGTGCAAGCTCGCTTCTTCTCTTCTACAACCTTCTTTGTTTCCTCATCCCACCACTCACTACCCTTCCTTCTATTTCCTCCTGTCCTTCTTGTTCCACACACCATCTTTGTACACTTTGTGACTCCCTCCTTGAACCATCCCCATTATTCCTCCTCCACTCCTAGCTCTACTCTATCCTTCACTCCCTCCCACTCCTCCCTCAGCTTCTTCTTGTACTCCTCCTTTTCCTTTTCATTTAAAGAGTTCACTCTAAGCACCTCCCTACCTGTTGTCCTTTTCCTCTTTCTCCATCTATCCTCCACTCTCCACCAAAAAATGATCTGATATTCCCCCACCCTCTCCCCTTAGCACATGTACATCCTTAACTCTTCCTATCATACTCCTATCTACCACTACATAATCCATTAGCACTCTTATCTACCACCCTTCCATCCACCATCCTCTCCCATGTGTACTTATGCTTGACTTTCTTCCGAAACACTGTATTTGCTATCATCAATTCTCTTTCTAGACACATCTCCACCATCAACTCTCCACTATGATTCTTTCCTGGAACTCCACATTTCCCAACCACTCCATCAATTGGATCATTTCCTACCCTAGCATTAAGGTCTCCCAGTACTAATACATTGACATTTCTCCCTAATCCATCTATGCACTCATTTAAATCTATCCAAAAAGCCTCCCTTATATACTCTTCTCACTGCCAGGCCCATATGCACTTACAAAAACCCACATCTCCTTTCCCAGTTTCACCTTCATCCACATTATCCTTGAGGAAACCTTCCACTCCACTACACGTTTAACTATCTCTTCACTTACTAGTATAGCCACCCCTTCCCTCCCTCGCCCTCTCTTCACTCCTGATAACCTCCCACTTACACTCCCAAACTTACACTTGCCCTTCACTTTCAACTTAGTTTCACTCAAAGCCAACACATCCATCTTTCATCTCACAAACATACTACCTATCTCTTCCCTTTTACTCTCATCTGTACCACATCCATGCACATTAAAAGACCCAAACCTTAGGGTGCTGGTTGGAAAACTCTTAGACCCTCTTATGCCTTTACTTTTTTTAGGAATGTCCCCTGTGGGGCTACAGGGAGAAGGATGCCTGGTCCCAATCCCCGTCCCTTTATTCTCGCCTCTTACGATCCAAGTGGAAATACTTGGTGGCAGTATTCTTTTCCCCCACCATAGGGTAGGTAGGCAAAAAAGGAAATGAGTATTCAGAGAAATTGTACAAGGGGTTAGGGGACAGCATAACAGAGGTACTGTTGTAGTATGAAAGTGTCATCATGTCTCAATGAGCAGAGTTGTCCTCTATCACAGACTAAATGACATGTGGTTCTGGTCCGTAGGGGCGCCCCATATAGACCCTAAAGTATCAACTGTATGCTACTTTGCCACAATAACATGTAGCCAATACCCCCTTTGTAAGGGGGAAAAAGCCTTTGGTATATGTATGTACATTTGAAACTGTTTATGGATTTAGTTTGGTCAGTATTAGCTTCTTCTGGATGCTTGCTGGCTGAATGGGTTAGAGCAGTCATTCTCAGTTTGGGCGATTTTTGAGCTCGGGGGAGAAAAACGTCACAGGTATTGCTTCTAACTGACAAATTTTAAGCCTAATATAAAAGATCTAGCAGCAAAGCACCAGCTGGGCCCAAGGATCTCGTTAAAACACAACGTGAGTAAAACATTTTAAATTAGTTGTTTATCATTGTTACAATAATTTTTAGTATTATTTTCCAATTAAGGGGGGCGATCCTTTTTTTTCAATTGAAAAAGGGGACGATATGGCTAAAAAGGTTGAGAAACCCTGGGTTAGAGTGTAGCTAGTTGTGGTGTAGGTCAAGGTGATAGCAGTTTGAGCTGTGCTGCCAGAGAGTTGGACCAAGGACATAGCTCATTAAATTCCAAGTGCATAGAGGGATTAGGGAGAAATGTCAATGTAGTGTGGAGTTCCAGGAAAAAATTGTAGTGGAGAGTTGATGGTGTAGATGTGTCTAGAGAGTTGATGATAGCAAATACAGTGTTTAGGAAGAAAGTCAAGCATAAGTACATATGGGAGAGGGGGGTGGATGGAAGGGTGGTAGTTAGAGCATTAATGGACAATATAGTGGTAACCAGGAGTATAGTAGGAAGAGTTAAGGATGTACATGTTCTAAGGGGAGAAAGTGGAAAAATATCAGATCATTTTTTGGTGAAAGGTAAGTTGAGAGAGGAGAATAGATGGAGAAGAGGAAAATGACAGAAGGTAGGGAGGTGCTTAAAGTGAACTGCTTAAAATATAAAGAAGAGATGTAGTACAAGAAGAAGCTGAGAGAGGAGTGGGAGTGAAGGATAGAGTAGAACTAGGAGTGAAGGAGGAATGGGGATGGTTCAAGGAGGGAGTCACAAGGTGTGCAAAGATGGTGTGTGGAACAAGGAGGATGGGAGGAAATAGAAGGAAGGGTAGTGAGTGGTGGAATAAGGAAGCAAAGAAGTTTGTAGAAGAGAGGAAGTGAACTTTCACAGATTGGCTACAAAATAGAACGTGAGAATCATATGAGAGGTACAAAGAAAAAAGAAGAGAAGTAAAGTATAAGATAAAGTAGGGAAAGAGGAGAGTAGATGTGAAATGGGGTAAGAGTATGACAAAATTTTGAAAGTAATAAAAAGGTGTTTTGAAAATAAATTAAGAGAGGAAAAGGAGATGAATCAAGTAGAGAAAAGGTAAAAGGTGCAGATGGAGAGATGGTTATGGAAGAGAAGGCAGTAAGAGGAAGATGGGCAGATTATTTTAGGGAATTGCCAAATGTGAAGGAAGATAGGGAGGGAAAGGTAGTTGCAGTAGGAAACACTAAGAAAATGACAGTGATGAGTGAGGAAAATGGAGGAGAAATAAGGAAAGATGAGGTGAAGGCAGTTAAGATGATGAGAGCATGTAAGGCACATGGGTTGGATGGGTGTCATACAGAATGTCTAAAAAAAGGAGGTACATTGATGGTAAGATGGGAGGGAGGGTGGAGGGAAGTTGAGTGTATTTAGGGATGGAATGGATGGGAATGATTTTGTGCCTTTTTATTTTTGGCTACCTCCCTTGTAAGGGGGAAAAGTGTATACATTGATGGTGGACTCACTGGTGAGGCTATTTAATGTTTGTTTAAGAGAGGGTAGAGTGCTGGAGGAATGTATGTTTAGTTCCATTTTACAAGGGAAAGGGTGTGTGAGTGTAGTAGTTTCAGAGGGATCAGTTTGTAAAGTGTAGTTGGGAGGGTCTTGATTGAGAGGATTAGGAGAGGAACAGAGGGAGTAATCAGTGAGGAACAGTGTGGGTGTAGGACAGGTAGGTGTTGCATGGATCAGATTTTTGTGGTAAGACAGATATGTGAGAGAGCATTAGGAAAAGGTAAGGATTTTTTTTTTCCCTTTATGTATTTGGAAAAGGCTTATGACAGAGTAGACAGGAAGGCATTGTGGGAGGTATTGGAGATATATGGGATAGGAGGAAAGCTGTTAAGAGCAGTCACAAATTTTTACAAGATTAGTAGAGCTTGTGGTTTGAGGTAAAGGTGGGACTGCCAGGGATGTGTTATGTTGCTTTGGCTGTTCAATTTATACATGGATGGGGTGGTGCAAAAGATAAATGAAAGGATAGTGGGTTGGAGATTGGAGATAAGATAAACACCATATGAGGACGGAGCCTTTATTTGTACGACGTTTCGCTTATTACAGCTTTTTCAAGTACAAGTTGAGATACAAATGCTTGAGATTAAATATGGGAAATGGAGGGAACGGGGAGAGAAAAGGGGGGAAAGGAAGAGGAGGAGGAGGAGAAGGGGGGGGGATTGGACACTGGGAAAGGATGAGAATGCTGGCCCAAATGTCCGTGGGCGAAATGTCCACAAAGGGTGGTTTAGATATTTAATATTTTGCTGGCCATGGGTATTAGGGGAATAATGTGAGACGAGATGTTAAACATGCCTCACATTATTTTGCGACAGGGCAGTGGGCAAGATGTAGGGGTGACCCATCATCCAGGAGGAGCCAAGATAGAGGGAGGGAGGGGGTGAATGGGAGTGTAGTATGTGGGGATGGAATGAGTGGGAGTGGTTTTTATACCTTTGTTTTTTGGCTACCTCCCTTTAGTATATATGTATGTATGTACAAAGTACTCTGTAAAGGTCATCCTAGCCTCCTGATAGAGTAGTTTGTGACTAAACTGAATCAGTATTAGCTTCTAAGCTATTTCAGGAGTTAATGCATTTGTATGAAAAACTATTTCTTGACTGCCTTTATTTTTATTTATTTTTTATTTTATTTAATTTCAATTTGTTCCCTTGATCTTATGACTCATTCTAGATCACTAGATTTCATCTTGGATTTATGTATTCCCTATAATGTCCTAAACAGTACTATCAAGTCACATTATATAAGGGAGGTAGCCAACCAAGGCTTACAACCTCCCTCCACCCAATTTACACATGGATGGGGTGGTGTGAGAGGTAAATACAAAAGTAATGGGTAGGGGACTGAAGATGGTTAAAGAAAATGAAGAAAAATGAGAGATAAGCCAGCTGTTGTTTGCTGATGACACTGCACTTCTAGCAGGAGGTAGTAAGGAAGTTAGTGACGAGTTTGGGAAGGTGTGTTACAGAAGTAAGTTGAAGATAAATGTGGGTAAATATGATGGCAGCAGATTGGAAGTGAGTATTGAGGGAGAAAAACTGGAGGAAGTGGATAACTTTAAATACTTGGGGGCGAATGTGATGAGAAAGGGATGAGTGGAAGTGGGGGTGGAATGTAGATTGAGAAAAGCAAGTAAATACCTTGGGTGAATAAAGATTGCAAAGAGAAATAGATATTTGGGAGATTGTATGAAGGGGTGATTATGCTGACAGCACTGTATGGGGCAGAAATATGGAAAATAAGAGAGGAAGATATGGAATCCTGAGAAGTATGGTAGGGGTACTAGTCTGGATAGAGTGGAAAGGGAGTTGGGAGATAGGGTTGCTGTAAGAGTGTTGGGATGGTTTTGACACATGGAAAGAATGAGTGAAGAAAGATTAGTAAAAGCTGTGGAAGGCAGAGATTAAAAGAGGCGTGGAAAGCTGAGGGGGTGACCAAAGATGGGGTAAAAGGAGTATTGGGAAAGAGGTATCTGTTGAGGAAGGAAGGGAGAAGACAGAAGATAGGGGTGAATGGAAGATGGTTGTGTATGGATGATGCTCTGATGCAGCTTGAAGGGATTTCTCTCTGTCTTCTCTTTTTTTGCATGAGGGGATGGAAAGGGGGGTTACTGATTAAATGAAGTGGCCTTCCTGTGGCTGTGTTGTGTCAGGGCAGTGAGTGAGATGCAGGGATGACACATCATCCAGAAGGAGCCAAGAAAAGAGAGAGAAAGGGGTGGTGAATGAGAGTATAGTATGTGGGGATGAAATGGGTGGGAGTGGATTTATACCTTAGACTTTGGCAACTCCGTTGTCTGTGGAGGCAATGTAAGAATCATACGAATAGAAGACTGCAGGTTATTACAAAGAGATCTAGAGAGTATGTGACTGAAGCCAAATTTGGAAAATAGACTGCTCCAAAATATGCAAAATATTGAAAACAACCAAACATTACAAAGATATCAGTGATTCATTCAGTGAGAAATGAAATAATTATAAAAACAAAATAGGAGAAGGGTCTGGAAATGTTGGTCATAGATAAAGTGTCACCTGACAGACACATCAGGAAAATTATGTTGATAAACATAATTGGCATATCACTGCATCAATGGAGAGATAATGAAAAAAACTCGAGAACCTAATCTGAGATTAGAATACAGTGGTGGTGTGGTCTGTGCCCAGAATGAAGGATATAGATGAGATCAAGAGTAAACAAAGAACAACAATTAGATATACCCAGTCTAATATATGAACCATATAAGGGAATGTGAAGTATTGGACCTGTCATCATTAAAAAAATCATAATTGTGGTGATAATGTCAGTGAAAGGAGTAGATAAAACCAACATAGATAATCTGTTGGTTTAGGACAGGAGGGTGTCAGAAGATGATGGGAACAAATTAGAGAAGACTCACCTTGAGTATTTAAGAAAGTGTTTTCTGTATTAACTAATGTATATACCAAAGGCTTTTCCCTCTTACAAGGAAAGTACCCACTCCCACCCATTCCACTCCTATCCACTACCCTTTCCTCTCTCTCATCTTACCTGCTTATGGACAACTGGTCATCCCTTTATCCCACCCAATATCCTGGGTCAGAAGCAATGCAGCATCTGTACAGAAAACATCCCACAAGATGATGTTGATAACCAGATGTGTCAAATGTGTCAAATCAGAAAATAAAGTCCAATCTAAGATTAAGCAAACTGAAAGGTAATTTTGGTGAAGAAAAAGTGATGGGATTCTGTGAATATTGGTCCTTCCCTGTACATTACAATTAGGTGAGTACATACATAAGTTCACAAATTTGTGATATTTTATTTGATCAGATGTACAGGAACTTGTTGAATCCAGTGATTTTCTAACATCCTTTCTGTATTTGAAAAGTATAGAATACCACATACTGTCAATAGTTTTGTTGACTAAGCATGAAAATTTTGCCTATTGATGTTGCTTGTTACTGTTTTGTAAAGATTTTTTGTGTGAGTAAATATGATTAAGCTCTGCTGCATTGGAAATATGACAGTCTTTCATTATATATGTATTACCAGAAAAAATGTCATAGGAAATGGAATAGGATGCACAGTAAATGTGTATTGATTAATATATTTCTCTTTTTGTTGATATTTGCAGCACTACTGACTTGCACTAACACACACACACACACACACACACACACACACTTATGGGAGATATAATTGCAAAGAAATATGTTGAGAAGAGATGACAGTGAAAGGTGGAGAGGATCAATGGGGCAAATGTATTACTCAACATGACTATAGAACATACAGTGACACAATTGGTAAAAGAAAACCTTAGATATAGAAATAATGAAAAACCGTCAAGACTAGATTTACTATTTATGTCAGAACCTGAGATAGTAGACAATATTGAATACAAGACACCAATTGCGAAGATAGTAAAATGGACTCTGAGAACCTTAGGAAATTTTTTCTTAAAGTGAGCTGGGAAAAATTCATGTGGGCTCCGTTGTTTGTCTGTTGGGTCATGGGGTCATCTATTGTCTTGAGTCTAACCTGAACTATCTCACCAACATCATTCCTGAGGAGGACATCTATTCCTTTCACTGGAAGTTCCACTACTACATCGCTCACTGTCTCACCATCTATTTCAAGTAATACCTTAGCTATGGGTGCTAATGTTGTCACTCCTGCTAATCTCATGGTGAACTGGTCTATGTGCCTATTTTCTAATCCTGGTATCACATTTGGCCTCACAATGGTGTGGGAAATGAACTAGTTGTTGTTTGGTGAGGACACTGTGCTTCTGGCAGGGTTAGAGGGGGGATTAAGGGAGTTAGTGATGGAGTTTGGGAAAGTATGTGATAGGAGAAAGTTGAAGGTAAATGTGGGTAAAAGGTGATGAGATGTACAACAGGGTCAGAGGGGGGATTAAGGGAGTTAGTGATGGAGTTTGGGAAAGTATGTGATAGGAGAAAGTTGAAGGTAAATGTGGGTAAAAGGTGATGAGATGTACAACAGAAGAGGATGGCAACAAGTTGGAAGTAAGTCGTATGTGGCAGGAAAGGGAGGAATGGATGGAGGTGGAAGTAAATTGTAGAGTGAGAGAAACAAGTAAATACCTTGGGTGATTAAAAAGTGTCATGAGAAATAGACATTTGGGAATAGATGCAAAGAGGAAATTATATTTACTTAGTTTATCTTATGGGAAGGGGAGCTAAGCTCGTGGTGTCCCATCTTTGTATCCCTCCATATCCAGTTTGCTCTTGAATTCTTGTATTGTTTTTGCACACTTTTTTCATCTAATTTGTTCCATACATCCACCACTCTGTGGGGAAAGCTATCATTTTTCTATAATTGTCCTTTTTAAGCTTCTTTTCATGCCCTCTTGTGTTTCTCTTATCCCAATTTAGTAAAGGGTGATTGTGCCAGTGGTACTGTATGGGGCAGAGACTTGGAATTTAAGAGAGGCAGATAGGAAAAGTTTAAATGTGTGTGAGATGAAATGTCTGAGAGGTATGGTAGAAGTTACAAGGTTGGATAGAATGAGAAATTAGGAGGAGAGCAGGTGTGGAAAAGGAGTTGGTAGATAGGGCTGATAAAAGTTGGGATGGTTTGGATGCATGAAAAAAATGGGGGAAGAAAGATTAGTAAAAAGTATGGAAGGCAGAGGTAGATGGAGTGAATTTGAGGGGATGACTGATAATGAGATGGATAGATGGGATGAAGGGCATTGAGCAAGAGGGGATGCAATTGGGCAAGGAAGTGAGAAGACAGGAGATAGGAGTGAGTGGAGAAAGGCTGTGTATAGATGATACTGTGATGAAGGAAGGGGGATGGGGTAGGGTAGGCAGTGGTTATGTGTGAATAATATTTTGATGCAGCCTGAAGGGATTTCTACCTGTATTCTATTTTTATGCATGAAGGGACAGAGAGGGGCCATCACCGATTAAGTGAAGCAGCCTTGCTGTGGATATGCTGTGTCTTGCATCATTGTCTCTGACCAGGGCAATGGGTAGGACACAGGGATGGTCTGCCATCCATGAGGAGTTAAGATGAGAGGTGAGGAAAGAGTGGTGGATGAGAATATAATAGGTAGGAGTGAAAGAAGTGGGAGTGGGTGCATGACTTTTGACTTGGCGACCTCCCTGTGTATGTGTATAATGGGAAAAGAAATGGCCAAGATAATGAATATGGGAAGTGTAATGGTAGATTTATTGATAAATACAACAAATAGAAATTGTTGAAAAAGTAGAAATACAATGGGTGGGAGACTTTAATTGTAGAGAATGGGAAGTGGGTGGAAGTGAGGAATAATGGAGCAAAATATTGTTGCACATAGCAGTTAATAACATCATGACCCAATTGGCAAAAGAACCAAGATTACATTAGCAAGACTGTCTAAACAAAAAACAAAAGATCATAACAAGAAATCTTAAAGTTATTGAAACAATAAGCAAATGAAGGAAAAGAGATGAGATCCCATGAGTATTGTGCCAAACCTGTTTACAAAAACTAGGTAAATAGATACACATGCACAGATATGCACACACACACACACACATACACAGACATGCACACACACACACACACACACATACACATAATTAGACTTGTTTTATGCTTGCCACACATGATTCTGTTTTAATGCTTATCAACCAGCCACTGTATGACTAAAGTAGTTTGTGTGTTTGTTGCAGCCGCCCAGCAACCAACACTCCTCGCCCAGTCCTACGTCAGCTCGGGCCATGGGGGGCGGGGGACCTATGGCTTCCGGTGGAACTGTTGTGTGAAGCCCGGGTCTCACTGTGGTCCAGTCCCTTTGGCCCCATTGTTTGTATGTGAGGCATGGTTTTGTCATTTGTGTCTGCGTGTGTGGGAGTCCATATGTGTAAAAGTCATGATTGTGATGTTTTCTTGTGTATATAAGTGACTGGTGATCCACTTTATATGTGAGACAGTATCTTGTTATAGTGTTCACACTAACAGTGAAGTGTGACATCTTTGTTATGATGTGCGTGTGATGGTTGGAGTGGTTTAGGGTGTGCTAGTCCTGTTGTTCACTCTGAAGACTCATTTTTGTTGTTATGTGTATGGTTTCTGGCTAGGTTTGGATTTGTATGAGTTATGAGTTACTGTACTGGGAGGCTGTAGTGGAGATAGTGGTAGATTTTTATCATAGGTATTGAAAAGAAAAGAAAAATATGTATTAGAACACCTATGTGCTGAGACCTGAAGAAAAGGATGCATGGTGTCAGGACTGCATGGTTGGTCACCATGGTAATGATGTTAGTTGTGACAAGTCCCAAGATGTTACAGGTTAAAAAAAAAAATATGTCATAAATAGCACTCGAAGAAGAGATTAAGTAACACGTGTAATCACCTTGCAGTTTAACATGGACCCAGTGATTTTATTAATGGATTGTAACTGTGGTAGCTTGCTGGTAGATGGAAGGACAGTAAAAATTGTCTTGTGTAGGAGCTGTAAAAAAAAAAAAAAAGTGTTTGAATGAAAACTGACTTGTGGCTGTTCAAACAGAAAACCTTGGAAGATAGATTTGTATGAATTGTGGAAAAGGACAGGAGTAGAATTTTAGTAAGGTTAGTTATGACACCAAAGATTTACTGTCATTTACAAGTGGGGTTGAGTGTGCAGAGGACAAGACACAAAACTTTGCAGTCAGAACCAGCAGTTTGTTTATAGATTAAGTGATATTTGGAAGAATGATCTTTATAGCTTTATAAAAGAAGGTTGAATATTTAAAACAATTCAAGGAATGGATGGAAACAAGAAAGAAGATTGTTGAGAAGATCTGCTGTCCCACCATAGTTTTTAACCAGTTTGCCAACTTTTAATTGAGGTTTTGAGATGTGAATATATTAATCTAAACAATGAATAAGTAATGATACATCATTGAACATTGGTTGGCTAAGATAACTTCTTCAGTAGTGGTAACCAATGGTACAGTGTTTGTATGTTTAAAGAACCCAGTGCATGAATTATTTCTTTGTAAGTATAATGTTGAGCAGCACTAGTTACGAATGTTCATGAATATTTTGTATTATTAATGTGTCGTTATTTTCAGACCCTTTTACTTTCATTTAGGTGTCTTTTTATGATGAAGTTTGGTAAGTTAAGTGTTGCTCCAGCATGTGAATTCCCATGTATGGCCTCTTACTAACTGTGGTATGTTAGCCCTGACCACATGTGCTCTTGAAGACTCGATAGTTTGATTGATTTAGTTTTCATTCAGACATGATGAAAGTTGTTTGTGATTTTTTTTTTTTTTAATCGTTTCCATACAGACATTGCGAAAGTTGTTTGGATAAATATTGTACATTATCAGGTAGGTGAGACAGGAGTATTTTGAAATAGATATTTAACATCATGCAGTCAAGTTATGAACAACATCCTACACAGCTGTGTGATAAAGTAGCAGTAGTGATATTTGTTTTAACTAGTTGGTCATAAGAGGCTATCATTTGGTTATTTTCATAGAAAGAATATACATGTAGAAAGGAATTATAGATTTTAGTTCAGGCATTATGTTTTCTTTATAGAAATTTTATTGACTAGAATCTCGTAATGTGCTTATTATGATTTAGTGAAGACTTTGTTTTTGTTGTTGACCTGGTTGGTCGGTTTATCGTATGTTGTGAGACCAAAAGTGGGAGCCTGCATATGGTGGGTCCTGTGAGATGGACGTTGGGGGGGAATCATCTCCCCAGCACTCGTTTTAAAATCCCTCTAAGAGGCATCTTCATCCAGAGTTGCTGGCGCTCAGTCTCTGGGTCAGTCCAAAATATCTCTTTGACTGTCTTTCCTTTTTTTTTAGACAAGGCAAACTGCTCCACTTCCAGCCAGTCACATAGGAAGATTTCTATGCTCATGCAACACGAAAAACAGTCCAACATTTCTACCTGTAGCTGAATACTGAAGGAACTGCCAAGTATTCAGTCATTGAAACTCTAGGTAACAACAATTCTTGGTGTTGTTATTATTATTATCATTGTCAACATCATCATCTTCCTATGTGCATGTACTAGATCTCTCTCTCTCTCTCTGTCTCTCTCTCTCTCTCTCTCTCTCTCTCTCTCTCTCTCTCTCTCTCTCTCTCTCTCTCTCTCTCTCTCTCTCTCTCTCTCTCTCTCACTCTCTCTCACTCACCCCCCCTCTTTCTACTTGCTCCCTCTCACTCACTCACTCCCTCTCACTCACTCACTCACTCCCTCTCATTCACTCCCTCTCTCTCATTCACTCCCTCTCTCTCATTCACTCTCTCTCTCTCATTCACTCTCTCTCTCTCATTCACTCTCTCTCTCTCATTCACTCTCTCTCTCTCTCTCTCTCTCTCTCTCTCTCTCTCTCTCTCTCTCTCTCTCTCTCTCTCTCTCTCTCTCTCTCTCTCTCTCTCTCTCTCTCTCTCTCTCTCCCTCTCTCTCTCTCACTCTCACTCTCCCTCTCTCTCTCTCACTCTCCCTCTCTCTCTCACTCTCTCTCCCTCTCTCTCTCTCTCCCTCTCTCTCTCTCCCTCTCTCTCTCTCCCTCTCTCTCTTTCTCCCTCTCCCTCTCTCACTCTCCCTCTCTCTCTCTCTCTCCATTCTCCCTCTCACTCTTTATCTTTCTATCTCTGTCTCTCTATCTCACTCGCTCTCTCTTGGCTCCCTCTCTCTCTCGGCTCACTCTATCTCTCGGCTCACTCTCTCTCGGCTCACTCACTCTCTCTCAGCTCACTTGCTCTCTCTTGGCTCACTTGCTCTTTCAATGTTTCTCCTCCCTCTCTCTCTCTATCTCTCTCCTCCCTCTCTCTCTCTATCTCTCTCCTCCCTCTCTCTCTCTATCTCTCTCCTCCCTCTCTCCCTCTATCTCTCTCCTCCCTCTCTCCCTCTATCTCTCTCCTCCCTCTCTCTCTCTATCTCTCTCCTCCCTCTCTCTCTCTATCTCTCTCCTCCCTCTCTCTCTCTATCTCTCTCCTCCCTCTCTCTCTCTATCTTTCTCCTCCCTATCTCTCTCCTCCCTCTCTCTCTCTATCTCTCTCCTCCCTCTCTCTCTCTATCTCTCTCCTCCCTTTCTCTCTATCTCTCTCCTCTCTCTCTCTCTCTCTCTCTCTCTCTCTCTCTCTCTCTCTCTCTCTCTCTCTCTCTCTCTCTCTCTCTCTCTCTCTCTGCTCTCTGCTCTCTGCTCTCTGCTCTCATCTCCTCTGCTCTCATCTCTCCTCTGCTCTCCTCTGCTCCCTCCTCTGCTCTCCTCTGCTCCCTCCTCTCCTCTGCTCCCTCCTCTCTCTTCTCTCCTCTCTCTTCTCTCCTCTCTCTTCTCTCCTCTCTCTTCTCTCCTCTCTCTCTCTCTCTCTTCTCTCCTCTCTCTTCTTTCCTCTCTCTTCTCTCCTCTCTCTTCTCTCTCTCTCTCTCTCTCTCTCTCTCTCTCTCTCTCTCTCTCTCTCTCTCTCTCTCTCTCTCTCTCTCTCTCTCTCTCTCTCTCTCTCTCTCTCTCTCTCTCTCTCTCTCTCTCTCTCTCTCTCTCTCTCTCTCTCTCTCTCTCTCTCTCTCTCTCTCTCTCCCTCCTCTCTCTCTCTCCTCTCTCTCTCTCCTCTCTCTCTCTCTCTCCTCTCTCTCTCTCTCTCTCTCTCTCTCTCTCTCTCTCTCTCTCTCTCCCTCCCTCTCTCTCTCTCTCTCTCTCTCTCTCTCTCTCTCTCTCTCTCTCTCTCTCTCTCTCTCTCTCTCTCTCTCTCTCTCTCTATTTTTGAGTGTAGCACTTTTTGGAGGGATAGTTTTGTTCTTGGGTTGCCCCCCCCCACCCCCCATTTAGATTCCATTAATAAGAAAAGTGATAAATTCCATTCCTGTGTATGACTCACAGGTTTTGATGTTATCACTGCCCCCAGAATGCAGTATATTTTGATTAATAATTTTTTATGCTTTATTTGAGGAGTATGATACAAATATATCCAGGAAGAAAAGGTGCTCATGTAACAATGCAAATGCAGTATAGACATGAGGTAGTATATGGGTCAGAAAATGTGGAATGGATGATACAGTTAGCTTAAGTTTTGTTGCACAATTGTGGGAGGAAGAGGAATTGTGTGTGTTTCGGAACTTGGGTACCAGGAAATTTAAAGGTCCCTGTCACCTCAATAGTTCTTTCCATTTGTTTCATTATGGTGGCTGTATGGATGTGTAAAATGTACAATCTGAATTCAAATTGAATATAAATTATTACACAACTGAATACGGATCTTCCTTCCTGAAACCCAAATCTTATAGTGATTGTATAACAAGCTTAAGGAAAAAATAGGGGCAGTGATCACCTTTAGAATATTGGAAATGATCATCTGCTTAGCCAGATTACACATGGGTTTGGAGGTGTTGTCCTGTATCGCTACAGTAACTACCCAGCTCGCTATCAACTGAGTTTGGGTCAACACTTCTAGCCTCATGTATGATCATTGTGTCCTTTGCTGTAAGTGCATTCAGTTGCTTAACAATTAGTATTCATTTTGTGAATGCTTATTAGCTGTACATGTCCATATGGACACCTATTGAAATGGCTGGAAAGAATTATATAAGGGTGTCAACATACCTCTTGGAAGGGATTGCACACTATTTTGCTTGGTTCCCTTCAGATTAGCGTTCATAATTGACATACGAGCAAAGATTGTCTAAACTGGAACTACCAACCCTCGAACAAAGAAGAGAAAGAAGCAATCTATTGACAGAGAAGAAAAACAAGGGGACATGAAAAGAAACTCAAAAAGGACAGTTATAGAAGAGATTTGAAAAAAAAAAAATCTACACAGTGATGTCTTGAATAAATTGGACCAAACAATAGAATGAACCAGATGTTGCGAGATACAAAGATGGGTCACCATGAGCATAGCTCCCCATCCCATGTAATACAACTAGGTAAATACAAATGGTGATTCAAGGGACATGAAAGTAGTTTTGTATAAGGTATAGTACAATTAAAAATATATAGAGGTTTGGCTCTGAGCAGAGAATGAGCAATAATTGCAGATTTACCTATGACCACAGGAGTATGCCATACACTTTAATCCACTTTATATTATTTTGGGTAGGTCTTGCTACTTTCTCATGAGTACATGGAAGTAAAATTACTTGCTAATGAACAAGTTGTCAAAAGATTGCTGTTTTATTGCAGTTCAAGAGATGGAATGATGTACTTGTACAAAGTGACTGTAGTACTGATATAAACTCTTGATTTTATGGTGAATCCAGCACATAAGCTCCCAGCACGAGCTTAACGTACAAAGTATTAAAAAAAGTTATGTACAAAAGAATTAGATATTACAAAAAAATTAATCCAGATGAGCATCATCAGCTTTTCAAACAATATAGAAATGAAGGAATGAAGTAAACACATGTTGATGAAACTTAAACATTTTCATCTTATCCATCAAAATACTTTTGAATTGCTCATTAGTGGTTATGGTGCATCATTCTACTCAGTCAATGTTTCCAAAAAGAGTTAATCTTGTTTGCCTTGTCATGTTTTGGTTTCTGAGTGCACTCATGCAAAGAGCATGATCATGATGCTGTTTTGGCAACAATAAAAAAGATTCCTTTCTTCATAAACTGCTAATATAATATTGCAAAAAATTTGACAATTTCATGAGTTATGTATGTATGACTGACTCTTATCTTGGACCACCCTCAGCACACATTTTGCAGTGAACACTAAAGATATGGTTGCATTTTGGATGTTTAGATATTTGACAGGTTTTACATTCATTGGGATTATTGTAGATGCCATAAACCAAGATTCATTAATTTTTGTAGTCAGAATGGCTGTTGTAACTGAAAAAGAAGAGGGCCAAGAAATGGAACTTGAGTCGCTCAGGAAATTTCAGAATTGCATCCAATTTTCAGTGTTTGGTGGAAAGGTTTGGTTCCAGCAAAATGTAGTAATCTTTGGATTGCCTAAATTTTTTTCTTTTCTTGAATGCTCTTGATACTCTTGTGTAGCCCACAGATACACTTTTTCACTGTCCCTAGTATTTACTTAATTATAGTAACCATGATTGTAACCATGTTTCTTTGCCTCCTTATCAAACTTTGCATTACATTTGTTTATGTTGTTTGCCAGTATTATATTTTCATCCAGTTTGCTCCATTGATGGGGAAAGCTGTTTTTTTTTTTTTTAACATTTCAAACAATCGTACTTTTTCAGTTTTTCACTATATAATCTCTTGTTGAGCTTTCATCCCATACTAGCAGAGAGTATGTCTATTTTTTCTGTACCTTATCTGATCTGAATATTACTATATTACCTCTCCCTTTTTTGCTTTTCCAATGTGGAACATCCCAGTTTTTTGTTTCCTCTTGTCTTTTATCATTCTTTAGATGTGGTAACCACACTACTGCTGCATATTCGGTCTTGGACAAATTGGACTTTAAGTGTTTTTTCAACATGTCCTCCTCCATATATTGAAGTGCCACTCTTATATTCTTCAGCAATTTATATCTTGTCATTCTCTTTATATGATTTTCTGGCAATAGATCATCTCTGATTAAGAATTTTTTTTTTTATTTGCTATTAATTCAATTCCTATTTTATATCTTCTTGTTGGTCCTTTTTTTCATCTTGTCCTAGGTCCAGAATTTTACATTTTACTTGTTTTTTATATTAAAGTTCATCTTCCATTCCTGGCTCCATTCATGAGTCTTCCTGTAGCTGTTTACAGTCCTCATTGTTTTTCACTTAATGATCTTGGCATCATTTGCAAATAAGTTTGCTTAGTTGTTTATTCCATTCATTATATCAATATACAGTTGGAACATTAGTTTCCAGAACACCTCTGTGGTGGCTTTCGATTACATGGATGAGGAGATGGTTAAGAAAGTAACTGTTACACTGATAAGACCAAAATTAGAATATGCTGTATCAGTGTGGGCACCTACAACAACAACAAAAAAAACATAAGAAAATTAGAAAGAATCCAAAGAGCAGCGACAAAAATGGCACCCACACTTTCAAATCTGACATATGAACAAAGATTGGAGAAATTAATGCTGTCAACACTAAAGCAGAGAAGGGAAAGAGGCGATTTGTTGACCATTTTCAGAATTATGAAAGGGATGGAAGTTCTCGATATAGACGACCTATTAGAATGGGACAAAAGAGAAACAAGAGGACATGAAAAGAAACTAAAGAAAGACAATTACAGAAGAGACCTTAAAAAAACTAATTTCCCACACAGAGTGATCGATGTCTGGAACAAACTGAACAGAGAAACTGTGAATGCCAGAACTATACACAGTTTCAAGAATAAGCTGGATGTGGAGAGATATGAAAATGGGTCACTACGAGCATAGCTCCCGTCACGTAAAATACAATTAGGTAAATACAACTAGGTAAATACTAGTTACTTCTCTTCAGTGTGACTTCATTTCTCACTGTTGTTCTCATACATCCATCACTTAAGAGTTTTTTTTTTTTTTTTACCCATTTTAGTCTACTCTTAAGTTTTTCTTACTTCCATGTAAATATTTTGGGTGGCACCTTGTCAAATGCATTTTTCAAATCTAGGTATATATAGTTCACCCATCCCTCAGCACATCAGCCACTCTCAAATAAAAACTTAGCATGTTGGTTACACAAGACTTTCCCAATTCCAGATTGATTGTCAACCAAGACTTCTACAAATATTTTATCCATCTATCTTTTAAAAAAAAAATTCATACATTGTGGCTATTGTACTAGTCAAGGATACTGGTGTTGCTGTCATAATGTTCTGGATTTCTTTGGAGAAGCTTTCAATTTTGCCTTTTGTTCACCTTGCAATCAAATGGATCATTGTTTCAGTTTTGTTTTACAAAAATTTTAGATTTGTTGTGACACTATGCCACACAGTATATAGAAATCACATCAGGTGACTACTCGTTTGGATTGCAGAACTTGATGGCAATGGTGCAGCATGCTTGCAATTTTGTCTAATTTTTGGCTACCCATGTTATATTCTAGAAAACCGTACAGGGGGTTGAAGTGGTGGAATACCTGGTAAGACATTAAGGGGATACAACACAAAAAACAACCATTCAGTATATTGATATTCGAAGACACAATGATATTGTTAGGCATTAAGAAGACAGGTTAAATGAATTATTACAAGGGAGAAGTACATTGAATGTATAAGCAGCCTGAAAAAGATTGACTCAGTATTATAATACCAGTGGTAATTAACAGAATAAGTAACACAATATAGTTGGTATGAGCAGCTCACAAACTCCATACTCCACTTGATTCGTGACATCAGCCATTCAAGAAATTCCTCTCATGATAGACAAGAACCACATTGGCATGACTGTTTTCAGACCATTACCCAATATTGAAACGGTACCAATACAGAATAGGCCTGGCCATTGATGATTCAGATTGCCACAGATCCATTCACCATAGAAGACACAAGACACTTTATAACAATATTTCTTCCCTTAATGACCTCTGGGCCAATCTGGTTGTTTTTGCTAGTTTTCTTGGAGTTGTGGGTCAGTGGAGTGATTGATAGTATTTTGAAGCTTAATATGATTTGGTGTGATGTTTATCGTGCACTGGTATTCAGATGAGGAGAAGAATATAGTACAGTCATGACCCAAAGGAAGACAAGCCTTGAGAATTTAGAAGTTGGTTTATTGTGCAAGAAGGAAAAAGACATTTAGATTTAGTCATGTGGTGAATGATGTAGTAAGATTATAGAACTGGCAAAATGAGATGGCTTTGAATTTACAATTGTAATGGTAGTCTGATTTTAATTCTATGGCCCAGAAAAAGGTGACCAGTGACCAGAAGATACTGTTGTAGTAACTGAACAAAGAGTGGTGAATATGTTGATGTATGTTGATATGAAGACAAGGTCGTATGGACAGCAGTTTGGACACAAGGTTCTTGATGAGAGGCCCCCCTATCTAGTCAAGTGTTCACATACACTAGAACAAACTTGTACTGATAGACACAACATAATATATGAAATGGCATTGAAGGGATCAATGGAGATGATGCTGCAAGTTTGGAAGTTGAAACTGATTGAATGTCAAGATCCTTTTTCACTAAATGAGGACCATGATGTTGCAGTGGTCCATTTTCAAAACTTCATGTGACCTTATTTTTTATTAATCCAGTTGTTGGACCCTTGATAGTGGTTGCCAAAAAATAATACTAATAATTAGATAAAAACTAAAAGAAGTAATAATAAAAATATAAAAGATAAAAGAAGATAGATAAAAAAGTAGATAAGTAAATAAATATGGTATACCCTAGCTAGATTTGGGCTACAAAAACCCACCATCGTGAAAACCAGAGATATACTAATTGGCCACAGGGTGTAGTACAATGCTATCTTTAATGAGGATTTTTTTTTTAATATGAACATGTTAAATCTTATGAGATTAATCTTTTTGGATTAATCTCATCTTGGACACCATTAACTTCAGCAGCTACAAAGTGTCACCCACAGCATCACACTTAAACTTCTGAAAGTTAGTGAGAGTCCAGATGTCCAATTCAACTTTATGAATCACTCCTTTCCTTTTTGTTCATTTTTTCTTTCAACTGTGTTGAGGTCACTACCTGTCAATAGAACAATTTCAACACAGAATTGGCCTGACAAGAGACTTCAACTGCTGCAGGTACAACTGCACATGAGACATAGAGCACCTCAGTCTACACTGCCCTACTCTCACCTTCTCTAGATAGGAACACAACACAGATCTACACGTCTTCTTCTGGTCCTAAATCTACACTCCTCTTCCCCATTTACTCCCTCTGTTCCCCCCCTAATCCTCTCAATCTTCCCATGCACCTTATTGGCTACACTTAATAGAGTGATCCCTCTGTATGTACTATGTTCATACTCATTTCATTCATAGTGGCACACATTAACAATCTCACTACCCATTCCATTATAACTACTCTACCCTTTGGCAGACATGTCATATTTAAGAGTCTTGATGATTTTAGATTTGGTTTATACTCAAGATTAAAAATATATGAGGGAATATTCATTTAGTTACAGAAAGAGATCAGACAACTCTCCTACAATTTCCAACAGCTCTTGTGTTGAAGGGTTTGCCAGTCAGAAATAATTTGCCCACCACTTGAGTGTGCTTCTTGGATAAGAAATCATCCTAATGCAAAATTAGAGTTTTCCATCACTGGGCAAAAGGTGCCCAGTCCCACCATGTGGAATTTCTTGGAAAAGGCCCATGACTTATAGGATGCATTGACAAAACAGTTTGAGATGAGAACCTGATGTCATGACACAAGACTGATAAATTTGGTACAGCTTCAAGGCAGGAGTAAGGACCTTTGAAGATGAATGTGAATTGATTTTTTTTAATAATGTATTGGTTAATTTAAGGCTTCTTGTATTGTCTTACCATGTTGAGCTGCAGACAGATTATCTTAGTCCTTGGACCAATGCATTTCTTGATAATTTTCACTTTTTTTTATTTTAAAGCTTTGTCATATATAGAGACACTTCAGAAGTTACAACCAGCATGATTTGTGACCATCTGTACATATGGTCATGTGTATGAAGGGAAAAGCATAATGAGGAAGTGAAAAACTGAAGAATCACTTTATTTACTTGGTACATCTCCATGGCACAGCAACTTGTATATTTCTATGGTACCATATTTTCAATTTAAAGTTTAGAAAAAAGTTGTGTTAAAAAGTCTTCAGAAGCCATAAAGAGGGTATTTTTCAGCTACAACTATTTTGCTTTATGACCTGTCAAGAAGTAACTCACTGGAACTTCAGGATTACTTGTAGGTCTGTGAATCAGAGAGAGGAAGTGCAGTTGGTACAAGTCATAGTTTGTATGAGTCATGCCATGGGTATATTGAGTTTTCACACTGAAGGGGCAGTGCTATCTGGAGGATCAAAGTTTTCATAGAAATGAGTGGGTTAGTATTTTCCTGCTATTCCTGTTTCAAGTCTTCAAAGTAGAATGTTCTTCCCAGTGCTCCCTCCTGCCGCAGCTCCTCCTGCACACACACACACACACATACTCTTCCTTTGTGGAGGTCAGTTTGTCTCACATGATTCACTCTTGAAGATTCCCTGCAGAGCCTAAACATAGCATTCTTTGCTAGGCCCAGTATTTTAGATTAACCTGTCTGTGTCTTACTTGTTCAGTACCAGAAAATTTTGTTGAACATTGCCATGTGTAAATTGGGTGCAAGAAATGTTCTTAAAGGTGTTCATAAGTTGTGCTATTGCTGAATGCCATGTATAGACTATATATTGGCCACCTGTAGACTGTATGTGGTGCTGAAGACTGCCTGCAGTCCAAGTACAATGCTGAGGGCCCTCAGCAGACAAGGGCTGTGTTTTGTATCAATACACAGTCCATGTGTGGTGCTTGAGGTTTCCAGCAGGCTATATTTGGTGTTTATAATAGTTTGCAAACTATATATGGTACAGAATGTGTTCTTCAGACCATGTATGGTACTAAAAGTTGTCTGTCAATCATGCATGATGCTTAAGCTTCCTTATAGGACAATGTATGATTCTGAGTGCATACCATGTGCAGTACTAAAGGTTGCCTTCAAAACATATGTGGTAGTGTATCCATCTTCTGACCCTTTGCGGTGTTAAAATTAGCTATTAAGCTGTATGTGGTAATGAAGGCTACCTGTGGACCATGTGTGTTGTATTTTGAACATTGCCTGTAGACCCACCCATTGTCCTAAAGACTATACATGCTTTTTACATAGCAGAAGGAGTGACAGGCTAGATGGAAGTACAAGAGGTGAAAATCATGTGTAAAAGATTTGTACAAAGTATTGTATATTTTAAGCAGAAGTTGTATTTCTGATAAATGCATATTTTCCCTCACTGTTTATTGAACCTTCCTATAATCAAGTCTCGTATAGGAACGTTCAACACTTACCATCTATTTATAACTTCTCATTATCACATCATCATCACTTATCAGCTTTGTTTTATTTAAGTTTGAATGTCAGCTTGAATTGCTGTGAGCAGTGCAATATGTGCTTAGCACATTATTGTGGCTTCTTGTGCCTGGCTCTTAACTTCTGTCCAAAGCGCTTTGCATGGAGGCCATTGATGCGAACATACACAAGCAAAGTAGGTGTGATTTTGTAAAACGCATCTGTCTTCATACTGAAGTGCAGCCACTAGAGGAGGTATTTCTCGGAGGAAGTAGTGTCACCTTGCCACAAGCCAGAAGTGGCTCCCAGGTAGTAATTTGATTTAATTTTATTATTTTATTCATATATATATATTTATCTTTATTTTTATTTTTTAAACACCCATTGTTGATGAATTGGATTTAGTGAATGAAAATATGTAACTAGAATGAGGGAGGGAGGGAGGGAGGGGAAGGATCAGTATTAATTTGATCAGTATGACTCCCACTTGTTTGACTGTTATCCACAAATTCTAGGTTATTGAATAATCCTTGTTATGTTATCTTGCCTGGAATTCCTTTGTGACATTTCATTATTAGGGAGATGTCTATAAGAAATGTGAAAACTTGTATATAATTTTCTGCACCATTCACCATAAAAAAGCTAAATGTAGCTTGTTTGTATAAAATGTATATGTATAAAAATGTGTGTGTATTTACCTAATTGTAATATACAGGAAAGGAGCTACACTCATGAGGTCCTGTCTCTTTCTCCAGCCATCATATCTAGTTTTTGAATTTGCCAATGGTTTAGCTTGTTGCAGGAGTTGACAACATTGTGGAAAGCCTTTTGTGGACATTCTTAAGACAATATGGTCATGTTCAATTTGTTCCAAGCCAAATAAGATTTCTGTCAATTTTATCTATTTTATCTATTACCTCAAATGACCTTAACGCTATTGAGTTACCTCATCCTTTTCTTATTTTCATACATTTCATCTGCAAGGCTGGGAACCAATTGGGTTGCAGCCTTTTGTATTCTCTCAATCTTGCTTATATCTTTCACTTTAACCAGATACCACTGCATATTCAAACTTAGGTGTATTCTGTAATTTTTTTTATTTATTCATTTATTTCTATTTATCATCATTATCTTGCCCATGTAGTGAGAAGTAACTTTATGCTCATCAGTAGTCCATTTGTTTCCCCTTTGATTTTGCGGATATGTTTGTCAGGTGACAGGGTGTGTGACCAACAGTACTTGATCATCCTTTCTTTTAGTTTTTGTAATTTATTCATTGCCAATTGAGTACTTCATTGATGGTCTATTTGAACTTTGTGTGTGTGTGTGTGTGTGTGTGTATTTACCTAGTTGTATTTTACGGGAAGGGGAGCTATGCTCGTGGTGTCCCGTCTTCATATCTTATTTTATCTAAACTATTTTTAAATTCATGTATTGTTTTTGCACACACTACTTTCTCATCTAACTTGTCCCAACTGTCTATTACTGTGAGGAAAGCTGTTCTTTTTCAGATCTCTTCTATAGTTGTCTTTCTTGATTTTCTTTCCGTGTCCTCTTGTATTTCTATCATCCCATTTTATTAGATCCTCTCTTATCGATAGTTTCTATGCCTTTCATGATTCTGTAAATAGCTATCAAATCTCCTCTCTCTCTTCTTTGCTCTAGTGTCTGTAGCTCAAGTTTTGCTAGTCTCTCTTCATATGATAGTTTTGAGAGTGTTGGTGCCAATTTTGTAATTGCTCTTTGTATTCTTTCAATTTTTTTTTTATAATTTTTTTTTGTACTTGGTGACCACATCATTGCTGCATATTCCAATCTTGGTCTTATCAGAGTGATTAGTATTTTCTTCACCATTTCTTCATCCAGGTATGTAAATGCCACTTTGATTGTTCTTATTGAATTATAAGTTTCACCAAAAATCTTATTTATTTGTTTCTCAGGTGACATATTATTCATAACAATGACTCCCAGGTCCTTCTCATTTTCAACTTTTTTTTATTCCTTCTTCTCCCAATTTATATGATCCTGTTATTCTGTTTTTGCTTTCTCCAAATTCCATTATACTACACTTTTTTGTATTGAACTCTATCTCCCACTTCTTACTCCATCCCCAGACTTTATTTAGATCACTCTAGTGATTCACAATCTTCTTCTGTGTTCACTTTTTTTTAATGGTTTTGCATCATCTGCAAAGAAGCTCGTATAACTTTCAATTTCTTCATCCATATCATTAACATATATAGCAAACATTATTGGGGCCAAAACTGTTCCTTGTGGAACACCATTTATTACTTCATCCCAATTTGAGTGTTTGTCTCTTATCACTACTCTCATTTTTCTTTTTTGCAAAAAGTCTTCCATCCATTTAAGCAGTTTGCCCTGTATTCCTCCTTCGGTTTCTAATTTCTTAAGTAACTTCTTATGTGGTACTTTGTCAAAAGCTTTTTTTAGGTCTAGAAATGCACAATCAGCTCATCCATCTCTTTCTTGTATTATATCTATTAGCCTTGAATAGAAACATATTGGTGACGCATGATCGTCCTCGTCTGAATCCAAATTGCCTTGGATTTAGCACATTGTTTTTTTTCTAAATATCTTACCCATCTACTTTTGACAATTCTTTCACAAATTTTTGCTATTGTACTTGTTAGAGAGACTGGTCTATAGTTGGTAGGGTCTTCTTTATTTCCCCCTTTATATATAGGTACTTTATTTGCTTTTTTCCAATCTTCTGGAACTTTTCCTCAAATCAGTAAAATAGTTTTGGTTGATCTTTACATTTTTCTATGACATCTTTTTCATATTTTCTCTTTTCCTCTCTGCACATTGGTACATATTCATTTCTATAACAAGTATATATTTTCCATTTTTCAGACCTTTTGTCTTTTTTCCATCTGATCCAAGCTTTGTCTCTTTTGTCTTTTAACTTCCTACAACTTTTGTTGTAATCATCTCTACTGTATTCTTTTTCTTGTTTTTGTCTTGGGACATACTTTTCCACTCCTTTTTTTATAAATTTTTGTCATAATATTCCATTTCTCTTCCACTGTTGTTTCTTCTTTGTATATTCCTTCCCAGTTTTCTTTTTGAAAGAATTCTCTTGTTTTATTAAAGTTTGTTTTTTCATACATCATTCTTCCTTTTCTATATTGTTAATTTCTTTTCATGTATTTTTCCTCATTTAGTTTCAGTTCAATCAATATGTGGTCACTTTTACTTATTGGTGTTTTGTATTCAATCATTTCCACTATTCTAGGTTCAGATGTAATTATTAGGTCTAGTCTTGATGGTTCTTCTTCATTTCTATACCTAGTGTTCTCCTGTATCCACTGTGTCATTGTATGGTCAGTAATCATATCGAGTAGAATGATTCCCCATGAGCCGTCTCCACCCTTTACTGTCATCTCTTCTCAGCAGACTTCTTTGCAATTAAAGTCGCCCATCATAACTATTCTTCCTCCATCTTCCATTATCTTATTCAATGTTATCTTTGTTTTCGGAGGCACATAATTTATCACAAACTTTCTGCTCTTCTTATCTCTGTCTTCCACTTCAATCATAATCATCTCTACTGTATTCTTTCCATATGTGACATACCTCACGTTTATATCCTTCTTAGTCAGGAACATAATTCCACCCCCTTGCTTTGTCTCTCTGTTTCTAATCCAATAATTATATGTATCATGTCCTATACTGTTGGGTGGTAGTGGACCTTTTAATTTCATTTCTACAATTCCCATTATGTCCGGTTCTTTTTCCTTCAGATAATCATTCAGCTCATTCAATCCTGTTATTAGTCCATCTATATTTGTGTAAGACACTCTTAGTTTTCTGCCACTTCCATTGTGTTCTCTGTTTCCCTTTTGTTTTTCTCTAGTATGTCGAATTTCCTTACTTTCATATTCACTAATCTCCAATAGAATTTCTCTTTTTCTGACTGTTCTGTTCTCGTTTTTTTCCTTAGCTTCATGTCTTTTCATTTTTTCCTCCTCTCTTTCCTCTTTATTCATTTCCCTTTTTATCCCCCTGTTTTTGCTAAGATATTCTCTGCCGTCGTTTGTGACCTGAATTTAATCTTAATTTGTCTGGTCTTATCTGTACTATACTTTCTGAGCCTAAACTTCTCTTCAATTTGTTTCATTATTTCTGGTTCATCTTCCTGAACTAATTCTAGTAAACTGCTTACTTTTTCATTTTCCTCCTTGATTCTTGTGGTTCTATCTGGGTTATGTTTCTCTTCCATTCCTAATATAATTATACATTTCTTTTTATCTGCTAAGTCTCTTACAATATTCTCCTGTCTCATCACTTTGATAACTGAGTCTTCAGTTCTTTCATTTGCTGTTTAATTATATCAGTAAATGCAACTTTACTATTTTCCTGTATCTTCTTCCACCCCTGTGCCTCTTTTGCTATTGCTTCTTTATTGTCCTTATTGTTCCTTTTTAATTCTTCATTCTCCTCTTTTACTTCTCTTAACTGTCTTTTTAGTTCTTCTATTTCATCAGTTAATTTTTTTTCGCCTTCTCTAGTTCTTCCAATCTTTGAACCCTTTTTGCAATTTTTTACGTTTTACTGAACCTAATCTCCCAATGTTCGGTCATTCGTTCAAGTTTTTCCTCCAGTTTTGCCAGTCAGGGGAGGTTGGTATCCGCCGCCCCCTCATTAAATCCTTGGAAATTATTATCCTCACCTTCCATTGAACTGCTCTTATCTATGTTTCTAATCTTTACATTTTTGTTACTCCCATCATCAAAATCCAAATCATCGGTTCGTCGTTTGTTTACAAGCTGCCTGGCCTCTTGGACCAAGTCCTCCCCTTCCTCATTTCCTTCCATTTCCCTCAGTAATCCCTCCCCTTCTTTTTCCTCACTTTCCCACTACACCACGAGCAATCCCCCCCTGTAAATACAATAGGTACTTCGTTTCCGTTGAGATCCACAAGAATTTCACTCTTCAGAACATCAATCCTCGCCGTCCATCTAACGTACATGTGTGTGTGTGTGTGTGTGTGTGTGTGTGTATTTACCTAGTTGTATTTTGCGGGAAGGGGAGCTATGCTCGTGATGTCCCGCCTTTGTATCTCGCAGTGTCTAGTTTGTTTTTAAACTCATGAATGGTTTTTGCGCATACTATTTCATTGTCCAGTTTGTTCCAAGTGTCCAAAACTCTATGAGGAAAACTGTTTTTCTTCAGTTCTCTTCTGTAGCTATGTTTTTTTATTTTCTTTCCATGTCCTCTTGTGTTTCTTTTGTCCCAGTTAAGTAAGTTCTCTCTATCGAGTACCTCTGTGCCTCTCATGATTCTGTAGATGGTCAATAGGTCACCTCTCTCTCTTCTTTGCTCCAGTGTCGGTAACTCCAGTTTAGCCAATCTCTTCTCGTATGATAGGTTTGCAAGTGCAGGTGCCATTTTTGTAGCTGCTCTTTGGATTCTTTCTATTTTCTTTATATTCTTTTTGGGACTGGGGGACCACAATGTCGCCGCATACTCTAATCTAGGCCTTATCAATGTAACCAATATTTTTTTTTATCATGTCTTCGTCCAAGTATGTAAACGCCACTTTTATTGATCTTAGCAAGTTGTAAGTCTCCCCGACAATTTTGTTAATCTGTATATCATAGGACAAGTCGTTCGTGATAATTACTCCCAAATCTTTTTCGGATCCTACTTTCTTTACTTCTTTGGTTCCAATTGTATATTTTCCTGATATTCTGTTTTTGCTTTTTCCAAACTCCATTATGCTACACTTCTTAGTATTAAAGTCCACTTCCCATTTCTGACTCCAGTTCCATACCCTATTTAGGTCTTCTTGCAGTGCTTCACAGTCCTCATCAGTTTCTATTTTCCTTAGCAGTTTGGCGTCATCAGCAAAGAAGCTCGTGTAGCAGTTCACGTTCTCGTCCATGTCATTCATATAGATAGCAAACATTATTGGTGCCAGCACAGATCCTTGCGGTACTCCACTGATCACCTCTTTCCAATCTGAATATTTTTCTCTGAGCACTACTCTCATCTTTCTACCAGTCAGAAAGTCCTCTATCCATTTTAGTAGGTTTCCTTGTATTCCTCCTATGTGTTCCAGTTTTTTTTAGTAGTTTTCTGTGTGGTACTTTCATGAGTCTGTAGATGGTTAATAGATCGCCTCTCTTCTTTGTTCCAAAGTCGGTAATTTCAATTTAGCCAGTCTCTCCTCATATGACAGGTTTGAAAGTGCTGGGGCCATTTTTGTGGTCACTCTGGATTCTTTCATTTTTTTTTTTTTTTTTTTATAATCTTTTTGGTACTGGGTGACCATAGTGTTGCAGTATACTCCAGTCTAGGCCTGATTAGTGTGACATTTGAAATAATTACTTCCAGATCTTTTTCAGATCCCACTTCCTTTGTTCCAATTGTACATTGTCCTGATATTCTTTTTTAATTTTTCCAAACTCCATTATGCTTCTGACTCCATTTCCAAACCTTGTTTAGGTCTCTGTGTATGTACCTAGTTGTATTATACGGGAAGAGGAATTATGCTCGTGGTGACCCATTTTTGTATCTTGCAAGATCAAGTTTGTTCTTAAATTCTTGTATTGTGTTTGCACACACTTTTTTTAATCCACTTTGTTCCATATATCTATCACTGTATGGGAAGCTGTTCTTTTTCAGGTCTCTTCTGTAGTTATCCTTTTTGAGTTTCATTGAATGTCATTTTGTTTTTCCTCTGTCCCATTTTAATAAGTCCTCTCTATCAAGGCATTCTTTTCCTTTCATAATTCTGTAGATGGTTAGTAGGTCCCCTCGTTCTCTTCTTTGTTTCAGGGTTGGCAATTCCAGTTCAGCCAGTCTTTGTTCATATGTCAGGTTTGAAAGCGTTGGGGCCATCTTTGTCATTGATCTTTGTATTATTTCTAATTTTCTTGTTTTCTTTTTTGTACTGGGTGACCATATCAGTGTTGCATATTCCAATTTTGGCCTTATCAGTGTTTGTAATATTTTCTTAATCATTTCATTATCCAGGTATTTAAAGGCCACCTTTATTGATCTCAAGAAATTGTATGTTTCTCCGACTATGTTATTTATATGTTTATCTGGCGACATGTCTCCTAGGTCCCTTTCAGAATTTACTTTCTCTACTTCTTTTCCATCAATTTTATACTGTCCTGATATTCTATTCTTGCTTTTCCCAAATTCAATTATACTGCACTTCTTGATGTTGAATTCTACCTACCATCTCTTGCTCCACTCTGAGACTTTGTTCAGATCACTTTGTAATGAGTCAGTCTATTTCGGATTTTATTCTCTTTAATAACGTTGCGCCATCTGCAAAGCAGTTCTTGTAACTTTCATTACCTTCATCAATGTCGTTTACATATATAGTAAACATTATCAGAGCTAGTACTGGCCCCTGTGGGATGCCATTACTCATACCTTCCCATTTTTAATATTTGTCTCTGAGCACTACTCTCATTTTTCTTCCATGTAGGAAGTCCTCCATCCAATTCAATAGTTTTCCATATATACCTCCTATTGTTTCCAGTTTATATAGCAATCTTCTTTGTGGTACCTTATCAAATGCCTTTTGTAGGTCCATGAAGGCACAGTCTGCCCAGCCATCCCTTTCTTGCAATATATCTATCAATCTTGAATAGAAACAAATCAAATTAGTGTTACATGATCTTCCCTGTCTGAATCCAAATTGCCTTGGGTTCAATATAGTATTTTCCTTCAGATATTTTGTCCATCTATCTAATGATTCTCTCACAAATTTTAACTATTGTACTCATTAGGGACGCCGATCTATATGTGTGTGTGTGTTGGATTTGTGATTGGCAGCTTCCTGGGTGAGAGTTCAGACTTCAGAATGGGGTGCCAACTTGTTGTGCTGTGATTGTGTGTGTGGATTTACATAGTTGTACTATACAGACTATGGAAGCTCGCTGGTTGAGCGGGTTAGGGTGTCGTTACTTGCAGCGAAGGTCAAGGGGATGGCAGTTTGAATCCTGCCACCGGTGAAGTTGAACCAGGGGCATGGTTCATTAAATTCCACGCTACAAAGCCCTCTGTGAAAGGGACCGTCCTAGCCTTCCAGTAGGGGGGGAGTTTGTAATGTTAAACCATATCATCATCATCATTATACGGGAAGGGAGCTATGTATCTTTCAGCATCAAGTTTTTTCTTAAAATCTTGAATAGTGTTCGCAAACACTGTTTCTTTATCTAAATTATTGTAGGTGTCTAGCAATCTGTGTGGGAAGCTATTTTTTCAGATATCTTCTATAGTTATTCTTTTTGAGTTTCTTTTCATGTCTTTGTTTTTCATATGTCCCATTTTAGTAAATCATTCCTATCAAGGATTTCCATTCCTTTCATGATTCTATAAACAGTCAGTAGATCTTCTCTGCTCCAATGTTGGTAATTCCAATTTGGATAATCTTTGTTCATGTGTTTCTCTTGTCCTAATTTAGTAAGTCCTCTCTATATTGCTCTCTGTATTCTGATTTCTTTATATTCTTTTTATTACTGGGTGTCCATAGTTTTGGTCTTATCAATGTAACTAATATTTTTTCAATAATTTCTTCATCCAAATAGTCAAATGCCACTTTCATTGACCTTAATAGGTTGAAGGTTTCTCCAACTATTTTATTGATATGTTTGACTGGTGTCATGTCTTTGCTGATCATTACTCCAAGGTCTCTTTCCGAGTTCACTTTCTGATTATTACTCCAAGGTCTCTCTCCGAGTTCACTTTTTTGACCACCAATTTTATAATTTATTTATATTCTGTTTTTACTTTTTCCAAATTCCATTATACTACATTTCATGATATTGAAGTTCACTTCCCACTTTTGAGTCCATTTCCAGATTTTGTCCAGGTTTGACTAATGATTCACAATCCTCCTCTGTTCTTACTTTCTTTAGTATTTTTGTGTCATCTGTAAAGAAATTCATACAACACTACTCCTTCATCCATGTCGTTTATATATATGGCAAACATGATTGGAGCCAGCACAGAACCTTGCGATGTGTGTAATTACTTAGTTGTATTATACAGGAAGGGAGCTATGCTTGTGGTGACCCGTCTTTGTATATTTCAGCATTGAGCTTTTCTTAAAATCTTGAATAGTGTTTGCACACACTGTTTCTTTATCTAAATCATTCCAGGTATCCAGCACTGTGTGGGAAGCTATTCTTTTTCAGATCTCTTCTTTAGTTATCCTTTTTGAGTTTCTTTTTGTGTCCCATTTTAGTAAATCATTCCTATCAAGGCTTTCCATTCCTTTCATGATTCTATAGATAGTCAGTGGATCTCCTCTTTTTCTTCTCTGCTCCAGTGTGTGTGTGTGTAAGTGTATTTACCTAGATGTATTTTACAGGAAGAGAGCTATGCTTGTAGTGACCCATATCCAGTTTGATCTTAAATTCTTGTATAGTTTTTGCACTCACTGTTTCTTCATTCAGTTTGTTCCAGACACCTATCACTCTGTGTGGGAAGCTATTGTTTTTCAGATCTCTTTTGTAACTATCCTTTTTAAGTTTCTTTTCATGTCCTCTTGTTTTTCTTCTACCCCACTTTAGTGTGTGTGTGTGTGTGTGTGTATTCTCTATGGTCTTTAATCAAATGTTGGACTAATGATTTACATTTTAGGCTGGAGGGACCTTTATTTCTATGACCTTGTGTGCACTGTGATAATGTAGTCTGCATTTTTTGTTGAGCAATTAGCAAGTTGCTGGTTCATGTTAAGTCAGTACAACTGGTCAACAATCAACCAGAAGGCAACTTGCCTAAATACCCTATCCATCTTTCCCTTACTGCTTTCACTTCTGGTAGCATTTGTCCATCTGCACCATTTACCTTCCTTACCAAACCTATTACCCCTATCACTCTTATCACTTCCTTCCAAATTTTGTATTTTAGAAAATTTCAATCAAACACCTACTCCACCTGCTGTCCTCATGGCCTCCTTCTCCTTGTTTTCCTTCCACCTCTTTATTCTTTACCACTCATATGTTTACATTTCTTTTCAGCCATTCTTTATATGCTCTTTACTTAACTGGTGCCACTGCCCTTGCCATTTAACACCTCTCCTTCTCTTCCCTTCATCCATACTTTGTGCACATTAGCACTTTCTTCTTGAAACATACCCATTCTTCCTGTACTCCTGATTTTCCTTAATCCTCCATTACATTTCATACTTCTTTTAACTTGGCCTGATAATCTTTCTCTTTTCCTTTTGTTTAATTTGTTTGCTTTTAGTAGTTCTGCCTCCCTCACTTTTCTTCCTACACTTAATCTTCACTCTCAAATTCTTTTCCAATAGGTAATGATTGGACACTCCACTGCCCCATCTTCCCAGAATACATTTATGACCAGAACTATTCCCATCCTCCTTTTGGGCATCACTATAGAACTCATTAATGCCCTCAGTATAATAATTGTTGCCTTGAGTTACACTAACTGGAAACTGAACCCCATAGTAGCAAACTGATCCTTTGTGTGACACCCCCTTCCCCCCCATAGATCTCTGGGAAGAAATGTTGGGTTATTGTCTGTATTATATTAGTGTGGGTCTCTTTGTGGCTGGCTGGTAGGGGGAGAGGAATATTTGTCAGTTGTTGCTCTATATGAAGAACTGAAGGAGTCAGCATTGATAGAGATTTTGTCTTGTCCAGAGCTTGATTATATTTAGAGATGGAGCTGCAGGGAGAGGATTCTGATGTCTGTCTACCAGGACCATCACAAGTGGGTCTTTATGATGTCTCTCTTGCAGGACCACCACAAGCAGGTATCCATCATTGGTGTCATATTGAATGTGTGGACACATGATGCACTATATTAGCATGCATTATATACATGTACAAATAACTATACATTATTTCATTGGTGTATAAACTATTAAAATATTTTTGCCTTGTAATTGTGAGCCCATGTGGAAGTCAGACAAGTGGTATTTCAAGTAGTGTTATTGCTCTTTCTTTTGGATATATGGGAACCATTTGTGAGGGAAATGTGTTGGATGATCAAAACAGTAGAACAAGTTCCTGCCAGCACCAGCTCTTTTACAAGGGTCAGGTCAAAGATCAAAAGCACTTCAAGTCGTAGTAAGTCTTATTTGGAGCACTGGTATTATTACCATGCTCTTGGCACCAGGAAGTCATTATAGGTTGGGCTCAAAGCATGGACAAGTTCAGCAAAGTAGAAAGGGACAAGTCGGGGCCACCTGAAGTGCAGATGTATGCCAGCTCAGATTCATAGTGAGAGGTGAGGAGAGATGTTGAATTAAAGGACTTTTTGCTTCTATGGGAATTATGCACAAAAAATGTCATTTAGCAAGTGTCTGTAGTGAAATTGTGTCATTGGCAAATATTCTCAGATTGGTGTGACTGGATTTGATGCCTACTTTCATCAGTAGCTGCTTGCACATGTCTGAGCCACAGTCTTGTGATACTGGAAATACCCAAACCTGAATCAGTAAGCCCTCCTGTGACAGAAAATAACATCTAAATCAGAACAAATATTTTTATTTCTATTTTGGAGTTGTGGTCATGATATTTGCGTTGTTTTGTCATCCAGCTTTATGTAAAATGTTTCTTGCTTTTATTGTTATTATTGTGAATAATGTGCATGTCAATGGTATTGTGATTGTAAAGCTTCTTTTGTTGACAGTTCTGTGGCAACAATATGTGGTCCAAGTTATTGTTGGTTGGTAGCAGCTGTGTTTCTGCTCAGTGGCAATGTTTGTGTGCCCCAGACTGCAAATGTAGGTTTGTCTCAATCTTGAGCAAGTAGGAGAGAACTTGTCTGCTGGCACTTGTGTATGAGTAGGGTTCAACTCAAACATGCCATGTCCAAGCCTATGATTTTATGATGCAACACTGAAACCTAGGTATGTATTGTGATTAACTTGCACATGTATGTTTGGGGGATGAAGTAGTAGCTGTGGGTCTTGAACCTGTTCATATGTTTTGGTTGAATGCATTTGTATGTTTGATTTATTCCACACCACATGTATTAACCCTTACATATTTATAGTGTAATCCATACTTGGGTTTAACCCATTCATGTGTGAACTATATCCTATGTATGTGACATGTGACCCATACATGTAGGAATGTATATAACTCGTACATATGTTAGGTGAATAACCCATATGTGAGGTATGTAACCAACGCAATTGAGGATTGTAACCTATGCATGTGAGGCATATAACCAATACATATGTAAGGTATACAAACCATACAGGTTGATGTAACCTAATGAATGTGTGAAATAACCATATATTCAAGTATGTTTGTAGTGTAACCTATATAATACCACCCTGGAGTTAAACTTAAATGTGTTGGCCTAACCAGTACAGGTCTGTTGGATCTTAGCTGTGCATGTGGGATTGCTAAAAGCATTGTGCCATATTTCTCTTTTAGCTTTACAATGTTTTCATGTGATTTAACCCCCCCCCCCATGCCCCTCCTTTTCTTATGTTGAATCCTGTTGTGCTATGTTTAGATGGTGGTGTGTGATAAAGCTGATAAGATAATTTCACACCGTGGGTGAGCCTTTGTAAAGAGTCAACCTGTGATATTCATGAGGAAGGCTTTGGCCCAAGCTTTTTCATGAGAAATGTAAGTTAATTAAACAGTAATAATAATAATAATAATAATAATAATAATAGTAGTAATAATATTATAAATGATAATGGTAATATATGGCTAACTAAAGAAGGGCACTGAATGATGGAAAACTATTTGACACCAATTGTTTCAAGTGAGGATAAAGTAAGGGAAGGGATGACTTGCATCTCCTGTGACACATAGAAGGCTGATCCTGTGTGAAAGTGTTGCAGCACCCTATCTCGTACCATAGTGGGGATGGGTGTAGTAGTACGATTTGCTGTGCAAGTCCATCTCATGACAATAAAAACAGCTGATGCAGGGAAGGAGCAGCTTGCAAATTTCAACAGTCAGCTTAGGATACAATAAGCTTGTTATTTTTTGCCCCCAGGACTCAACAAAATTGTAATCTGAAATTTGGGTGTGACTGTGGCACATCATTTATGCGAAAAACTTCTTAATACCCCTTGAAGTTTATTGTATCCCTAAGTTGCTGTAAATATAAAACTTTCTAAATAGTTATAGGTATCTGATGCATAGTAACTGTTACAAGATCTAATACAGTAGGCATGCCAAAGTTTGTGCTGATTTTCTGTAATTTGTAGACATGTAAAACAAAAGTAAAATCAAGTGACCTGGCTTACTTTTTTCTCTATCTCTTTTTCTTTCGAGTTGAATGCTGTGTGGCAGTGGATGAGAAGTGTAAAGGTTTTCATGTTCTGTATGGTTACTTGAATGTAGCTCTCAGATCAGGTTTGGATTTATTGGAAACGCATTGTCCAGCATCTGCATGTGTGAGGGCCGACTTGCATGTCATCCCATGTTCTGAACAAGGATTTTTTTAGGGTCCATTGTTAACTCAACATAATAAAACTCACCTAACCAATCCTAGCCTAAGCTAAAAAATATATATATATATTAAAAAAGAAAAAGAAAAAAGAAAGAATGAATATATATATATATGCATGTGTGTGTGTTCATATATATATATATATATATATATATATATATATATATATATATATAGATATATATATATATAATACATACATACATACATATACATGCACATATATACATATATTCATAGCACAGCATGTGGGCAATATTATTGCCTACAGTTATGTTTGTGCCGCCCACTACTGTGTACTCTATGCAAGTTAGGGATCTGCCCACAGGCTGCTCAGGCAATACCACCATAATATTCCAGAGGCTTTCCAGGGCAAAGCAATGGGTTTCATCGTCTCTGCGCTACATTTGTAGAGTATGCAACCTTCCTCCCCTGTTGGCTGCTTCCAGTCCATACCAACCTCAACATTGACATATGATAACCAACCATACTATTCTTTAGACTTGAGACCATCAAGTACAGAATAAAAAGTAATAATCCTGTTTACAATAATGGCCTCCTGTTACACGTAATGGCGAACAACCCTCGCAATGGAGCTCTTGTTCTTTAAAGGGTTGATTTTTTTTTCTTTCTTTTTTTTATTTTTTTTTTCCTTTTTTTTTTGTCTGGTACAAAACCAGAATGTGTAATTGATACTTGTTTGGCCATAGCTACAAGTGGAGCCAACAAAGCTAATGAAGTATGGCCAAGTGCAGGTCTTCCCAATCATATGCATGTGGGAAGATGTTTGGGAAATTGTATATTCATGTACATGATACCTTTGGCTTCTTCTTATTGCTATGTATATAGTCTTGCTTTCAATAGGTGTACAGTCAGTTTTCTTTGTAAATGATCGAGTGATAAATTATGGGTAATAATGATTGAAATGGATATTCAAAGACTTAAATAATATTGCTCTATTACTTATTTGGATAGATAAATAAATTGTTGAAATTTCATAGTTTTTTACTACCCTTTTCAACCCCGTCCAATACTCATGTTTATTGCCATATGGTCTTATATACAAGGCATACAAAATACATATACCAAGGGCTTTTTCACCCTTACAAGGAAGATAGCCAAAAAAACAAAGGCATAAAATGCACTCCTACCATTTCATCCCAACATCAAAACTGATAAAAGTAAAAGGTATTATCTTAAAAAAAAAACTACAATTTTGTTTTAACAATAAAAATTCATTTATAGAAAAGGTAACTTTTGTATTTAAGGGGGCCACCCCTGAAAACTCCTTAGGCTCATATCTCGCTTCTGGTTCATCCAATTTCTTCGAAATTTTAATGTGTTGTTTGTTGGTGTGAAGTAATGCTATTATGTAAATTTCATCAAATTTGGAATGGTAGCGGCTACAAAAAAAAATGACTTTTTTTTTCACTTAATTTATTTGAAAATTTTATCGTAGAAAATTTGGTCATATATCTATATTTTGTAGGTATCAGTTTTTCATTTTTTTTTGTTTTTGATGGAAAAAAAATTATATATATTTTTAGGGCTCCAGAATCCCATTTTTTTTAGATAAGTTAAAAAATCTAATTCCTCCTATTAAAATTTCAATTTTTGTTGAAGTATAAAATGATACCTAACATAAGTTGATCAGAGATTTTACTGATTTTGTGAGACTATTTGAAGTCCAAAAAACATTTCAAAGATATCGGCCACAAAAGTTTTTTTTTTTTTCTATTCCTGGTCCTGACGTATGTATTCATCTGATTGGCATGAAATTTTCACATATGATTGTGTATACATTGTTGACTTAGTGGAGAATGATGAGGCATTTGGTTCCCCTTTCTGAAGAAAGTATTAATCATTCATAGGCGATAAGCCAGGTAGCAATAACACACTGCTCATTTCTCCTTGGTTTGAAGAGTCTTGATGTCTTTTCTTTCTCCCTTTAGCCTTCTTGAGATTGGATATCTACACTAATGCAAACATATATTCGCAGGTCATCTTGCAAGACTAATATAAGAGAAATATTGCAGGAATGCAGCATAACAACCTCTCTGTCTATGTAGGTACTGAAGAGGCCTTGCTAGGAAGACCACACTGTGGGGAAGGGATGCAGTTTGTCAAAATTTATATAAAAAATTATTATAATGATAGTTCTATGTAGTTACGAGCATTGAATGATACCTCATTTTCTAGCACACACGTCACACTATGATGTCCAGGTCATTTAAAAATGGCGTTTTGGGGGGTGGGAGAATTGGGTAACAATGACAGGGTGAGTGAATAAAACTGAAAAATTAAATTTAAAAGATATTCATGAAAAATTCAGCGGGGTGGCCTGCCTTAAGTGAACTCTTTCCCAAGGTTTCTGTAATAGCATGATAGCATGGGAGCAGCACATTTCAAGCAATTATCATTATGTGAGTAAATATCACTTTTATCTTTTCCTGGATGAGAACTATTATCACTATTATGAAGTAATTTCAATACCTCTGGTACAAGAGTTTGTGGAATCGGCAATTGATTTAATGGGCCCCTAGAAATATCCTTTCCACTTATGCAAGGAGGAGCCTGGGCCCAAGGGCATGGTGGTGGCACCCCCTCCAAAGTTGAGCCTTTTCTCCCATTTTTCACTTTCCTGCCTCTGGCATCGGTACTGTTGATCTGAACTGTGTCCAAGTGGACTCGACAGGAGCCCTGGCTGCCCTCGACCTATGGGTGAGATGGGAAAATTGGAGCAGGTGACCAAAATGACCCAAAATCTCAAAAATCTCAAAAGGGAGCTATGAAATTTTTTTTTTAGAAAATCTGAATGTCACCAATTTGGCCTAAACTTACCCTACAGGCAGAGTTGGGCACACTAGTTTAATAGGACTCTACTAGTGTACTAGTACTCTACTAATGTATTCTGCTAGTGTACTCTACTATTGTACTAGTACTCTACTAGTGTACTCTATTGGTATAGTACTAGTACAATATATACCAAGGCTTTTTCCCCCTTACAAGGGAGGTAGCCAAAAAGGAAAGGCATAAAATCATTCCCACCCATTTCATCCCTGAATAGATTCCACACCCCTCCACCCTCCCTCTTATCTTAGCACCTCCTGGATGACAGGTCATCCCTGCACCTTGTCCACTGCCCTGGGTCAGAAGCAGTGTTGCAAGACAGCACATCTACAGCAAGGCCGCTTCATTAAATCGGCAACCCCCCCCCTCTCCGTCCCTCCATGCATAAAAGGAGAAGGGGAGAAATCCCTTTGGGCTGCATCTAATTTTGCTCACACATACTACCTCACCCCCTATCCCCCTGCCCATTCCACCTCATGCATCACAACATCATCCATATACAACCATTCTCCATTCACCCGTCTTCTGTCCTCTCCCATCCTTCCTTGACAGACATTCCCCTCTTCCCCAAAGCCCCCTTCACCCCATCCATCCACCTCATCCAAGGATGTCCACTCATGTTCACTCCCTCCACATCTGCCTTCCACACCTCTTTTACTAGTCTTTCTTCACTCATTCTTTCCATGTGTCCAAACCATCCCAATACTCTTTCATCAACCCTATCTCCCAACTCCCTTTCCACCCCCATTCTCCTCCTCACCTCCTCATTTCTCACTCTATCCACCCTAGTAACCCCCATCATACTTCTCAGACACCTCATCTCAAACACATTCAAACTCCTTCTCTCTTCTTCTCTTATGTTCCGTGTTTCTTACCCATACAGTGCTGTTGGCACAATCACTCCTTCATACAGTTTCCTCTTAGCATCCATTCCCAAATGTCTATTACTCATTACACTCTTCAATTCACCAAGGCATTTACTTGCTTCTCTCAATCTACATTCTACCTCCACGATAGTACACCAATACACTTGTGGTAGTACATTACACTAGTTCATTAGTACTAGTATACTAGCACTATTGCACTAGTAGTAGGACACCAATACGCCATAACTTCTACAGTAGTGCACGAGTTCTAGTACACTATTATAGTAGATCACAAATACTAATGCACTAGAACTAGTTTGTTAGTATTGGTACATTACTACACTTGTACTATTACACCAGTACGAGTACACAAGCACAATAATATTAGTGCAATGGTCCTAGTACAGTAGTACACTAATACCAGTACACTGGTACCAGTTCATGAGCATTAGTGCACTAGTTCTCTAGTATTAGTGCACTAGTTCTCTAGTATTAGTGCACTAATACAAGAGATGGAAGACTTATGCCCCCCTCCCCCCCCCCAAGGTATGGGGCAGCAGGAAGCACTCCAACATGGAGACCACAACACCTGCACCTAGTGCTCCTGATTTGAACAATCAGGAGCACTTTCCCACACTTCCAAGCTCAAACCACAAGCAAACCCCCACTCCTACACAGAACACAAAACCAGCTCGCATGAGAGCCCCCAAGCCCATGCCACCAGCACCAACCCCACGAGCACAGAAACTGCAGCCCCCTTCCCCTCAATATCTGTCGTTTGTCCCCATCCTGCGGGAGGGTGACATGAAACTGATTGTGGTTGGTGTCATCACAAGTACTCTAAGGCAGAGTGCTCCAGAGAAGACAGCAGACATGGTGGAGCAGGCTGTTGCTAATGTACTCGACTCCCTAAAAAAGAAAGTCAAAACTGAACACCACCACGAGACCCAGCTGACAGCAGAGGAATCCTTCCCCCCTCTCCCACCTCCTCCTCCTCCTCCTCCCCCTCCCCCTCCACCTCCTCCCCTTCCACTTCCCCCAAGCCCACCACACCCACTCTCACTATTGGAAAAGCAGCACCTACACCAACAAAGACAAAGAGAGCGCCTCCAACCACCACTTACAGATACGATTTCCAACCACCACTTATGTCTGACAACCACCACTTACACGATATACAACCACCTCTTCCACGAATTACAACCACCACTTACACAACTTATAACCACCACTTAAAACCACAACAGACAGCCACAATTTCAAACCACTACTTACAACCATCACTTACACGATTTACAACCATCACTTACACGACTTACAACCACTACTTACACGACTTACAACCACTACTTACACGACTTACAACCACCACTTATACGATTTACAACCACTACTTACACAATTTACAACCACTACTTACACAACTTACAACAATGACTTACAATCATCACTATCAATGTGCACTTTGGTTTGAAAACTCCTCTTCTGATGAGGAGGAAAATACTTCCACCACAGTAAAGTTGCAACCCATCTTGTCTTCTGACTGGGGAAGACAAGGCAAGGACATAATGGAACTGGTTCAGTAGTCAATTAAGGTTGCTGCAGTGGAACATAAATGGGTTCTGCAGTAAAAGCTCGTATCTCCTTGCACTTGTGCAAGAGTATGATTACGATATCATATTTCTCCAAGAGACATTGGTGAGGGATGAGATGCAATTTCTGGGATATCGTGTCTTTTCCTTCCCTCGCATACCCACTACTAGAGGGTGCATGGTCCTTGTCAAATCACCCATCCTCTGTAGCGAAATATTGGACCCTGTATCATGTAGATGTTCTTGTGGTTCAACTCCATTGGGTACAAGAGACGCACACCATCTAGAACGTATACAGGGGCCATAGTGCGGTGCTGGGCCTTGGAGAAGTATATGCTCTTGCTGCGGACAGGCTCCTCATCATAGGAGGGGACTTCAACGCACACCATCAATTGTTCATGTCACCCCAAAGACCCAATGTCACTGGGCGCGCTGAATAGCCAACCGGCTCTGGCGCTTGGCCTTCAAGCCAAAAATTCCATAAATCAATAAATCACTGGGCACCACTTCAATTATGTATTAGATGAATGCACTGATATTGGGTTGCTGAATGATGGTAATCTGACACACTTGCAAGGTGGACGACTTGATCTGACCTTGGTGACAGCAACTATGCTCCCTAGGGTAACCTGGTGTGTCTATGCACATACGGGATGCACCACCCATGCCGGCTGTATCACCTGTTCCTAGATGGAAGACTATTCTGGCAAACTGGCTGGCCTTCAAGAGATCTGTTGAAGAATGGGCAGCTTCATACGTTCCACCACAGGACGTGGAAATGTTAGAAGCTGACTTTTCTGCAGCCCTTCAGGTAGCTGCCAGCAGAGTCATCCCAACCTAACCTAACCTAACCTAACCTAACCACCACTTTCGACCAACACTTACAATCACGATTTCCAACCACCACTTGCAACCACCACTTACAGATACGATTTCCAACCACCACTTATATGTCTGACAACCACCACATACAACCACGATATACAACCACTTCCACGAATTACAACCACCACTTACACAACTTATAACCACCACTTAAAACCACAACAGACAGCCACAATTTCAAACCCCTACTTACAACCATCACTTACATGACTTACAACCACTACTTACACGACTTACAACCACTACTTACAACCACCACTTACACAATTTACAACCACTACTTACACAATTTACAACCACTACTTACACGACTTACAACAATGACTTACAATCATTACTTGCAACCATGACTTAAAACCACTTACAACACCATTTACAACCACTTACAGCCAACACTTACAACCACGATTTCCAACCAGCACTTCCATGTGCAGTGAGAGGAAGGAGCAGAGTATTTTAGGGAGTTGCTAAATGTGAAGGAGGATAGGGGGGGAAAGGTAGTTGCAGTGGGAAGCACTAAGAAAATGAGAGTGATGAGTGAAAAAAATGGAGGAGAAATAGGGAAGGATGAAGCGAAAGTAGCTGTTAAGATGATGAGAGCAGGTAAGGCACCTGGGTTAGATGGATGCCATGCAGAATGTCTGAAGAAAGGAGGTACAGTTATGGTGGACTGGCTGGTGAGGTTATTTAATGTTTGTTTAAGAGAGGGTAGAGTGCCGGAGGACTGGAGGAATGCCTGTATTGTTCTGCTTGGATAAATCCGGAGTCCAAACTTCGCTGTCACTTTGACCGACATGTGTATTTACCTAGTTGTATTTTACGGGACAGGGAGCTATGCTTGTGGTGTCCCGTCTTCATATCTCATGTTATCTAAACTATTTTTAAATTCATGTATTGTTTTTGCACACACCACTTTCTCATCTAACTTGTTCCAACTGTCTATTACTCTGTGAGGAAAGCTGTTCTTTTTCAGATCTCTTCTATAACTGTCTTTCTTGATTTTCTTTCTGTGTCCTCTTGTATTTCTATCATCCCATTTTATTAGATCCTCTCTATTAATAATTTCTATGCCTTTCATGATTCTGTAAATAGCTATCAAATCTCCTCTCTTCTTTGCTCTAGTGTCTGTAGCTCAAGTTTTGCTAGTCTCTCTTCATATGATAGTTTTGAGAGTGTTGGTGCCAATTTTGTAATTGCTCTTTGTATTCTTTCAATTTTTTTTATACATTTTTTGTACTTGGTGACCACATCGTTGCTGCATATTCCAATCTTGGTCTTATCAAAGTGATTAGTATTTTCTTCACCATTTCTTCATCCAGGTATGTAAATGCCACTTTGATTGTTCTTATCAAATTATAAGTTTCTCCAAAAATCTTGTTTATATGTTTCTCAGGTGACATATTCATAATAATGACTCCCAGTACCTGCTCATTTTGACATTAAGAACCTTTTAGTATTACCTTACAGTAACAATCTTTCTCAAGTTCCTCATCTATTAAAAAAATGGAATATTAAAGTAGCTTTTAATAACCCACGTACTTTTAAGAAATTAATAATTAATCATTCTCCTGCTGATTCTGATGTCTGCATATACAAAATCCCTTGCAGAGATTGTGAAGAGTATTACACTGGACAAACGGGCAAAGAACTATCAACTAGAATTAAACAACATAAATGTAGTGTTAAAACAGCACAAGAATCCAATGCTCTATTTGTTCACATGAAAAATTTCAATCATTGTATTAATTGGACTAATGCTTCCGTTATCATTTATTCATTTGTAAATAGAAACATAATAGAAAGTAGTATCATAAAACATTCTGAAGGTTCTAATCTTAATATCAGTAATGGCATTTATGAATTAGATAAATTTATTATTAAAAAATTTGTAATCAGATTGTAAGTGACCAAATTTAATTTGGTGAATTATGCTGTTCTCTAGATTTCTTCTTCATTGGTGACTTTTTGTACCAAGATTTATTCTTTTCCATTTGTGACATCTTGTACTATGCCAGTTCCTTTCCTGGTGCATAATCTTGTATATGCCAGTTCCTTTCCTAGTGTATAATCTTGTGACATCTTGTACTATCCCAGTTCCTTTCGTAGTGAATAATCTTGTTACTTTTGAACCTCTTTGTAACACAAATTTTTCTGTATTCCCCTGAAGATGTGAATAACACGAAAAACGCTTGGGAATTTTTTTTTTTTTCGATTTTATTAGTGATCTTTCTACGTATGTATATATATATATATATATATATATATATATATATATATATATATATATATATATATATAAATATCTATATATATATACACATACCAAGGCTTTTCCCCCCTTACTAGGGAGGTAGCCAAAAAGGAAAAGGCATAAAAGCATTCCCACCCATTCCATCCCTGAAAACACTCCACACCCCTCCACCCTCACCTCCCATCTTAGCACCTCCTAGATGACGGGTCATCCCTGCACCCTGTTCACTGCCCTGGGTCAGAAGCAGTGTCGCAAGACACAGCACATCCACAGGAAGGCCGCTTCATTAAATCGGCGACCCCCCCTCCCATTTATAGGAGAGGACGGGGAGAAATCCCTTCGGGCTGCGTCACAATTTTGTTCACACACACTTCCTCACCCCCCATCCCCCCATCCATTCCACTTCATGCATCACAACATCTTCCATATACAACCATTCTCCATTCACCCCTGTCTTCTGTCCTCTCCCGTCCTTCCTCAACAGACATTCCCCTCTTCCCCAAAGCCCCCTTCACCCCATCCATCCACCTCATCCTAGGATGTCCCCTCATATTCACTCCCTCCACATCTGCCTTCCATACCTCCTTTACTAGTCTTTCTTCACTCATTCTTTCCATGTGTCTAAACCATCCCAATACTCTTTCATCAACCCTATCTCCCAACTCCCTTTCCATTCCCGTTCTCCTCCTCATTTCTCACTCTATTTAGCCTAGTAACCCCCATCATACTTCTCAGACACCTCATCTCAAACTCCTTCTCTCTCCCTCTCTTATGTTCCATGTTCCTGTTCCATACAGTGTTGTTGGCACAATCACTCCTTCATACAGTCTCCTCTTAGCATCCATTCCCAAATTTCTATTCCTCATTACACTTTTTAATCCACACACACACACACACACACACACACACACACACACACACACACACACACACACACACACACACACACACACACACACACAGATACTTCAGAACATAGAACAAGGACCAAATGTCCGCAAAGAAATGTCAAGGGCAAACGGCTAAATTACAACTAAACAAATAATACTAAACAAAAAGAGTAAATGGCAGTGAACATAAAACAAGTGTGACAAAAAACATCAAAACGAATCCCAAAAGTAAAAACAACATAATCCAAAGACAAAATAAAAAACATAATCCAAAGAAGGTGGATCAAATGTCCGACGAAGTAGGAAGTGGGGGACAGGAGGAACAAGGACTCAATAACAAATGATTACATTACAAGCAGACAAATAAAAAGCAAAGAAGATAAGAAAAAAGAAGAACCGTAGAGAAAAAGGAAGCAAACTACAACTGTAAATGAGGACAAAAGTCACGGGAAGGGGAAGTCGAAGAGGTGCATTGGGAGACCGCTTTCGAGAAAGGAAATCGGCCAAAAGCCAACTGGTGAACAAACGACAGGTCGAAAAGAAGCAGACGGAGACTAGAAAACAGAACAGAGGAATTAGCCTGTGTTACTCCTGGTGCCTAAATAAATAGGATTTATCTAGGCACGAGCAACTGCATAAAAAGGTGCATTGACCTCAATCCACCTCTCACCACACTTCACAGCAATGGTCAGAGCTTCTCTCAGCCCCCCTCCCCTCATGACCCCCGGTCGCCGTCTTATAAAGTCTATCTCCTCCTTCATTCGCAGCCTAGATTTACAAGTACCAGTAGCTGACGTAACCCCAGGCTCTCCCCCGTGGGCGCTACCATCGCCTGTGGTTAGCTTCACTCCTACAGCAAAATGTGACCCACCTCCTCTACAACTACAGCTGGCCTTGGAACATGTTACCCAGGTAACATCCTCCATCACTGCTTCGTATCGCCTCTACTGTACACTGACGGATCACTACAATCAGATGGTGCAGCTGGATGAGCAGTCTTCTCACCTGACCTACCGCCTCCTCCTGAGGACTGGGTCGGCTGTCGACTCCGAGATCACTCCAGCTCCACGTTGTGCGAACTATACGCCATCTTAGATGCTATCAGTCTCGTCTGTCAAAGAGGAGTAAATGCTGTCATTAGATGTGACTAAGCCTGCACTGCAATCCCTCTCCGCTATTCATTCCAATCACCATTCTGTTGTACAACAAATCCTTTCATTTCTGTACCTACTGACTATCCGTAATCTCTGCATTAAATCTATTTGGATTCCATCTCATGTAGGTTTACACCATAACACCAAAGTAGACCGCCTAGCAAAGGAAGCCTGCCGACTCCCCCGTCGTGGTGATGGACGACCTATCTCCCTGCCATGTTACCTCAACAGGGTCTGCTCCACTGCGCTTCTACCCGAGCAACGTCGACGGGACACCGAGAGACCCTTCAGTGTCACCATCACCAACTACGAATCCGTATGCCGCCACAAATCCTCATACCGCCGCAGGGGAGTTATGGTTCGTCGCCACAATGTTGTCTCAGCCCGACTGCGGCTAGGCTACCGTCCACCGTGGCAGGTCGCCGGGGTGGAGGGCGAGCCTGTATTCACAGAATGTCGCCTATGCCACGCTCCATTAGCCAACACCATCGACAACTACTGGCTAGCGTGCCCCACTGTAACACATCTAATACCCCAGGGACTACCATTAGATGCCATCTGTCGTCATCTCCTATCACAAAATAAATTAGATGAAATACTTGTCCGTTACCCCCGCTTTGGTGGGTTTTCATAATACCTGATGCCCTGCGTGACATCTCTAGCTTACTTCCCTTTTGAATGGATGTACAATACCCAGTGTATTGTATGTAAGTGTATATATATAATTGTATGTGTATGTGCATCCCAGTTGCCTTCCTATATTCATTATGAAAACCTCCCCCCCACTGTATGGCGCTATTGCGTAATAAAAAAACGACTTTAAATGTTTCGGACGTCGTTCATCTAATGGTCTAATTATACAATAATGAGGCGCGGAAATTGAAGTATGAATTGAACACTCACGAATGATGTTTATGGAATATTGTTTGCTGAGGAATAGTGTGACCGAAGTTAGATACAAGTTATAATAAAAAAGTGAAAAAGATAATGCGTTTAGTGTAGGAACATGCCATATTGCGTTGTTCAGGACACACACAAGTGACTATTTGAAGAAAACGGACTCAACGATTAATTGTTATTGTTTCACAGATGTTCCCGGGTGCACTGTGGTTGGGAACAGAGTTGCAATACATGTCCTCAGGTAACAGCAGTGTGTGATAAGGGTGGGGGTGGTGGTGGAAGTGGTGGAGGTGGTAGTGGAGCTTACGTTCTATATCGTAAGTCAGGTTCATTTTGAACTGTCACGGTGACGGTGTACGGGCAGTTTCCACATTAACATTTTCCAACATTGTCATTTCCCACATGCAGGACATCTTCCCACATTCTATATTTTCATCCATTTTCCAACATTGTCATTTTCCCACATTTTATTAATTTACAACCACCAAATATAACCACCACCTACAAACACCACTTAGAATCACTACTTACCCGGTGTACAACCACGACTTACAATTATGACTTACAACCTAGACTCACAACTACATACAACCACATATTATAACCAGCACTTACAATCTAGACTTACAACCACTTGCATCGATTACCTACGCGGGTTACAACCTGTACTTACAACCACTTACAACTCGACTTACAACCACCACCACTTATAACTTCCTACGTCCACCTACAACCACCACTTACGCGGCTTATAACCATGACTTACAGCCACCACTTACGCGGCTTATAACCATGACTTACAACTACCACTTACGCGGCTTATAACCACTTAGAATCACTACTTCCCTGGTTTACAACCACGACTTACAACCATGAATTACAATCATGACTTACAACCACTTAAAACCACATACAACCACCAGTTATAACCTCGACTTACAACCTAGACTTGCAACCACCTTATATCGATCACCTACGCGGGTTACAACCACGAATTACAACCTCGAATTACAACCACCACTTACAACCTCGAATTACAATCACTTACAACCTCGACTTATAAGCACCACTTAAAACCTCGACATGAAACATTGATTTACAACCGCCACTTATAACTTCCACCTACATCCACCACTTACAAGGCTACAACCACCACTTACAACTTCCACCTACAACCACCACTTAGGGGGCTTATAATAACCACGACTTACAACCACGACTTACTACCTCGACTTACAACCACCACTTATAATCACTAACAACTATCACATACAACCACCACTTATAATCACTACTTACAACCACCACTCACAACCATGACTTACAACCTCGACTTATAACCACCACAACCTCTACTTACAACCACCACTTACGCCGTCTACAACCATGACTTACAACTACCACTTACAACCTCGAATTTCAACATAGTTTTACAACCACCACTTACAATCACCACCTTTTACAACGTCGTTACAACCTTGACTTACAACCGCCACCACTACTAACAACCACGACTTCGGTGAGGTGAGGAACCATAGAGACAGTTTTGTTAATCTATCATTGGTTACTGCCAAGCTGGTCCTGGAAAGAGGAACGGGCCAATCAGCGTGCTCCGTTCCAAGACCGTCCCCAGTAGACTTTGTGATCTTGGAAAGTTCACAACTCCAGCGGGGTCTATCCTGCCACAGTGCCGTGAAAGTGCTAAGTGTTTTGATATAGTGGTGCGTTAGTGCTTACGTTAATTTGCATCCACCGCGTTGTATCCCACGGTGCTGTGGAATTTCTAAGTGCTCAGCGTAATGCCTCGTGCTTTCAAATGCGCAGTGCTTGTAGTATCCCAGCAGGACGTATCCCGCATCGCCAAGTGATATTAAACACGTGTGAGGCGAGGAAGGAATTGAAATACTAAGTCTGCTGTGAAGGGTGCCGCCCATCTGATTATCATTCAGGTGTCTCCAGGTAATTTCCTTAATTTGTAATTACCATTGTTTCACACGCATAAATCGATTCACTTCTGTAGCGAGTTGTTTTAGTATATGGTTATTGTTGCCGTCCGGCAATTTTATTCATCTTTGCCGTTCGTAATGAGCTCTTTTCTATGCAGACGTGTAATTATGCAGGAAGTGCATATTCATTTATTTATACGAATTTTATTAGCAACGTTGCATTTTCTTCCCGTGTGCGTGCGTGTGCCCGGGCATGGACTCTAAAGATTTGCTTGCAATCTGCTTGCAGAAGTTCTGAAAGGCATATTCCCGTTATACAAATGTATGTGTGAAAGAAGTTCAATTTTTTTTATAATTAATTGCCTTAATACAAGAGGGAGAGGTGGGGTATACCATGCATCCGGGTAGAGTAGTTTGGAATAGTCTAAGATTTAACTCACCTAGCCTACTAAACTGATTTGGTTCATCGACAGGAGCTAACCCCGTTCACTACGGGAAGGTTAGAGTAATTAGAGTGGTAGTTAAGTGTGAATAAACAAGGGATGTGTTAATACAGTAGTCGGTTTGGTGTTTAATATTACAGACGTCGAACTCGTCTCGTGTCCGTTTAATAGTTGACATCTAGTTTCTGGACTGTTGTGTTATTAGTTTATTGTAGCCTTCCAAAATGCATGATTTTTTTCAACGACTTTAGATGTTTCGGACGTCATTCCTCTAATAGTCCCCAGGTAACAGCAACATATGATGAGGGTGGTGGTGGTGGTCGTCGTGGAAGTGGTGGTAGTACTGCTGCTGCTTTTATTCATTTGTTCGTTTAATTATTTATTTGTAAGAATTGTCATGGCGTTTTTGTTCATGCAGACTCTTACGTAAAAATGAAGAGATGAATGAAATATCCTAACTTGGGTTTGTTAGGTTAGGGTGGTGCAGCTTACGTTCTATTTTGTAAGTCAGGTTCATTTTGAACTCAGTCACGGTGACCCGTCACCTCAGTACTTTAACATGCTAAAGTATTTTGTAAACCAGGTGGAGCGTGGGGCACGGTAATAATGGCACAGGTAAAAACGGCACAAATGATAAAATAGGTAAAAATGGCACAAGTGAAAACCAGTTTTGAATCAAATATATTGGTAAAAAAGAAAACTGTTTTACCTCCACTTTATAGGTTTATACGTTTAAATTTTATGAAAAACAATTATAGTAAAATGAAATATGTTTAGACATGAGAACACCGTTTTGATAACTAGAATCTTATGTTGTGACCAAGTCCACGTAACACTTGATCAAGGTTTTTCCTTCCTTCTGTGTAGTCTTTGCTTAAATTCTTTAGTCTATTCTTTGTTTTCCTGGGTGGTTCACCAACTGAGTTTCTTGCTATCACTGCACTCACAACAGCTTCTTCATTCTTTATTGTTCTTATAAGTTTCCAGATAGATGGGTGCTGGTAGCGGGTTTGACTACTTACCCCACCGGACTCCACCGGACCGCACCGGACCGCACCGGACTCCATCGGACCGCACCGGACCTTTATCCAAGCTTATACCTACCCCACCGGAGGTTGAGATTGATCGTAGGTTAGCATGGAATGTGTATTTTGACAGTTTGCACATGACTTATATTTGTAACACCACTTGACGTTGCATGCCGAGAGGTTCGTGAGTTTGTATGGGACAGCACCGGAGGCTTATTTTATTGTACTTCTACCTGAATAAAATGTACATCAATGTTTTATACGGAACAATAAACATTTATCTGATTCTAATAGTACCAATACCAATTATTCGTATACGGGCGAATAGTAATAGCATCTCCATGATAATAGTGAGGTTGAGATTTCAAAGTTATCACGTATCCGTATCCTTATACGGATATTTAACATTAGAATTCAGTGTACTTGTTCACGTGACCTTGTACATTATACGTTCTTGGACAACCGTTTACTGACGGTGGAATAACAATAAAAATATGCACTGTTCGATCGTATACGGGCGAATAATCACCGTTTTAATTTTATTTGAATTTATACGGTAAATCATCCTCCATCGCACTTTCATCTCTGAACGTCACTTAACCATTGATTTAATTGGGCCGGTCAGTTAACAGTGACTTTTATCTCAGTTAATATTCAATAAACGGTGCCATATTGCCACTTTCATTGACTTTTACCTCAGAACGTCACTTGCTTGAACTTCATTCAGTCAATTGGTCAATTAACAGCCTGTGACATTGCCCCTTTTACCCCAGAACGTCCTCACTTGAATTTTATTCGGTTAACTGGTCCGGTGGGTTAGGTATGAGCCAAATTTTATACCACTGGTCAAACTGTCAAAATACACATTCCATTTGACCAACGATCAATCTCCACCTCCGGTGGGGTTGGTTTTAGCTTGTTGATTTAATTTGGCCGGTCAGTTAACAGTGACTTTTATCTCAGTTAATATTCAATTTGAGCCAAATTTTATACCACTGGTCAAACTGTCAAAATACACATTCCATTTGACCAACGATCAATCTCCACCTCCGGTGGGGTTGGTTTTAGCTTGTTGATTTAATTTGGCCGGTCAGTTAACAGTGACTTTTATCTCAGTTAATATTCAATTTGAGCCAAATTTTATACCACTGGTCAAACTGTCAAAATACACATTCCATTTGACCAACGATCAATCTCCACCTCCGGTGGGGTTGGTTTTAGGTTGTGTAAAGGTCCGGTGCGGTCCGATGGAGTCCGGTGGGGTAATTAGTCATACCGCTGGTAGCCTTCAAGATGATAAAACTTGTTGTTCCAGCCTTCACATAGGTTGTTGGTTCTTGGACAGTCATTCATGGTAGTTTGATGTACGTTCCAAAGTTCTGGAGGAAATTTTGCTGGAATACGCCGAAGGTTTACTGCTGGAATGCCTGACTGGAAGTTCCGCTTTCTTCTCTGAACATATGTACCAGAAACATAAGTTTGGTCGAAGTACTCTAGCAGGGGAGTTGCATCATCAGGACATCTAGCCTTGAGTAACTGCATTCCCGCTGGAACATCTTAAACTGGTATAAATGCCAATGAGTCTATCTGTCCACAGAAATGACGAAAGTTTTCACTCTGTAGTGGTTGGTGAGGCCAAGGTCCTGTATTTTTCTCCAGGTACTCTGTCTGAGTCAGGTGGTAGAAAGAACCTTGTGTGCATGTTTCCGGTCCAAAAACTTTGCTGATAGCCTGGATGATCGCCTGCTCGAAGTCAACAATTATGACTCGTGGCAGTGATCATATGTATCTTGTGTTTTAGTCTGCAGACAAGCAAAAACTGCTGTATTACCAATTGGGACGCGTATTACATAAAGCTGTAGAAATCCATCAGCCATGTATCAGCAGAAGCAAGTAACCGCAGGGATTCATCAGAACCAAACGTAATGATGCGGTTGCCAGTGTCTGGTCCATTGTCGAAGAACAAAAATGGTTTGGGCTCGGGAGCTGCAGTAGTTGTCCATTCTCCAGTAAGTTTCAGATCCTCGAGTCGTTCTGGTACTTGTGGATAGCGTTTTGATCTTTGGTTACGCAATGTTCTCTTTATGATGCCCTCACTTGGAAGTAACGCCTTTCCTTCAGCCGATAAGTTATCCAGGTTATTGCTGTAAATCTGGCTAGGTCTATCTTCTGTTTCTGCTGTTTTTCTCTTCATGTTGTTGATGCATTTTGTGGCTGAAATAGCTGCAGAATCAGGAGCGTGGTTGTGGTCATTAGCTGGTACAGGATCAGTCATATCAAGGCTGGTGGTCATGGTGCCTTTACAAAAATATATTCTCCTAACACATCTCCATCTGATAGTAATTGATCTTACAATCTGTTTCGTATACATGTATCCTTGGAAGCAAATCTTCTCTTTTCCTTTGTTACTCACTCTGACTTCCATGATGGGGTTGTTGAAGAGCCACTTAGATCAATGATGTGTAGTGAACCAGGAGTAAGGTATTTATTTTGTTAAGGAACCACTGGGAGAGCTTGAAGTGTTTTCCAAAGTTCATCAAGCTATTCCAATGAATTTCCGAAAGTACATCAAGCTGTGGATGTGCTGTGTCTTGCGACATTGCTTCTGACCCAGGGCAGTGGACAAGGGCAGGGATGACCCGTCATTCAGGAGGTGCTAAGATAAGAGAGAGGGTGGAGGGGTGTGGAGTGTATTCAGGGATGGAATGGGTGGGAATGATTTTATGCCTTTTTCTTTTTGGCTACCCCCCTTGTAAGGGGAAGCCTTGGTATATGTATGTATGTACATCAAACTGAAAGAAATCTTGTTTGTTACAGGTATATGATATATTATCTATTTTATTATTTTACGAAAAAATATTCAAAAACATTTTCTAAACACTTTGGCATTTTTTTCACAAAAAAATCACTTGTGCCATTTTTACCTATTTTTTAACTTGTGCCCATTTTTACCTGTGCCGTTTTTACCGTGCCAATTTCACCTGTGCCATTTTTACCTGTGCCATTATTACCTAAATTCGGTGGAGCTTACGTTCTTTATCGAAATTCAGGTTCATTTTGGACTAGCTCAATGCTCCGTCGCCTTACCACTATAAACTAAAATGCTTTGCCCACCAGAACTGAGGTGGAGCTTACGTTCTACATCTAAGTCGGGTTCATTTTGAACTCAGTTACGGGGATCCGTCGACTCACTACTCTAACATCAGTACTGTGGTGGAGCTTACGTTCTATATCGTAAGTCAGGTTCATTTTGAACTCAGTCACGGTGACGGTGTACGGACAGTTTCCCACGTGGACATTTTCCCACATGCAGGAGGACGCGCTCCCACATTTAATTAATTTTATCCATTTTCCAACATTGTCATTTTCCCACTATTAATTTAATAAGAATTATTAATGTGCGACTTTTGTGACTTATTGATATCACAATTCAAAATCAGCTTGGAAATACACACATCCATTTTCCAACATTGTCATTTCCCCACAATTCAAAATCAGGATAATGCTATAACTTTATATTAGAGAATGATAAGCAATACGAATCACTACAATATGACTTATGAATACCACAATTCAAAATCAGAAATCAATATATTAAAAGAAAAATAGCAAATAATGAAAAATGAAAATGCCCATTATTATTGAAATTCCAATATATCTTTGAACTTCAAAATACATAGTAAAATACATAGTAGGCCTAGATCAGTCTATGTTAAAAAAAAGGCTGATTTTGAGTGAATGAGGAAATAGCTGAGTAAGCTGCGTTCCACTCCGAGGGGTGATGGACCTGACCCAGGTCATGACACGTGTAGTGGGAAGTAGGGGAACCCAAAAGTGGGGTCACTTATGAGGTCAGCCTGGACGCCACAAATGATGCTGTTAGGAAAGTTAGAACGGAAATCAGTACACGTAAATTGATGACGGATATGTTGAAAAACGAGATCGGAATAGATTAAGTATAATGAAATGGCTAGACTATTTAAGAACAACTGCAGAACGAAGCGTAACTATGAAATTAAGGTTGCCGATAGCAGGCCTTTTGGCTCATAACTAGGTCGGATGCGAGAAAATTATATTAATGATAAATAACTAAATAAAATATAATAATATAAGTAATAATGAATAAAATCAAATGCATAAGTATATTTAAACAATAATGGTAATAGTAGATAATAGAATTGTCATAACATAACTAATATTAAATGTGAAACAAACAAACAAATGATAACCAAAATAAATAACATAAAACAAATTACATTACAGTATCTTGCTTAGGTATTTATCTAAATGATTCTTAAAGCTTCGAACTGAACTACATTGCACTGCCTCTGCAGGAAGTTTATTCCATTCATTAACTACACGGTTGGCGAAGTTGTTTCTACCCACTTCCAAATTAAATATTTCCTGACAGCTTGAGACCATTGTTTCTTGTCTGATTCTCATTCATTGGGAAAATTTTGTCACTTTTGATGTTGTCAATTCCTTTTAGAATCTTAAAAACGTGTATCAAGTCACCTCTGAGTCTACGCTTTTTAGGGAAAACAGATTAATATGTTTTAGTAGATTTTCTTATGATTCATCTTTTATATTTGGAATCAGTTTTGTGGCTCGCCGTTGTATATTTTTTCTTTCATCTTAACAGAACTTAAAAACAAGGAAAATATAGTGATAAAGCTGATGAAGATATCTTGACATGATTTTTCATATGAAATGCAAAATGAAACAATAAAAAGATACACAAATTATATAAGTAAAAATAATAAAAATAAGTCAAATAAATGATCACCAAGTTTAAGCATCTTTTATACTGATCAACCATTAACTTCTCCAAAATTGTTAAACACCGTCGACTCGGTATTTTAAACATACTAAAATGCTTTGCTCACCAAACTGATTGAGCTTACGTTTTATATCGTAATTCAGGGTAGGGATGGTTAGGTTGGGATAGAATTGATTTGATTTGGTTAGGTTAGGATTGATTTGGTTAGGTTTTGGGTGTTAGGTTAGTGGGGATGGAGGGTAAACTTTTGTCATTGACTGCCCTCATGTCGGGTGGTTGTAGGGTGCCGGTGAGAGTGGGAGTTACGACCTTCGTATGTTATGTATTTTGGAGATGGGTGGTGGTTGGCGCTACCACCAGTGTAAATGTTCTAGCCTTTGGTGGGTAAATCAAAATCTCAAGACCTTTCTAAAAGTCTATTACAAAAATGATTACACTGGCAGACCTTCCTTGTCTGCTTTCCCACCACCTCAAGTCTGACAGCTCTTCTCTCTGTCCCGTGGGGTACATCTGCAAAGTTCCTGCATCAGCAATAATGAATGGTGTACAGTTTCTACATTTATTATAGTGTTACAAATTTTGGCTACTATTTCATTTTACAATGGTTAGAATGTTTAGTTATTTCTGCTCATTAACATATTATGATTATTAATCTAGGTTACATATTATATTGTATATGGGTAAAAGGTGTTCTTAGGAATCAGGGGTACTTCACGGTTTGGTCACGTGAAGGAAGAGGTTGGTGGTGTGTGTGTATGTATGTTCGTATGTGTGTTGCTGTGTAGTTTTCCATTGTGTTGTAATCTGTGAGATTATGGTTACAGTTTTTTTCGTAGCTTAGTGGCAGATTCTGTGTTGATTAGTTGGAGTTGTCGGTAATGGGGGGAGAGGAAGTAGGAGATAGTTGGGGCTACCAACGTGGTTTTTTTTTTGCCTCAAATCCATGAACACTTGTAACATAAGTATAAATTTGGATATATTATGTAAAAATTATATACGAAGCATACTAACTGCAACTTTGACACAAAAATTACTGACCTTATTCTTTAGGTGTGAGTAGGTGGTGACCGGACGTTCCGGCCATTGTTTAGGAACAAAGCGGGTGTTTCGGCCTTTTCGGATATTTCGATGGGGCGTTTCATGTGTCGTTCGTAAATAATTAATTTGCTTAGCATCTTTAGCCGCCCAATTATTGTTAAAGTATGTCGCATATCATAGAGAAATAATCAGATAAGGTAATGGCTTCAAATTTAGTATTTATAGCAAACCGACAAATGTGTTTCCTTATATTCATTATTACTCTGTACACCAAGATATAGTAAAAAAAAATCTATTTTCTTCCATGTTCTTTCGTGCCTTGCGGATATGCAGCCCGGAATTCATTGGTGAATAATTTGAGTCTATCATTAACCTAGGTTTAGGGTTAAAGTGCCCTATAATATTTTTAGATATCGAAAAAAAACTTTTCATAGAAATCGACTTCCTCCCCCTTTTGACATTAAGAACCTTTTAGTATTACCTTACAGTAACAATCTTTCACAAGTTCATCTACTTAAAACATGGAATATTAAAGTAGCTTTTCATAGCCCATGTACTTTTAAGAAAATAATAATTAAGAATTCTCCGGCTGATTATGATGGCTGCATATACAAAATTCCTTGCTATCGACTAGAATTAAACAACATAAATATAGTTTTAAAACAGCACAAGAATCCAATGTGTTCACATGAACAATTTCAATCATTGTAGTAATTGGACTAATGCTTCCGTTATTATTTCTTGTAATTCATTTGTCTATAGAAAGTAGTAGTATAAAAATTCTGAAGGTTCTAATCTTAATATCCGTAATGACATTTATGAATTAGATACATTTATCATTAATTAACAAAATTTGTAATCGGGTTGTAAGTGACCAAAAATTGTCTTTGATGACTTTGTGTACTAAGATTTATTCTTTTTCATTTGTGACTTTTTGTACTTTGCCAGTTCCGTTCCTAGTGTATAATCTTGTTATTTTAAACCTCTTTGTAACTCAAAAAATTCTGTATTCATATGATTTTTGCCCAAAATCCGAAGGTAACCGATTTGGTCCAAACTTGCCTCACAGGTAGAGAGTCGGACAAAGTACAAAACAAGGTAGACATGAATAGCCTTAGCCCATGGGCGTGGCGGTGGCACCCCTCCAAACTTGGGCCTTTTCACCCAGTATTCACTTATGGGCCTGTGGCACCCATACCGTATCCCTGAGTGGTGTCAAATTGGACTACACGGCAGCCATGGACGCCCTCGACCTGTGGGTGATACGGCGGGTAAATTGGAGCAGGTGACCATAATGACCCAAAATCCAAACAATCTTAAAGGAGAAACCATATGAATTTTGCCCAAAATCCGAAGGTGACCGATTTGTTCCAAACTTGCCTCACAGGTAGAGAGTCGGACAAAGTACAAAGGAAGGTAGACATGAACAGCCTTAGCCCAAGGGCGTGGCGGTGGCACCTCTCCAAACTTGGGCCTTTTCACCAAGTATTCACTTTGGGCCTGTGGCACCCATACCGTATCCCTGAGTGGTGTCAAATTGGACTCGACGGCAGCCCTGGACGCCCTCGACCTGTGGGTGATATGGTGGGTAAATCGGAGCAGGTGACCAAAATGACCCAAAAAATCCACCCCCCCCCCCGCGAGGCCCAGTACCTTGATGTTGTGGGGGGGCTTTTGTGTAGCAATGACGGGCCGAGCTGTGCTAGCCAGGTGCAACCATACTGGAGAGGTCAGACCTAAGCTACGAGAGGAAAACTGAGTTATTTTTTTTTGTAGTGAATAGATAGAGGGTCCCTCACGCTTATTCTTTGTGAATTCCCCTATCCCTACCCTTCATATTTGCTACCCTATTCTTCTTTTTCACCATCTTTCTCTAATACTTGTTAAGGAAGGTTCTGGTATCTTGGTGCCTCCCAAGCTATATGGCTGAACCCAGTCAAGTGGGGATGTATACCGCGAGGTAACTACTCCCTGCGAGGGCCGAAAGCCCTCCGACTGGGGAATGCATGTTTGTGAGGTAGGTACTAGGCTGCCGACTTCCTTTCTCCCTAGCCAGTACACATGCAGAGTGACTACGCCGGCCCCATCCTAAATGGTACAAAACAAAAGAGGACAAACCCCGGGTTGACAAAGTCTCCAACTCACCTCCGAGGCCCTGCATGTGTAAATAGTCGTTTCTGGAACTTCCCGACTCTGCAGAGACTTTTCTTTTATTGCTTGAGGCATCAAGCAACTGCAATATCTTCTTCTATGCATTTATCTTTCTTTCCTAATATATGGTGTGGCCTCATAGATATACACGATCATGGCGGCTGTTCAAACTGAATATTCTAAAGCTCCACCACTACCTGATCCTCCTCCTAAACCCCCCGATCCCTCTCCTAATATTTCCAATCCTAATGTTGACGCTATTGACTCAGTTGATGACTCCGGCTTGAAAAAGGACTTTGGTAAAAACACTAAGACTTCATTGACAGACAACTCTAGCCCAGAAACTTACAACTAGAATGGATTCTGAAGTGATGAAAACATCTTTAGACACTTAGAAACCAATAGATAGCTCAAATACTGCTCCTAATAGTCATAAAATCTTTTATCTAAAAAATGTCTCTCTTGATAAGAGTTATACAGACTTATATGAAAAGTTCCATAAATTTGGACAAATTAAAGAGATCAGGGTTAAACTAACTGACAACTTTGAAGCTTGACTAGTCTGGATCTCATTTCTTTCTAATCAGGATGCAGCTGCTGCCTGCTTGGATTATAATAATTGCAATGAAAATGAATCTTCGGCCCAACTTGTTGCTAGAGTGCCACTTAACCTGGGTATCTTTTATCCAGAAAACCCGGTAGAGGAAAGGAAGGAAAGTGTGCAGAGGCCTCCCAATCAAGCTAAGTGGCTTATTATCACTCTTGCAAAGGAACGTGCTAACTTGTTCGAGCTTAGAAGATTCTTGAAGAGTCACCTTGGCTCTGGTAATTTGACTAACTCGCAGGTATCACGATTTGGAACAAATTCCTTCTTAACCCATGTAAAATCTTATGAACAAGCTGCCATGGTGCTTAACTTGAAACAGAAATCCGACATTAAGGAAGTTAAACCCCACTATACCTTTAGTTATGCCAAAGGGGTAATTTTTAATAGAGATCTGTATGACTTTGAGGAAGAAATTTTAGAAATGTGCCCAACTAATGTTTGGAAGGTTGATAAAATACCTCGTTCTTCTATGATTATCCTAAATTTTCTGGTGAAGATCTACCTCATTATGTAGAGATAGAAAAAGAGATTGTTTATGTGAAGCAGTTTAAGCCCCGTCCCCTTCAGTGCTTTAACTGCTATGGTTTTGGCCATCCTTCCCGAAGATGTGCAAGGGACAAACTATGTTTGATATGTGCTCAGCATGAACATGGGGGTTGTTCCCGCCCAACAGTTTGTATAAATTGTAAAGAAGAGCATGATGCCAGAGATAAGAACTATATAATTTATAAGAAGGAACAGGAAATACTACTAAAAGTTCATGCAGAACATATAAGTGTAGGACATGCTAAAAGACCATTAAGCAATTCCAAAAGATACAGTGACCCACTTCCCTACTTTTACCATGCTAAAGTGCTTGGCCGTCATGACTGTGATGGACCTTAGGTTGAATACCCTAGGTGAGGTTCATTTTGAACTCAGTCACAGTGACCCATTTCCTTACTTTTACCATGCTAAAGTGCTTGGCCATCATGACTGTGTTGGAGCTTCTCAAGTGTCAGGTTCATTTTGAACTCAGTCACAGTGACCCGTCCCCTAACTTTTAACATGCTAAAGTGCTTGACCATCATGACTGTGGTGGAGCTTAGGTTGAATACCAAAGTCAGGTTCATTTTAAACTCAGTCACAGTGGGCCACTTCCTTACTTTCACCATGCTAAAGTGCTTGGCCATAATTACTGCGGTGGAACTAAGGTTGAATACCCTGAGTCAGGTTCATTTTGAACTAAGTCACAGTGACCCACTTCCCTACTTTTACCATGCTAAATTGCTTGGCCATCATGACTGTGGTTGAGCTTAGATTGAATACCCTAGGTGAGGTTCATTTTGAACTCAGTCACAGTGACCCATTTCTCTACTTTTACCATGCTAAAGTGCTTGGCCATCATGACTGTGGTGGAGCTTCTCGAAAGTCAGGTTCATTTTGAACTCAGTCACAGTGACCCGTCGCCTAACTTTTAACATGCTAAAGTGCTTGACCATCATGACTGTGGTAGAGCTTATGTTGAATACCTTAAGTCAGGTTCATTTTGAACTCAGTCACAGTGACCCGTCGCCTAATTTTTAACATGCTAGAGTGTTTGACCATCATGACTGTGGTGGAGCTTATGTTGAATACCCTAAGTCAGGTTCATTTTGAACTCGGTCACAGTGGCCCACTTCCTTACTTGTAACATGCTCAAGTGCTTGGCCACCATTACTGTGGTGGAACTTAGGTTGAATACCCTAAGTCTGGTTTATTTTGAACTAAGTCACAGTGTCCCACTTCCCTACTTTTACCATGCTAAAGTGCTTTGCCATCATCACTGTGGTGGAACTTAGGTTGAATACCCTAAGTCAGGTTCATTTTGAACTAAATCACAGTGAACCCACTTCCCTAATTTTACCATGATTGTGGTGGAACTTAGGTTAAATACCCTGAGTCAGGTTCATTTTGAACTAAGTCACAGTGACCCACTTCCCTACTTTTACCATGCTAAATTGCTTGGCCATCATGACTGTGGTTGAGCTTAGATTGAATACCCTAAGTGAGGTTAATTTTGAACTCAGTCACAATGACCCATTTCCTTCCTTTTACCATGCTAAAGTGCTTGGCCATCATGACTGTGGTGGAGCTTCTCGAAAGTCAGGTTCATTTTGAACTCAGTCACAGTGACCCGTCCCCAAACTTTTAACATGCTAGAGTGCTTGACCATGATGACTGTGGTGGAGCTTAGGTTGAATATCCTAAGTCAGGTAAATTTTGAACTCGGTCACAGTGCCCCGTCGCCTAATTTTTAACATGCTAGAGTGCTTGACCATCATGACTGTGGTGGAACTTATGTTGAATACCCTAAGTCAGGTTCATTTTGAACTGAGTCAGAGTGACCCGTCCCCAAACTTTTAACATGCTAGAGGGCTTGACTATCATGACTGTGGTGGAGCTTAGGTTGAATACCCTAAATTAGGTTCATTTTGAGCTCAGTCACAGTGGCCCACCTCCTTACTTTAACATGCTCAAGTGTTGGTAATTTTGAGGGTCATTTTGGCCACTTGTCCCGATTGGGTCACCACCTCAGCTACAGATCGAGGGCCACCAGGGCTCTTGCGGATCGCACTTAGATACTGCTCAGGCTAAAAGTACGGGGGCCAACAGGCGGAAATGAGAGGGGAAAATTACAAAAAAAAAAAAAAAAAAAAAAAATTGGCTGGTCGCCACAACCTCGCCCTTGGGTCCAGGTTCCCCACGTCTACCTCGCTGTGCCCTGTAGACGACTCTCTCCCTCTGGAGTAAGTTTGGGCCAAATCGGAGACATGTCGGTTTTTGGTCATTTTGAGGGTTAACCATGGTAAAGTGCTTGACCGTCATGGCTGTGGTGGAGCTCAGGTTGAATATCTTAAGTCAGGGTCATTTTGAAGCCAATCACAGTGACCCACTTCCCTAATTTTACGATGCTAAAGTGCTTGGCCATTATGACTGTGGTGGAGCTTAGGTTGAATACCCTAAGTCAGGTTCATTTTGAATTCATTCACAGTGACCCACTTCCTTACTTTTACCATGCCTATGTGCTTGGCCATCATGACTTTGGTGGAGCTTCTCGTAAGTCAGGTTCATTTTGAACTCATTCACAGTGACGCGTCCCCTAACTTTTGACATGGAAAAGTGATTGACCATCATGACTGTGTAACGGGATGGGTGTAACGGTATCGATACATGATCTCCACCGAGGGTTACTTGCAGACACAAGATGTAACGGGGTCGTTACATCATCTCCAGAAAGAGGTTACTTGGTATACACTTTTTAAGTTTTGTTTTTTATTCGTCACACTCTAAGAAACATAGATACACACTTTTACACAGTCTTAACACTAGGGCACGTCACAAGAACCGACGCCTCTCCGCAACTTGCCAGAGAGTTTTCCTCTCCGGAAGTGCCGAATGGACAAGTTCTTGAGTAGCCTTGAATCGTGATCTTAACATTAATCTCTTGTTAGTTTGTTGTCCCACGTGGGTGGGGCAACTGCATTCATTACGTATTGATGTCTACTACCATACATGTTAATTATGTATCCAGGGGAGGACCGTCAGTATACGTAATATCGTATGTCAGTACTGGGTAGCTACTAGATTGATCGCGTGTGTTCGTGTGTGTGTGTGTGTCGTTTGGTGCTTGGCAGTGCCGGTCACACGAGCACGAAGTGTTGAGTCGGCAAGTTTGAGAGGATGTGCTTAGCTCAGCGAAATGATGCTTGACCGTCGGCGGACAGTGAGTGAGTGAGGGAGTGGGTTATATGACTGGGCGATACTACTCGTCATGTATATGAGGCGTATACATATCGGTCTCCTCCTGGGGTTAGATGGCTCCCGGCACCTAAGGTTACATGGTTAACAAAAATCTACACCTATGGTTATACAGTGAAAAAAATTTTCAGACACAAAATCCTGGGTGGTTAAATGTGAAGATGGGGGGGGGGGGGTGCTGAAGTGAATCTGAGGTCCCAAAGGGGCATCTTGAACTGTAGGTATGGGTATGCAATGTTGTGTCTCCGAAGAGTAACGTTGTGTCTCACCAGATTACATGTTATATTAAAGATCATATGAAAGGTTTCACTATATATTTGATAACACTGTTGAAATCACTTTCTAAATGTTATGGCGTTCATGTGTTTTATCACTATCACTGTAGGGAGTGTCATTTTCTAAACACTGTTCTATGGTCAGTTTGGTGTGTCACTTAGCACTTGTTTTATTTCATAATATGTATATAGTTTCTCGTAAGAACTATTATGTTATTTAAGATATTGGGTGAGACACAAGAATAAAGGAACTTAATCTAGTTTTACAAAAGGTCGGGAATGGGGGTTGAAAGGTTTTGGAAGGTGTTACTTCGTGCAAAAGAATTTGGTTAATAGCATAACTATAAAGAGGATGATTAAGATTGAGAGGGTTGTGGATGTGTGTAGGGCAGTTTTTGGCAATGGAGGTCGAAGGTGTCCATGTCAAGAGTAGTCGATTTATTCAGTAGGTGTACCATGTCTATTTTACTTGGAAGGATGGTAGTGGGTAGGGGTAGATTTCCGAAAGGGAGAATCTCTTGATCGAGTCCATAGGTATGTTGCTAAGAATATTTTTTTTTGAAGATAGTTGATGTTTAAGGTGGGTAATTAATGATGTATTTCATTTTGGAGGATGAAGGTTATGTCTCAGTGAATGAGGATATGTTTATCTGACTCTCGCTAAGGTTATATTGGTCGGAAGGAAGTGGAGAAGTTTCATTAGATATGCGGAAGGGAGTTCTTATTGGAAATGGGCCATTTTAACCTCCACTGATAGATACATGACGTCCTCCATCTTCAGAGTGTATGTTTAGTTGCGTCGACGCAGAGTCATGGGATGAGGCTTGCGTTTGGTTGAGTTATGTGTGGTCGTGGTAGGTGGGTTGTTGATGGGAAGTGGGATTGGGTCGAGGTTGAGTTTGACCTTTCTCAGCTTCTCCATGTATGGTCACGGTTGTGTGATCGGAAGGATCCGTTAGTAGAAAAACATTGTTAGGGAGTGAGCTTGTGACTGTGAAGGGACCTAAGAACTTGGGTCTGAGTTTGTTAGTCCTGGTTGAGTCTTTGACCATGACAGTGTCACCAAGCGCTATGTCAAGTGGGATTGAGCGTTTGTGTTGTTTTGTCTTTGTCTTTTCCTGGGCTTCTTTCAAGTTTGCTCTAACTTGTTTGTAAATGGTTTGCATACCTCTTTTGATGCAGTGTGTGAGGTTATCTAGGTTGTATAAGGGTGGGGGTGGTTGGTTGAATATTTGGTAGGGTAGGCGCATTGGTTGGCCGAAAATGATCTCATGTGGGGACATCTTTGTTGCGGAATTGACTCTGCTATTGAAACTGGCTTGTACCTGTGGTAGCCAATCTTCCCAACTGTCCATGAGATCCTCTAGGACCTTGCGATTTGTTCGCTCAGTCAGACCATTTCCCTGTGGGTGGTATGCAGTGGCAAATGTTTGGTCAATGTTGTAGAGGTGTGCTATTTCGCGCATCACCTCGTTTTTAAAATCTGATCCATTGTCAGATAACATTGTGTGTGGTATGTTGTATCTACAAAAGATATTGTTAACTAGGGCTTTGGCTGCTGTTTTGTCTTGGAGTGGTATTAAGATTGTGTATTTAGAGAAATATTCTACTGCTGTGAGTACATAGTTGGAACCTTGATGGCTCGTTGGCATTTTCAGTAGGTCAATGCCAAGTGTTTCCTATGGCTCAGCAGGGAGTGGGATGTCTTTGATGTGGATTTGTTTCGGGTCAGGGCCTCTGAATTGGTTACAAGTTACACAAGAATCTATGTGTGTGGTTATATCTCTTTTCATGTTAAGCCAGTAATATGTGTGCCTAGCAGTGTTTAGTGTCTTATCTCTGCCTGAGTGGCCTCCCATTGCACTGTCGTGCAATATGTGTAGGACCTTGGGGACTAGGGCTCTGGGGATAACAGTAACCTCTCTGGTGTTAGTGGTTCTCCTTATGACTCCGTCGACCAGTTTGAGTTCCTCTATAGGGACAGGTGGTCGGGACTGTAAGGGGGTTTGTGAAAGGTGATGTTGTTTTATTGGAGACCATATAGGGTCTCTTTCAGTTTCATGTGGTTTGGGTTATGGGGGTGATGTAGGTTTGTCTGCTCAGGCAATCTGCCACTACGTTAGCTTTCCCAGCTAAGTATACGATCTTGGGATCGTAATCAAGGAGAGTTGCTTTCCATCTAGCAACTCTCCCATGTAAGTCTTTGGAGTTAAAAAGATAGACTAGGGGTTGGTGGTCTGTTAGTATGGTAATCTTGTAGCCTAAAATGAGGCATTTAAAGTGTTTTAGTGCCCATATGATTGCAAGTCCTTCTTTGTGTGTAGTTGAGTAGTTACTTTCAGTTTTATTGAGGACTCTACTTGCGCAGGCTATGGGGTGCTCTTTGCCATTGTCATCTTTCTGTTGTAGGACTGCGCCTATTCCTTTAGAGGAGGCGTCTGTGTAAAGAAATAATTCTTTCTTCATGTCAGGGAAGGCTAGTACCGGGGCTGTGGTCAGAGAGTGCTTCAGTGTGTCGAAACTTTGTTGTTCTGTTTCTGACCATTGAAATGGTTCGCCTTTCCTTGTGAATTTGGTTAGGGGGGAAGCTATGTGTGCAAAATTGTAAATGAAATGTCTGTAGTATGAGGCTAGCCCTATGAAACTTCGCGTTTCATTTGCGTTTCTGGGGGTTGGGAAATTGTTTATTGTATCTATTTTATCTGTGTTTGTATGAATCCCTTTTGCATCCACTTTATGGCCTAGGAAGGTGAGTTCCTACATGAGGAATCTACATTTCCTTAATTGAATCTTTAACCCCGTATATTTGAGACGTTTGATGACAATCTCTAAATAGACGAATAATGAGACTCCTATCATGTCACTGAATATGCGGGTCATCAACCGTTGTTGGGTTGAGGGGGCATTCTTGAGGCCAAAGGGCATACGTTCAAATTGAAAATGTCCTTTATCAGTGGAGAATGCAGTTACGGGTTTTGATTCTTCAGTGAGTTCTACTTGCCAGAAGGCTGACTTAAGGTCAATGGTGGAAAAAACTGTGTTCCCGTTGCCAATGCATTGTAGTACATCTTGCATGGCGGGGAGGGGGTGTGGGTCAGATTGAGTGACATTGTTTACCTTTCTAAAGTCCACAACAGGGCGTAAGGTTCCGTCTTTCTTAGGGATCAGGAAGAGGGGACTGTTCCATGGGGAGTCTGAATGGGAAATTACGCCTTGGTGTATCATCTCTTGTACACTGCTATTGACTTGGGATTTCCTACTGTGAGGTATGCGGTAAGCGGGGGTGTATATGTGTTAGGGGGAATTTGGATGTGATGTTTGATTATATCACATTTGCCTAGTGGTTCACCTTCTAAGGCGACAGCTGATCTATTCCTCTGTAGGAGAGCTAATAGCTCGTTATGAATTTCTCCGTCAGCTGATGTTATGATTTGGTCTGGATGGATAGGGGTGAGGGGTTGTGTTGGTCTTACTGGGTTGATGTGTTGAGGGGGTGGTTCCTGGATAGGGGAATTATGGAGATGGACTGAACAAATGTTTGTGTTCTTCCTGATTTTGCGATGTTGATCAGAGAGGTTAGTTACCATGGCTAGGGTGTGTTTATTTTCTGATATTATGTCCCAAGAGTGTTCAATTGAGATGTTGGTAAGTCTAGACGTTTCTGAGTCAATTATGACGTCCTGATGTCCTATTGCTCCGGGTATGTATAGTGGGACAGTCATGGAATGTCTGGGGGGAATGATGACTGTGTTAGACATCAATGCCTTTGAGGTGACATAAGGGGGTGGTCGGAAGGAATAGCTGTTAGTTGGAATCGGAGTATTTGAGGAAGGGAGACATGAGAGAGGTTGTGTGTCTGAGTCGGGTGTCTCAGGGACAGTTGGCTCATCATTCACATCTGAGAAGATGTTATTTTTCTCTAGGTCTATAATAGTTTTCCATGTCCTCAATGATTTTAATCCTATTATACCTTGTTGATCGAGACTCCATTCGTCAGCTATGTGGTAAGGTGTGAAACCTACTTGGAAGTTGTTGACTTCTATGTTTAAGTCTATGGTGTCGTGTAGGGAAATGGTGCTCCCTTCTAGTAGGAGTCCTTCCATATTGGAAAATTGAATGTGGGGTGGGTCATTTAATGCTTCATAGAGAGCTCTTGGGATGATGTTCAGGTTTGTTCCTGTATCAACCATCATGTCAACTGTGAGTTGATCTAAAGTCACTTTTCGGGTGACGTAGTTGTGTTGTGTGTGAGATATTCCTATGGTGGTTTGGTGCGTGAGGCTGGTACACGTTCCCCCAATCGGTGTTGAGTTGTGCGTGTCGTGTGGGAGGGAACTTTGTCGAGGGGTGGTGAATGGTTTGTTAGTTCTCTGGTGAGGTTGTGGTTGTGATTTCTGTAGGTAACACTCTTCGTTGGAGTGAGTTGTTGTTTTGTGTAGGCTGCAGTATTTGTTTGGATGTGTTGGTGTAGGTAGGAGTGGAGGTTTGGAAGGGGGTGGAGCTTGTATGGTTTGATATTGCACTTTGCATTGCGCATCCGTATGGGAGGTAGTACCATGAACTGAGCAAGGGATGGGGTGGTGTTGTACCTGCGGGTATTGTTGTTGCTGTGTTCGACACTGGGCATCGGTGTGGGAAATGGTTCCATGAACTGAGCGTGGTGCCTGTGTTTGCATTTGTTGTTTTTGTATGCAGTCTCTAGTGTTGTGACTGGGTGATGAATGGTAGGAGCACCACTTAGAAGGTTGTCCTTGATTGGTGGGAGGGGGCTGCTGTGACTGAAGGCTATTTAGTCTGGGGAGATAGTGGGGGGTGGATAAGGATAAATTTCAATCATTGGTGATGTCTAGGATATAGGTATAACCTAGAGGGTTTCTAGTGTTTAGTTCCCTTTTGGAGGCTTCCTTTAAACACTTTGGAGGGAGTTGGGAGAGACAGAAACCTATCTCAAAGAATGTTAGTAAGTGTTTTATGGTCATGACCTTTTGACCAAATTGGTCAGTGTGGATCCAAGGAGAGTTATTCTCCAGGTCCTCTCTGACTTCTTTAATTCCGTTTGCTACGAAATCCATAATGTTAGTAACGGAATGTGGTTGGACTCTAGTGTTATTGAGGAAAGTGAGAAGGAAGGTGATGTTGTTTGTTTGTTTGTTTGTTGTGAAAGACAACATATTCTTGATATGTGATTCCACATGCAACTAAACTGTCTAGCATCCTTGCCTTTGAACGGCAAATGTCAGATGGGTCTATTTTCTGACGGCACAAATTAATTTTATCTGAGTCAGAGTAGTGTTGGTTTTTTTTTTTAGAAAAACAGGTCACATGCTGTCAGGAAGTCTGTAATGGATAATCCACTATCTTGGGAAAAGGTTGGGATTTCTGTGAGGGGGGTAATGGTTTGATAGTTGTTAATTATTGTTGGTTGAGGTTGTGGGTAAGGATAATATTGTGGGTTTGGAGGAAGGTTAGGTGGTGGTTGGTACTGTGGCTGAATGGGAGGGGGGTATTGTGTGTTGGCATATGGGGGTTGAACTGATTATGGCCTATAGGAGGTGTAGTTTGCATATTTGGCTGGATGGGAGGAATGGGTGGTTGTAGTTGTGAGGGGTGAAAGGGGTCTATTTGAGAGGGTTGGTTAAAAAAGGGTAAGATAATCTCATAAAGAGGGATTGTAGGGGTACCTGCCTTAGGGGCGTCGTGGTCGGAGGTAAGTGAGCGGTTATGGTCTAAGGGCTTTGTGGTAATGTCAACCTGTGGATTTAATTGGTTAGGATCTGGTTCGTCTTTGTCTAGTTTTGAGTTGCGTGATGGGTTTTCCTCTTAAGGTTTAGAGAGGATGGTTTCTACAGCTTTTTTTAATTTGCTTCTCGTTCCTGTTGCCATGTTAGTGGTTAACTAGAGATACATGTATTACTTAATAGTTAGGTGAGATGGGTGGTCTAGTTTAAAATAGTGAAATTAGAAATATTTGGTATACAGTAACTAAGAGGTAATATGTTATGCTTAGATAAGGGAGGGGTGGGGTATAGGGTGTCAACTGTTATACAGTATAACGGGATTACATATGTAAAATCATAAAAATATATATATACATATAATCATGATAAAATGTGCAAATAATATGATATAGTAAGGAGTTAATTATTGTGATATTATACTTATAATAGAATTAACTATGGTTGTCATAATTTTTTTTACAGCAGTAAAATAGGTTACGTTGATAAAAATGTATAAGTTCTATCTAAATATAAACGGGTAATACGTAGTGAAAGCAATTAAAGGTTATTGTATATATAAATGTATATAGTTTAAACAAGAATTACTTAACTGGAAGAATGCATATGAATGTGATATTATGTAATAGTCAAATCTAGTAAAAGTTATCGCATATATAAATATATGTTGTTTTAAAAATTAGGCAAAATATATTAAGTGTTGAAACATATAATTATAAGAGCTACTGGTTAAATTATGAGAAAGGTATGACAACCGAAAGAAAAAGGTGTACATAAAGTATATATATGCAGAGAAACCAAATATTTATAAATTTAATAAATGTGGAATTAATATATATATATGTAGAGATGGAATAGAGTAAGGTTTACGTGCGTTGGGCACGTGGGTATCTGAAGGTATAATGGTTACCTTGATACCGTGAGCTGAATCGAGTGGTATGCCAATGTCCGGCAGGGGGTGGTGTTGCTGACGTTGCAATTGTAGTAGTCGAAGGCAACGTTCGGTGAAGGAGGTTGGGTGGTTGATGTGGAAAGTGGGTATGCTGTCTGGGGGGATGAGGTGGCTGTTACGCGGGTCTGTGCGCAGCCGGTGTGAATCCTCTGGGGCGAATGAATTATGCTCGCATGTTATGGAAAGGGAGACAAGGCGAGTATCAGGGATGGTTTGAATGGGTAATGTAGGGTTATTATTACGGAATATATTGGAATTAAGTGGAAGAAATTTATGTTATCTTGAGATTGTTGATTTTAGTAGTGTGGAATCGGTTGTGACGATTGCCCTGGATTGTGTAGTGTGAACTAAGTTCTTGTTCGTGGAGAGCGTTTCGTTCCGTGCGGGTGGTGTTCGTACTTGAATGTAGGTGGAGAAAATGGACGGGTTTGAAGGTACTGGTCACTTCTTTATAGGACACCGTAGTCTCTTCGGAGAAGATGGGTTGCGGGTAAAAGCTGCCACCAGGATGTAACGGGATGGGTGTAACGGTATCGTTACATGATCTCCACCGAGGGTTACTTGCAGACACAAGATGTAACGGGGTCGTTACATCATCTCCAGAAAGGGGTTACTTGGTATACACCTTTTAAGTTTTGTTCTTTATTCATCACACTCTAAGAAACTTAGATACACACTTTTACACAGTCTTAACACTAGGGCACGTCACAAGAACCGACGCCTCTCCGCGTCTTGCCAGAGCGTTTTCCTCTCCGGAAGTGCCGAATGGACAAGTTCTTGAGTAGCCTTGAATCGTGATCTTAACATTAATCTCTTGTTAGTTTGTTGTCCCACATGGGTGGGGCAACTGCATTCATTACGTATTGATGTCTACTACCATACATGTTAATTATATATCCAGGGGAGGACCGTCAGTATACGTAATATCGTATGTCAGTACTGGGTAGCTACTAGATTGATCGCGTGTGTTCGTGTGTGTGTGTGTGTCGTTTGGTGCTTGACAGTGCCGGTCACACGAACACGAAGTGTAGAGTCGGCAAGTTTGAGAGGATGTGCTTAGCTCAGCGAAATGATGCTTGACCGTCGGCGGACAGTGAGTGAGTGAGTGAGGGAGTGGGTTATATGACTGGGCGATACTACTCGTCATGTATATGAGGCGTATACAACTGTGGTCGAGGTTAGGTTGAATACCCTAAGTCTGGTTCATTTTGAACTTAGTCACAGTGACCCACTTCCCTACTTTTACCATGCTTGGCCATCATGACTGTGGTGGAGCTTATGTTGAATACCCTGAGTCAGGTTTATTTTGAACTTAGTCACAGTGACCCACTTCCTTACTTTTACCATTTTAAAGTGCTTGGCCATCATGACTGTGGTGAAGCTTCTCGTAAGTCAGGTTCATTTTGAACTCAGTCACAGTGACGCGTGCCCTAATTTTTAACATGCTAAAGTACTTGAACATTATAACTGTGTTTGAGCTTAGGTTGAATTCCCTAAGTCTGGATCATTTTGAACTCAGTCACAGTGACCCACCTCCCTACTTTTACCATGCTTAAGTCCTTGGCCATCATTACTGTCGCGAAGCTTCTCGTAAGTGAGGTTCATTTTGAGCTCATTCACAGTGACGAGTTTTCTCAATTTTAACATGCTAAAGTGCTTGACCATCATGACTGTCGTTCAGTTTAGGTTCCATACCCTAAGTCTGGTTCATTTTGAACTCAGTCACGGTGCTAAAGTACTCGGACAAAGTACAAAGCAAGGTAGACATGAACAGCCTTAGCCCAAGGGCGTGGCGGTGGCACCCCTCTAAACTTGGGCCTTTTCACCCAGTATTCACTTTTGGGCCTGTGGCACCCATACCGTATCCCTGAGTGGTGTCAAATTGGACTCCGCGGCAGCCCTGGTGGCCCTCGACCTGTAGCTGAGGTGGTGGCCCAATCGGGACAAGTGGCCAAAAACCGTCATGTCTCCGATTTGGCCCAAACTTACTCCAGAGGGAGAGAGTCGTCCACAGGGCACAGTGGGGAACCTGGACCCAAGGGCGATGTTGTGGCGACCAGCCAAATTTGTTTGTGTTGGTGTAATTTTCCCCCTCTCATTTCCGCCTGTTGGCGCACGTACTTTTAGCCTGAGCAGTATCTAAGTGCGATCCGCAAGAGCCCTGGTGGCCCTCGACCTGTAGCTGAGGTGGTGACCCAATCGGGACAATTGGCCAAAATGACCCTCAAAATTACCAAAGGGGTTAACCCACGGATTTGGCCAAAAACCGTCATGTCTCCGATTTGGCCCAAACTTACTCCAGAGGGAGAGAATCGTCCACAGGGCACAGCGAGGTAGACGTGGGGAACCTGGACCGAAGGGCGAGGTTGTGGCGACCAGCCAAATTTGTTTGTGTTGGTGTAATTTTCCCCTCTCATTTCCGCCAGGTGGCGCCCGTACTTTTAGCCTGAGCAGTATCTAAGTGCGATCCGCAAGAGCCCTGGTGGCCCTCGACCTGTAGCTGAGGTCGTGGTCCAATCGGGACAATTGGCCAAAATGACCCTCAAAATTACCAAAGGGGACCCACGGATTTGGCCAAAAACCGTCATGTCTCCGATTTGGCCCAAACTTACTCCAGAGGGAGAGAGTCGTCTACAGGGCACAGCGAGGTAGACGTTTGGAACCTGGACCCAAGGGCGAGGTTGTGGCGACCAGCCAAATTTGTTTGTGTTGGTGTAATTTTCCCTCTCATTTCCGCCAGTTGGCGCCCGTACTTTTAGCCTGAGCAGTATCTAAGTGCGATCCGCAAGAGCCCTGGTAGCCCTCGACCTGTAGCTGAGGTGGTGACCCAATCGGGACAAGTGGCCAAAATGACCCTCAAAATTACCAAAGGGGTTAACCCACGGATTTGGCCAAAAACCGTCATGTCAGGGTCATTTTGAACTCAGTCACAGTGACCCACTTCCTTAATTTTACCCTGGTAAAGTGCTTGGCCATCATGACTGTGGTGGAGCTTAGATTGAATTCAATAAGTCAGGTTCATTTTGAAGTTAATCACAGTGACCCACTTCCCTACTTCTACGATGCTTAAGTGCTTGGCCACCACGACTGTGGTGGAGCTTAGGTTGAATACCTTAAATCAGGTTCATTTTGAACTCAGTGACAGTTACCCACTTCCTTACCTTCACCTTGCTAAAGTGCTTGGCCATCATGACTGTGGTGGAGCTTCCCGTATGTCAGGTTCATTTTGAACTCATTCACAGTGGCACGTCCCCTAACTTTTAACATGCTAAAGTGCTTGACCATCATGACTGTGGGTGAGCTTAGGTTGAATACCCTAAGTCTGGTTCATTTTGAGCTCAGTCACAGTGACCCACTTCCCTACTTTTTACGATGCTAAAGTGCTTGGCCATCATGGCTGTGGTGGAGCTTAGGTTGAATACCCTAAGTCAGATTTATTTTGAACTCAGTCACAGTGACCCACTTCCTTACGTGCTTGGTCATCATGACTGGTGGAGGTTTTCGTAAGTCAGGTTCATTATGAACTCAGTCACAGTGACGCGTCCCCTAAGTTTTAACATGCTAAAGTGCTTGACCATCATGACTGTGGTGGAGCTTAGGTTGAATACCCTAAGTCTGGTTCATTTTGAACTCAGTCACAGTGACCCACTTCCTTACTTATACCATGCTGAAGTGCTTGGTCATCATGACTGTGGTGCAGCTCCTCGTAAGTCAGGGTTTATTTTGAACTCAGTCACAGTGACGCGTCCCCTAAGTTTCAACATGCTAAAGTGTTTGAACATCATGACTGTGGTAGAGCTTAGGTTGAATACCCTAAGTGTGGTTCATTTTGAACTCAGTAAACAGTAACCCACTTCCCTACTTTTTACGATGCTAAAGTGCTTCGCCATCATGACTGTGGCAGATCTTAGGCTGAATACCCTAAGTCAGGTTCATTTTGAACTCAGTCGCAGTGACCCATTTCCTTACATTTTCCATGGTAAAGTCCTTGACCGTCATGGCTGTGGTGGAGCTCAGGTTGAATACCTTAAGTCAGGTTCATTTTGAAGCCAATCACAGTGACCCACTTCCCTAATTTTACGATGCTAAAGTGCTTGGCCATTATGACTGTGGTGGAGCTTAGGTTCAATACCCTAAGTCAGGTTCATTTTGAATTCAGTCACAGTGACCCACTTCCTTACTTTTACCATGCTTATGTGCTTGGCCATCATGACTTTGGTGGAGCCTCTCGTAAGTCAGGTTCATTTTGAACTCATTCACATTGACGCGTCCCCTAACTTTTGACATGGAAAAGTGATTGGTTGAATACCCTAAGTCTGGATCATTTTGAACTTAGTCACAATGACCCACTTCCCTACTTTTACCATGCTTGGCCATCATGACTGTGGTGGAGCTTATGTTGAATACCCTGAGTCAGGTTTATTTTGAACTTAGTCACAGTGACCCACTTCCTTACTTTTACCATTCTAAAGTTCTTGGCCGTCATGACTGTGGTGAAGCTTCTCGTAAGTCAGGTTCATTTTGAACTCAGTCACAGTGACGCGCGCCCTAATTTTTAACATGCTAAAGTACTTGAACATTATAACTGTGTTTGAGCTTAGGTTGAATTCCCTAAGTCTGGATCATTTTGAACTCAGTCACAGTGACCCACTTCCCTACTTTTACCATGCTTAAGTCCTTGGCCATCATTACTGTCGCGGAGCTTCTCGTAAGTGAGGTTCATTTTGAGCTCATTCACAGTGACGAGTTTTCTCAATTTTAACATGCTAAAGTGCTTGACCATCATGACTGTCGTTCAGTTTAGGTTCCATACCCTAAGTCTGGTTCATTTTGAACTCAGTCACGGTGCTAAAGTACTCGGACAAAGTACAAAGCAAGGTAGACATGAACAGCCTTAGCCCAAGGGCGTGGCGGTGGCACCCCTCTAAACTTGGGCCTTTTCACCCAGTATTCACTTTTGGGCCTGTGGCACCCATACCGTATCCCTGAGTGGTGTCAAATTGGACTCCGCGGCAGCCCTGGTGGCCCTCGACCTGTGGCTGAGGTGGTGGCCCAATCGGGACAAGTGGCCAAAATGACGCTCAAAATGACCCACGGATTTGGCCAAAAACCGTTGTAACCGTTATGATAGGTTATGTAACCGTAGGATAGGTTTGTTTGGCGGAAGACGGCGCTTCTATTCAGGGCGTGGGAGCACCGCTCGCCACCAGTGTAACCGTTCTGTAGGTTATATGGTTACGTAGGGAGGTCTTAATGCGGCGAGATAGACTCCAAAGCGGGAGTTTACTTATATTTATTCAAACAAGGGATTCAGGTTAAACTACAAATGGAAATGGCCCTTTGGGCTAAATACAATAAGTGCCAGGCCTTGACCTATGGCACAATAGGCTGGCAGCTTGCTTGGTCTGCCTAGCTCTGACCTCTGGCCGGTAGGGTCTAGACCTACCTAGCCTCTGGCGGTAGGTTCTTCACCTACCCCAGCTCTGGCTACGTGACATGGGTGTTAAACATTTTATAGGGGAGTTAGTGGTTTCAAGCAATGGTGTTAGTCTTGTTATTCATTGCATTTGGTCTGTTCTATGTAAGAGGGTTAGTCCTATAATTGGTGGATATTGTTTGGTATATTATATATATATGTTAGTTTATGCTTAATATACTAGGGCAGTTATAATAAAAGGATTTATGATAGGTTAGTCTGGTGACACTGGGCATCTATATCTTGTTTGTCTTCAAATGTGCTGCGTTAGGTGCATGTTGTGGGAAACGCAAGGTAAGCAAGAGGAAGTCTCGCTCTGTTGCAAGCATGTGGATCACGTGCGTGGTGGGTGATGGTTAGTAAGTTAGTAATGGATACATTGCCTCCCTGACCTTTTTGAGGTACGTCCTCGTACCTTGGGTTAAGGTCGTGACAGTGGGGATGGCATACATAATTGTAAAAAATATAGATATGATAATTTGTAAGTTGCTAGTGGGTGATATTGATCTGCAAAATTTGTTTGAATGAGTAAAAAGGGGGGGATTTTTACGTATATTATCATATCTTGTATGTGTTCAGTAAGCTATGTACAAAAAAAATTACACTAGTATATTCTCTTTTCAATGAGAAGGAATTTTCACTGTTCACCATACACTTGTTTCTCTGTTCAATGAGAATTTTTTATAATCTCTTTTCTATGAGATATTATTTGGAATGTACTATTTCACTACAGTCATAGCTTACTGAAGACATGACATCCTAAGTTGTTAGTGTGTGTTTTTGATTATTATTGTTAGTTTGTGTAGAGCTAAATATTCATATGTATATATAATACATTGCATAGAGATATAAACTTATACAAGTTTGTTAGTTATGAGAATGGTTATTGGTTAAAATTTACATGGGAAATTATTATTTCTGTTATTCTTATTATCGCGCTTATACATATTCTAATTCATTTAAGGGACTGTAGGGCGCGAAAACACGAAAAATTCTGGAAAATTAACGAATTTTAGGTAAACATTTCAAAAGATTCTCTATGATGGTGGTAACACTTTGGCCAAATATTACAGCTCAATTCCGTTTCTTTTCTAATATATAAAATAAAATAGATAAATTTTTGGCAACCTCTGGCAACCCCATGCATGAAAAAACATTCTGTATATTGAAATAAAGTCAAAATTTTGATACCTAGTTCTGTTTTGTTTACAATAATTAATATATATGGAGATATCTGGCAACTTGCCCAACACTAATCGTCAATCACCACAAGGATCTCAGTATCTCTTCAAAGCTAAAGGAGAAAGGATGTCGCCCTGTCGCGTATCTGTTAGCCTACCAGTCATGCATGCGATCGTATTATCTTTTTTTCTACCAACAGGTATTCAAAAGATTCTCTATGATGGCTGTAACACTTTGACCAAATATTACAGCTCAATTCTGTTTCTGTTCTTATATATAAAATGAAATAGATAAATTATTGGCGACATCTGGCAACCCCATTGCATGAAAAAACATTCTGTATATTGAAATAAAGTCAAATTTTCGATAGCCAGTTCAGTTTTGTTTAAAGTTTTAAACAGAAACGTAAAAAAAATAGACAATGTCACGAGTGAGTACGCGGCCGGAGGATTTTAAATGCCGGTGTGCTCCTTTAAACTTTAAATGCCTCTCCTGAAAAGTTTATGTTTTTTATATTTAAATAGCCATATCTCTGTTTCTTTTTGTCCGATTTCATTCATTCTTTAGAATTTGTAAAGAGAAAGAGTAATTCTTTAATTTGATTAGGAAAAAAAAAGGAAACTGTAACTTAATTTTTTTGTTTAATTTATCATAGCAGATTTTCACTGAAGTTTCTACTATTCAAATAAAAAAAATCATAAAAAAAATAAAAGAGAGTAGGAAAAAATCTAACTCAATGAAGTTGTTCCCAAGACTCTAATCTTTCATTTCCTACATAGTAGGCTGATTACCTATGCGTATGGATACTTCAATGATTACAGATACTATCATAAAAAAAGAAAAAGAAAAAATTAACTACACGTAATATATACATGTTACTAAAACAATTTAGTATGCAATGATACTCTTTCCGATAGAGTAAGTATACATAAGTTCACCAAAGAAATTGAACAACTTTTATGACACGCTCACCTATAAGCACTTCCCACAGTCCCTTAATTTTTGAAAAATTCTAATGTATGTATGGTATGAAATGCTTATTCATGTTGTTTGAGTGGGAGGGGGTTTGGGTGTATTATTCCGGGGCTTCACGGTCGGAAGGAAGTGGAGTAGTTTTATAGATAGTGAAAAAGTTTTTATAAGTAAATGATCGTGAGGGCCTAACCTATCGAATCGCATGACGTCCTGCGTCCGAAGGAGGAATAATTAATGTATACTATGTTTCGGGTGACTGCCTGGAAGATTTCTTCGCGGTGACATTTTGATATTCTAAATCTACGTTAAAATTGAAAAAAATATTTGTAAGTTAAAATTACATAGTGGATGTTTTGATTATTAGGTTTTGTCTATCGTGGTCTTTGAATTTCTATAATTGTAACTAATAGATAGTTCTACGTGGGCTAATTTACATTTAAAGAATTGTAATTAAAATGATTATTACATTTTTGTGATACGTGGGTTATGCATATGCATCTATGGGGTTATACAAAAAAATACAAAATAATAATGGGGTACTTAAGGTACGAGTACTGTGGGTCTACGTCTTGAAGTCCGGGAAGCACTGGGTAGGTGCCGTGAGCGGATGTGAACTGTCGTGGTCCAAGTTGTTGACATCGGCTGAGGCCAACATCGCCATTGTCAGCAAATCTTGGTGAGCCAAGGGTGGCGGTGGGTGGAGGGTGCGGTTGGGTGGCTGGGTGAGGTTTAAGCGAGAATGCTGACTCGATGCGGGTCCGGGTCGAAGTGCTGCGAAGCTCCTGGTCTGGGTGGAAGGGGTGGAGGTGAAGGTTGGTTAGGCGGGTCTGGGCCTAACCGCTGCAAGCTTCTGGTCTGGCCGGTCATAGCGAAGTTTCTGGTCTGGGAGGTCATGAAGGGGGGGGGGGTGGAGGCGGTTTCTCGTCCGGCTTCTGAATTATATAAAAAAGGGGGGAATTAGTGGGAGTCTATGGTTTATACTCACGGTGATTGGTGACGGTATTTTTTGGTGGCGGACGAGATTGTCTCTCGGATGTGTCTCGTCGGCCTGGGTCCACTGCGTCTTGACTGAACTCGTGATGTTGTGTCGATCTAGGAGTTGGTGCGCTGGATCTCTACAGGTGATTGGAACTGTCTGGTCTCAGCTTGGGTTCACTGCTTGATGGGATAGAGGGGTGGGGGTTAGATATGCTTACCAAGGTGCTGAGCTTGCAGATTTCGCGTTGTTCTCGGGTGAAGATGGTAGGGGTGAGGTGGACTGAGAGTGGATCTTGTGGTATCTGAATGGAAACCTGTGGTTTTGATTGAAGTTCTATCTCTTGGTTTGAAGTCTTGATGAGGTGCGGTGTAGAGTTGACCGGTTCTTCTATGTCGACAGAGGCGTCACTGTAGACATATGTCTACAGAGACTATGGTAGCGTACTGCCACCAGGTGGTTCAAAATCGAATGGGTTCGATTTCACCACCGATTCTAAGATTGATGCAAAGCTGCGATCTTAGAATTCTGACTGTCGTCTCGAAGGGAGTGGTTGGTGGAGGGGTTGTGGGTAGACGTGTCGCTTGCTTGACGAAGTGATGAGCTAGCTTTCTGATGCGGTTGATGAGAAGTAGACGATGTCTGCTTCGTAGACGATCTCGGTCGTCTGAGCTGCAGGCGCGGCTGGTCTGAATAGAATCAAGTGGCTTGAAGGAAGATATGAGAAGTCGAAGATAGACGGTTTCTTCTTCGTTGCTCCTTCTGAACGGTAGGTGTGGCTGAAGGTGTTATTCGGCCTTCTGTGGGAGGCACGAGTGTAACCAGTGTTTCTTGGTATAAAGTAGGCTTGTAACTTCGGAGTTCGGAATAGATTACCGGTCGCCAATGGGATCGGTTGTGTAACCTTGGTTGTGTGGCTGAGGATGGCGTTTCTCTTCAGGGCGTGGGCGAACCGCTGCTGCCGCCAGTGTAACCGTTATGATAGGTTGTGTAACCGTTGGATAGGTTTGTTTGGCGGAAGACGGCGCTTCTATTCAGGGCGTGGGAGCACCGCTCGCCACCAGTGTAACCGTTCTGTAGGTTATATGGTTACGTAGGGAGGTCTTAATGCGGCGAGATAGACTCCAAAGTGGGAGTTTACTTATATTTATTCAAACAAGGGATTCAGGTTAATCTACAAATGGAAATGGCCCTTTGGGCTAAATACAATAAGTGCCAGGCCTCTACCTATGGCACATTAGGCTGGCAGCTTGCTTGGTCTGCCTAGCTCTGACCTCTGGCCGGTTGGGTCTAGACCTACCTAGCCTCTGGCGGTAGGTTCTTCACCTACCCCAGCTCTGGCTACGTGACATGGGTGTTAAACATTTTATAGGAGTGTTAGTGGTTTCAAGCAAGGGTGTTAGTCTTGTTATTCATTGCATGGGGTCTGTTCTATGTAAGAGGGTTAGTCCTATAATTGGTGGATATTGTTTGGTATATTATATATATATGTTAGTTTATGCTTAATATACTAGGGCAGTTATAATAAAAGGATTTATGATAGGTTAGTCTGGTGACACTGGGCATCTATATCTTGTTTGTCTTCAAATGTACTGCGTTAGGTGCATGTTGTGGGAAACGCAAGGTAAGCAAGAGGAAGTCTCGCTCTGTTGCAAGCATGTGGATCACGTGCGTGGTGGGTGAAGGTTTGTAAGTTAGTAATGGATACACCGTCATGTCTCCGATTTGGCCCAAACTTACTCCAGAGGGAGAGAGTCGTCCACAGGGCACAGCGAGGTAGACGTGGGGAACCTGGACCCAAGGGCAAGGTTGTGGCGACCAGCCAAATTTGTTTGTGTTGGTGTAATTTCCCCCCTCTCATTTCCGCCTGTTGGCGCACGTATTTTAGCCTGAGCAGTATCTAAGTGCGATCCGCAGGAGCCCTGGTGGCCCTCGACCTGTAGCTGAGGTGGTGACCCAATCGGGACAATTGGCCAAAATGACCCTCAAAATTACCAAAGGGGTTAACCCACGGATTTGGCCAAAAACCGTCATGTCTCCGATTTGGCCCAAACTTACTCCAGAGGGAGAGAGTCGTTCACAAGGCATAGCGAGGTAGACGTGGGGAACCTGGACCCAAGGGCGAGGTTGTGGCGACCAGCCAAATTTGTTAGTGTTGGTGTAATTTTTCCCTCTCATTTCCGCCTGTTGGTGCCCGTACTTTTAGCCTGAGCAGTATCTAAGTGCGATCCGCAAGAGCCCTGGTGGCCCTCGACCTGTAGCTGAGGTCGTGGTCCAATCGGGACAAGTGGCCAAAATGACCCTCAAAATTACCAAAGGGGACCCACGGATTCGGCCAAAAACCGACATGTCTCCGATTTGGCCCAAACTTACTCCAGAGGGAGAGAGTCGTCCACAGGGCACAGCGTGGTAGACGTGGGGAACCTGGACCCAAGGGCGAGGTTGTGGCGACCAGCCAAATTTGTTTGTGTTGGTGTAATTTTCCCCTCTCATTTCCGCCAGTTGGCGCCCGTACTTTTAGCCTGAGCAGTAACTAAGTTCGATCCGCAAGAGCCCTGGTAGCCCTCGACCTGTAGCTGAGGTGGTGACCCAATCGGGACAAGTGGCCAAAATGACCCTCAAAATTTCCAAAGCACGTACGCAGCGGATTTGGCCAAAAACCGACATGTCTCCGATATGGCCCAAACTTACTCCAGAGGGAGAGAGTCGTCTACAGGGCACAGCGAGGTGGACGTTTGGAACCTGGACCCAAGGGCGAGGTTGTGGCGACCAGCCAAATTTGTTTGTGTTGGTGTAATTTTCCCCTCTCATTTCCGCCTGTTGGCCCCCGTACTTTTAGCCTGAGCATTATCTAAGTACGATCCGCAAGAGCCCTGGTAGCCCTCGACCTGTAGCTGAGGTGGTGACCCAATCGGGACAAGTGGCCAAAATGACCTTCAAAATGACCAAAGGGGTTACCCACGGATTTGGCCCAAAACCGTCATGTCAGGGTAATTTTGAACTCAGTCACAGTGACCCACTTCCTTAATTTTACCCTGGTAAAGTGCTTGGCCATCATGACTGTGGTGGAGCTTAGATTGAATTCAATAAGTCAGATTAATTTTGAAGTTAATCACAGTGACCCACTTCCCTACTTCTACGATGCTTAAGTGCTTGGCCACCACGACTGTGGTGGAGCTTAGGTTGAATACCTTAAATCAGGTTCATTTTGAACTCAGTGACAGTTACCCACTTCCTTACCTTCACCTTGCTAAAGTGCTTGGCCATCATGACTGTGGTGGAGCTTCCCGTATGTCAGGTTCATTTTGATCTCATTCACAGTGGCACGTCCCCTAACTTTTAACATGCTAAAGTGCTTGACCATCATGACTTTGGGTGAGCTTAGGTTGAATACCCTAAGTGTGGTTCATTTTGAGCTCATTCACAGTGACCCACTTCCCTACTTTTTACGATGCTAAAGTGCTTGGCCATCATGGCTGTGGTGGAGCTTAGGTTGAATACCCTAAGTCAGATTTATTTTGAACTCAGTCACAGTGACCCACTTACTTACGTGCTTGGTCATCATGACTGTGGTGGAGGTTTTCGTAAGTCAGGTTCATATGAACTCAGTCACAGTGACGCGTCCCCTAAGTTTTAACATGCTAAAGTCCTTGACCATCATGACTGTGGTGGAGCTTAGGTTGAATACCCTAAGTCAGGTTCATTTTGAACTTAATCACAGTGACCCTCTTCCCTACTTTTACGATGCTAAAGTGCTTGGCTGTCATGACTATGGTGGAGCTTAGGTTGAATACCCTAAGTCAGGTTCATTTTGAACTCAGTCACAGTGACCCACTTCCTTACTTATACCATGCTGAAGTGCTTGGTCATCATAACTGTGGTGCAGCTCTTCGTAAGTCAGGGTTTCTTTTGAACTCAGTCACAGTGACGCGTCCCCTAAGTTTCAACATGCTAAAGTGTTTGAACATCATGTACTGTGGTAGAGCTTAGGCTGAATACCCTAAGTGTGGTTCATTTTGAACTCAGAAAACAGTAACCCACTTCCCTACTTTTTACGATGCTAAAGTGCTTCGCCATCATGACTGTGGGAGATCTTAGGCTGAATACCCTAAGTCTGGTTCATTTTGAGCTCAGTCGCAGTGACCCATTTCCTTACATTTTCCATGGTAAAGTGCTTGACCGTCATGGCTGTGGTGGAGCTCAGGTTAGATACCTTAAGTCAGGATAATTTTGAAGCCAATCACAGTGACCCATTTCCCTAATTTTACGATGCTAAAGTGCTTGGCCATTATGACTGTGGTGGAGCTTAGGTTGAATACCCTAAGTCAGGTTCATTTTGAATTCAGTCACAGTGACCTACTTCCTTACTTTTACCATGATAATGTGCTTGGCCATCATGACTTTGGTGGAGCTTCTCGTAAGTCAGGTTCATTTTGAACTCATTCACAGTGACGCGTCCCCTAACTTTTGACATGGAAAAGTTATTGACCATCATGACTGTTGTCGAGGTTAGGTTGAATACCCTAAGTGTGGTTCATTTTGAGCTTAGTCACAGTGACCCACTTCCCTACTTCTACCATGCTTGGCCATCATGACTGTGGTGGAGCTTATGTTGAATACCCTAAGGCAGGTTTATTTTGAACTTAGTCACAGTGACCCACTTCCTTACTTTTACCATTCTAAAGTGCTTGGCCATCATGACTGTGGCGGAGCTTCTCGTAAGTCAGGTTCATTTTGAGCTCATTCACAGTGACGAGTTTTCTCAATTTTAACATGCTAAAGTGCTTGACCATCATGACTGTCGTTCAGTTTAGGTTCCATACCCTAAGTCTGGTTCATTTTGAACTCAGTCACAGTGACCCACTTCCCTACTTTTACGGTGCTAAAGTACTCGGACAAAGTACAAAGCAAGGTAGACATGAACAGCCTTAGCCCAAGGGCGTGGCGGTGGCACCCCTCTAAACTTGGGCCTTTTCACCCAGTATTCACTTTTGGGCCTGTGGCACCCATACCGTATCCCTGAGTGGTGTCAAATTGGACTCCGCGGCAGCCCTGGTGGCCCTCGACCTGTAGCTGAGGTGGTGGCCCAATCGGGACAAGTGGCCAAAATGACCCTCAAAATTACCCACGGATTTGGCCAAAAACCGTCATGTCTCCGATTTGGCCCAAACTTACTCCAGAGGGAGAGAGTCGTCCACAGGGCACAGCGAGGTAGACGTGGGGAACCTGGACCCAAGGGCGAGGTTGTGGCGACCAGCCAAATTTGTTTGTGTTGGTGTAATTTCCCCCCTCTCATTTCCGCCTGTTGGCGCACGTGCTTTTAGCCTGAGCAGTATCTAAGTGCGATCCGCAAGAGCCCTGGTGGCCCTTGACCTGTAGCTGAGGTGGTGACCCATTCGGGACAAGTGGCCAAAATGACCCTCAAAATTACCAAAGGGGTTAACCCACGGATTTGGCCAAAAACCGTCATGTCTCCGATTTGGCCCAAACTTACTCCAGAGGGAGAGAGTCGTCCACAGGGCACAGCGAGGTAGACGTGGGGAACCTGGACCCAAGGGCGAGGTTATGGCGACCAGCCAAATTTGTTTGTGTTGGTGTAATTTTCCCCTCTCATTTCCGCCTGTTGGCGCCCGTACTTTTAGCCTGAGCAGTATCTAAGTGCGATCCGCAAGAGCCCTGGTGGCCCTCGACCTGTAGCTGAGGTGGTGGTCCAATCGGGACAAGTGGCCAATATGACCCTCAAAATTACCCACGGATTCGGCCAAAAACTGACATGTCTCCGAATTGGCCCAAACTTACTCCAGAGGGAGAGAGTCATCCACAGGGCACAGCGTGGTAGACGTTTGGAACCTGGACCCAAGGGCAAGGTTGTGGCGACTAGCCAAATTTGTGTTGGTGTCATTTTCCCCTCTCATATCCGCCAGTTGGCGCCCGTACTTTTAGCCTGAGCAGTATCTAAGTGCGATCCGCAAGAGCCCTGGTGGCCCTCGACCTGTAGCTGAGGTGGTGACCCAATCGGGACAAGTGGCCAAAAATTACCGAAAGGGGTTAACCCACGGATTTGGCCAAAAACCCTCATGTCAGCGTCATTTTGAACTCAGTCACAGTGACCCACTTCCTTAATTTTACCCTGGTAAAGTGCTTGGCCATCATGACTGTGGTGGAGCTTAGATTGAATTCAATAAGTCAGGTTCATTTTGAAGTTAATCACAGTGACCCACTTCCCTACTTCTACGATGCTTAAGTGCTTGGCCACCACGACTGTGGTGGAGCTTAGGTTGAATACCTTAAATCAGGTTCATTTTGAACTCAGTGACAGTTACCCACTTCCTTACCTTCACCATGCTAAAGTGCTTGGCCATCATGACTGTGGTGGAGCTTCCCGTATGTCAAGTTCATTTTGAACTCAGTCACAGTGACGCGTCCCCTAAGTTTGAACATGCTAATGTGCTTGACCATCATGACTGTGGTGGAGCTTTGGTTTAATACCCTAAGTCTGGTTCATTTTTAAATTAGTCACAGTGACCTACTTCCCTACTTTTACCATGCTAAAGTGCTTGACGATCATGACTATGGTGGAGCTTAGGTTGAATACCCTAAGTCAGGTTCATTTTGAACTTAATCACAGTGACCCACTTCCTTACGTGCTTGGTCATCATGACTGTGGTGGAGGTTTTTCGTAAGTCAGGTTCATTATGAACTCAGTCACAGTGGACGCGTCCCCTATGTTTTAACATGCTAAAGTGCTTGACCATCATGACTGTGGTGGAGCTTAGGTTGAATACCCTAAGTCAGATTCATTTTGAACTCAGTCACAGTGACCCACTTCCTGAAGTGCTTGGTCATCATGACTGTGGTGCAGCTCCTCGTAAGTCAGGGTTTATTTTAAACTCAGTCACAGTGACGCGTCCCCTAAGTTTGAACATGCTAAAGTGTTTGAACATCATGACTGTGGTAGAGCTTAGGTTGAATACCCTGAGAGTGGTTCATTTTGAATGCTAAAGTGCTTCGCCATCATGACTGTGGCAGATCTTAGGCTGAATACCCTAAGTCAGGTTCATTTTGAACTCAGTCGCAGTGACCCATTTCCTTACATTTTCCATGGTAAAGTGCTTCACCGTCATGGCTGTGGTGGAGCTCAGGTTGAATACCTTAAGTCAGGTTCATTTTGAAGCCAATCACAGTGACCCACTTCCCTAATTTTACGATGCTAAAGTGCTTGGCCATTATGACTGTGTTGGAGCTTAGGTTGAATACCCTAAGTCAGGTCAATTTTTGAATTCATTCACAGTGACCCACTTCCTTACTTTTACCATGCTTATGTGCTTGGCCATTATGACTTTGGTGGAGCTTCTCGTAAGTCAGGTTCATTTTGAACTCATTCAGTGACGCGTCCCCTAACTTTTGACCATGGAAAAGTGATTGACCATCATGACTGTTGTCGAGGTTAGGTTGAATACCCTAAGTCTGGTTCATTTTGAACTTAGTCACAGTGACCCCCCACTTCCCTACTTTTACCATGCCTTGGCCATCATGACTGTGGTGGAGCTTATGTTGAATACCCTGAGTCAGGTTTATTTTGAACTTAGTCACAGTGACCCACTTCCTTACTTTTACCAATTTAAAGTGTTTGAGCTTAGGTTGAATTCCCTAAGTCTGGATCATTTTGAACTCAGTTACATTGACCCACTTCCCTACTTTTACCATGCTTAAGTCCTTGGCCATCATTACTGTCGCGGAGCTTCTCGTAAGTTAGGTTCATTTTGAGCTCATTCACAGTGACGGGTTTTCTCAATTTTAACATGCTAAAGTGCTTGAACCATCATGACTGTCGTTCAGTTAAGGTTCCATACCCTAAGTCTGGTTCATTTTGAACTCAGTCACGGTGCTAAAGTACTCGGACAAATTATAAAGCAAGGTAGACATGAACAGCCTTAGCCCAAGGGCGTGGCGGTGGCACCCCTCTAAACTTGGGCCTTTTCACCCAGTATTCCACTTTTGGGGCCTGTGACACCCATACCGTATCCCTGAGTGGTGTCAAATTGAATTCCGCGGCAGCCCTGGTGGCCCTCCACCTGTAGCTGAGGTGGTAACCCAATCGGGACAAGTGGTCAAAATGACCCTCAAAATTACCAAACCTAACCTAACCTAACCCACGGATTTGCCCAAAAACCGTCATGTCTCCGATTTGGCCCAAACGTACTCCAGAGGGAGAGAGTCCTCCACAGGGCACTGCGAGGTAGACGTGGGAGACCTAGACCCAAGTACGAGGTTGTGGCGACCAGCCAAATTTGTTTGTGTTTGTGTAATTTTCCCCTCTCATTTCCGCCTGTTGGCGCCCGTACTTTTAGCCTGAGCAGTATCTAAGTGCGATCCGCAAGAGCCCTGGTGGCCCTCCACCTGTAGCTGAGGTGGTGACCCTACCAAAGGGATTTGGCAAAAAACCGTCATGTCTCCGATTTGGCCCAAACTTACTCCAGAGAGAGAGAGAGTCGTCCACAGTGCACAACGAGGTAGACGTGGGGATCCTGGACCCAAGGGCGTGGTTGTGGCGACCA
>NC_134807.1:655000-659059 GCF_046742065.1 Oratosquilla oratoria
GGTTAGTTAGTTAAGTTAAGTTAGTTAAGTTAAGTTAAGTTAAGTTAAGTTAGTAGTTAAGTTAAGGTTAAGTTAAGTTAAGTTAGTTAAGTTAAGTTAGGTTAAGTTACAGTTAAGTTACAGTTAGTTGTTAAGTTAGGTTAAGTTAAGTTAAGTTAGTTAAGTTAAGTTAGTTAAGTTAAGTTAGTTAAGTTAAGTTAAGTGTTAAGGTTAGTTAAGTTAGGTTAAGTGTTAGTTAGTTAGTTAAGTTAGTTAGTTTGGTTAGTTAAGTTAAGTAAGTTAGGTTAGTTAGGTTAAGTTAAGTTTAGTTAGTTAAGTTAGTTAGTTAGTAGTTGTTAGTTAAGTTAGTTAAGTAAGTTAAGTTTTAAGTTAAGTTAGTTAAGTTAGGTTAGTTAGTTAAGTTAAGTAGTTAAGTTAGTGTTAAGTTAGTTAAGTTAGTTAGTTAAGTTAAGTTGGTTTAAGTTAGTAGTTAAGTTGTTAAGTTAGTTAAGTTAGTTTGTTAGTTAGTTAGTTAAGTGTTAAGTTAAGTTAAGTTAAGTTAAGTTAAGTTAAGTTAGTTAGGTTAAGTGTTAAGTTAGTTTGGTTAAGTTAGTTAGTTAAGTTAGTTAAGTTAGAGTTAAGTTAAGTTAAGTTAGTTAAGTTAGTTAAGTTAAGTTACGTTAGTTAAGTTAAGTTAGTTAGTTAAGTTACGGTTAAGTTAGTAAGTTAAGTTAAGTTAAGTTAGTTAAGTTAAGTTAGTTAAGTTAAGTTTAAGTTAAGTTAGTTAAGTTAAGTTAAGTTGTTATTAAGTTAGTTAAGTTAAGGTAAGTTAAGTTAAGTTAGTTGTTAGTTTAAGTTGTAGTTAGTTAGTTAAGTTAAGTTAAGTTAAGTTAAGTTAGTTCAGTTTAGTTAGTTAGTTAAGTTAAGTTAGTTAAGTTAAGTTAAGTTAAGTTAAGTTAGTGTTAAGTTAGTGTTAAGTTAGTTGTTAAGTTGTTAGTTAAGTTAAGTTAAGTTAGTTAAGTGTTACGTTAAGTTAAGTTAGTTCAGTTAAGTTAAGTAGTTATTAGTTAAGTTAGTTAAGTTAAGTTAGTTAAGTTACGTTAAGTTAAGTTTAAGTTAAGGTTAAGTTACAGTTAAGTTGTTAAGTTAGTTAGTTAAGTTAAGTTAAGTTAAGTTAGTTAGTTAGTTAGTTAAGTTGTTAGTTAAGTTAAGTTACGTTAGTTAAGTTAAGGTTAAGTTAAGTTTAAGGTTAAGTTAAGTTAAGTTTTAGGTTAGTTAAGTTAGGTTTAAGTTAAGTTAGGTTACGTTAGGTTAGGTTAAGTTAAGTTAAGTTAAGTTAAGTTACATTAAGTTAGTTACGTTAGTTTAGTTAAGTTAAGTTAGTTAAGTTAGTTAAGTTATAGTTAGTTAAGTTAGTTAAGTTTAGTTAGTAGTTAGTTAGTTAAGTTAAGTTAGTTAAGTTAGGTTACGTTGTTAAGTTAGTTAGTTAAGTTAAGTTAGTGTCAGTTAGTTAGTTAGTTAGTTAGTAGTTAGTTGTTAGTTAGTTAGTTAGTTAGTTAGTTAAGTTAGTTTAAAGTTAGTTTTGTTAGTTAGTTAAGTTAGTTAAGTTAGTTAGTTTAAGTTAGTTAGTTTAGTTAAGTTAGTTTATTAAGTTGTTTTAGTTAAGTTGTTAGTTAGTTAAGGTTAGGTTTTAGTTAAGTTAAGTTAGTTAAGTTAGGTTAAGTTACGTTAGTTAGTTATTTAGGTTATAGAGTTGTTAGTTGTTAGTTAGTTAAGTTAGGTAGTTAGTTTAGTTAGTTAGTTAAGTTAAGTTAGTTAGTTCTTGTTAGGTTAGGTTAGGTAAGATAAGTTAAGTTAGTTTAGGTTAGGTTAGTTAGTTAAGTTATTTAGTTATTTAGTTAGTTAGTTTAGTTGTTAAGTTAGTTAGTTGTTGTTGGTTTAGTTTGTTAAGTTAGTAGTTAGTTAGTTTAGTTTTAGGTTAATGTTGTTGTTAGTTAAAGTTAGTTTTAGTTATGTAAGTTAGTTCTTAGTTAGTTAAGTTAGTAAGTTAGTTGGTAAGTTAAGTAAGTAAGTTTACTAGTTATACTTAATAGGTTAGTTAAGTTTAGTTAAAGTTAAGTTAAGTTAGTTGAATTTAAGTTAATTTTTTAGGTTAGTTAGTTAAGTTAAGTACTACTTCCTACTTATTTAAGTTAGTTAAACTAGTGGTTGTGCCTAGTAGTATATATTTTTCTTCCTAAATGTTAATTTAATAACCCTAAGTTGTTGTACTTTGTTAGCAGTTATTGCCGTTACAGTTAATTCTCCGATTCTAAAATTATTTGTTCACTTATTTAGTTAGCATTTCCTCTAATTTACTTAAGTTAATAATGTTAGGTACCTTATTTTAGACCTAACATCGTATACATTAACCTAATAGTTAATTAGTTAAATAAGTAAGTTACTTCCTAGTACTAAATTAGTTAAATATTTACTTTAATTTAGTCTGAAGTTAGTTGGTATAGTTAGTTCCACCCAATTAAATTAGTCAAGAAGTTGTTAAGCCAATAACTTTTTTTAGTACTTTCCTCAGGCACTTTTTACAGACCTTCCGAACACACACCAACTTTGTTAATTAAGTTAGAAGTTCCGTTCCTATAAGTATTTAGTTTAGTTATTAGTTAACCACAACCATATTTTCAAAGTTAGACCTAAAATTTCCACAAAGTTCCGCCACACATTCCTTCACCTACCTACATTTCATAATAAGTTAACCTAAGTCATTACTTACAATACATTACCTGTACTTATTCATGTTAACAGCCTATCCTAACCTTTACCTTATAACTACCACCTATACTACAACCATAGTAAACTACCACTACCCACCTATACCAACTAATAACTAACCAACCTAATTACTACACAAATAACCACCTACCTTCCTTTCATAACCCCCTGTTAGCCTAAGTTAACTACCACGTTACCAATACCTATTCACCTTTAAGTCCTAACAACCTACATAACCTAACTAACCTAATTCAACCACTATTCCTAAGTTCCTAAAATACCTACCTACCAGTAGAACCACCCACACAACCAACCACCCAACCACATACCCCACCAACCTAACACAAACACCACAACCAACCTACCTAACCAACTTACCAAACCATACCTAACCACCTACTTAACCGAATTTCCAACCTCCTACCTACCTACCTCCTTACTTACCTAACAACTAACCATCGACAACCACTTTAACCTAACCTAACTTTACTACCTAACCTAACCCTAACTACCTAACCACCCAACCTATTAACCACCCACCTCCTCCCTTTCCTAACCACCTCCGTCCTCCAACCTCCTAACTTCCTCTACTTCCTAACACTTCCTACCTAACTCCTAACCTAAACCTACTTCTAACCACCTAACCCACCTAACCGTAAACCTAACTTCAACTACTACCATAACCTACTCCACCACAACCTAACTTAACTTAACCAAAGAATTTAACCTAACCAAAATAACCTAACTCTATTCATCCTAAGCTCCAACCACCTACCTAACCTACCCTAACCTCACTTACTAACCATAAAACCTATTACACCAACCCAAATAACCTAACCAACCTAAGTAACCTACTTCTAACAAATAACTCCAATATAACCCGTTTAACCTCAGTTAAAAACTGGTCGAGTAAGGTTCTTGCGGATCGCACTTAACACTGGCTCACCTAAGTACCTTCAACAGTAAATGAAAAAATTACTTAAAAATTCTTCGCCTCAACTCGCCCTTGGGTCCAGGTTCCACCACGTCTACCTCGCTGTGCCCTGTGGACGACTCTCTCCCTAGGGGCCAAATCGGAGTCTCACTAATTTTGAGGGTCACCAATTGTCCCGATTGGTTCACCTCAGCTAGTCGTACTTTGCGGATCCAATAAACTACTTAGGAAAAGTACGGCACGGTATTACAAACACAACCGGCTAAACCTTTGGGTCCAACGTCTACCTCGCCCTGACGTCTTTTAAGTCCTACATAAGGTCTAAAAGAAAAATTATCATGACGTCACACTTGTCCCGATTGGGCCACCACCTCAGC
>NC_134807.1:659559-672059 GCF_046742065.1 Oratosquilla oratoria
TCTCCCATATTTTACAGCTCATCCCTTCTTGCCTATTGGCGCTCTTTTTCTACCCGCTCCTCGCTTCTCATTTATCATTCCTCTTCTATCAATCCCTGATCTTTTCTCCCTTCACTTTCCTCTCTTCTTCTTCGTCCTCGTCCTTTCCTCCATCCTCTCATGATTTTCTCCCTCCCCCCACGCTCTCTCTCTCCTCCGGATCTCGCCTATCCTCGCACTTCGTCAATTCTCCTCTCCATCTCTCTCCTCGCTCTCTATACTATCTAAGCTATCTCTCTATCTCTCTCTCTATCTTCCTCTCTCTCTCTCTCTTCCCTCTCTCTCATCTAACTCCAACTCCCCTCTCGCTCAATCCCTCTCTACTTTCACTTTCTTCCCTCCTCTCATTTCTCTTTCCTCCTCTAAAATCTCCTCCCCCCTCTCTCCCTTTCCCTCCTACTTTCTTCTCTTTCCTCCTCTCGCTCTAACTCGATCCCTCTCCGTTCTTTCTCTCTCCGTCTCTTTTCTGCTCACATCCTCTCCATTTCTCTTTATTCTCGTTCTCTCCAACTCTCCTTCCCTTACCCGGTCGCTACCGTAATGTCTCTTTTTTTCTAAATGATCTCTGTTCTATTTTTCTTTTCTCTTTCTTAAATTTATCCTCTCGCGACATGCTTCTCTGGCCGCATGCTTCAACATCTTTTCGTCGTTTTTTTTTTCTTATATAAGAACCTCCCATTAAGTGTTCGGTCATTCTTTTCGCTCGGATTTTCGCTCAATTCAGAAAATGATCATCTTCAAGTTCCTTCAGCCTTCAGGAAGAATTTATGTATATATATATATATATATAATATATATATATATATATAATATATATATACATATATAGACATATATATATAGTATATATATATAGCTACATATGGTATACATATATATAACTATTATATGTATATATTTATATATATATATAAATATATATATAAATATGTATATATACATATATATATATATATATATATATATACATATATATACATATTATATATATACATATTATATATATACATATATATATATATATATATATATATATATATTCATATATAAAATTTATCCCTCTTTGTCGTCTTTTTGTGGAATTTTAGTTTTTTGAATTCCGAGAAAATTTCCCTTGGATGTTCTTATATTCTTCTTTTTGATACTTTGTCGCGTCTTTCTGCTTATCTTTCCTGTTCTTCTCTTCTCTTATCCTTCCTCTTTTGTCTTCTCCTTCTTCTCCTCCTCCGCTTTCATTTTTCTCCCCTTCTCCTCGTTATTGTCCTTTTTATTTCTCTTCTTCTTTTCTCCTCTTCCCTTTCTCAGCCTCCTCCTTCTTCTGATCCTTCCTCACCTTCTCCTAGTTCGATGTTGTTGTTCTTCTTCTTCACTTTCTTCATGTTTTCCTTTTCCTTTTATTTCTTCTTTTTCTTCTGCTTCTTCTGTTGTTTATCTTCATTATTCTCTCTCTCTCTCACGGTCTCTCTCTCTCTCTCTCTCTCTCTCTCTCTCTTTCTATCTCTATCCTTCCATCTATCTATTTATCTATTACCCCATCTTTTTCTCTCTTCTCTATCTTTCTCGATCTCTCTTTTTTTCTCTATCCATCCGTCTACCTACCTATCTATTTCCCCCTCTTTTTCTCATTCTCTTTCTTTCTCTCATTCTCTCTCTCTCTCTCTCTCTCTCTCTCTCTCTCTCTCTCTCTCTCTCTCTCTCTCTCTCTCTCTCTCTCTCTCTCTCTCTCTCTCTCTCTCTCTCTCTCTCTCTCTCTCTCTCTCTCTCTCCTCCCTCTCCCTCTCTCTCTCTCTCTCTCTCTCTCTCTCTCTCTCTCACTCTCTCGCTCTCTCTCTCTCTCTCTCTCTCTCTCTCTCTCTCTCTCTCTCTCTCTCTCTCTCTCTCTCTCTCTCTCTCTCTCTTTCTCTCTTTCCTCTCTCTCTCTCTCTCTCTCTCTCTCTCTCTCTCTCTCTCTCTCTCCCCTTCCTCTCTCTCTCTCTCTCTCTCTCTCTCTCTCTCTCTCTCTCTCTCTCTCTCTCTCCTTTTCTTTCTGTGTATTTTAGGTCCTTTTATTTCCGGCCAGCTGTCCTACACTTTTTGGACCATTTCCAGATTTCCATTAATCCCCGTGAGTCTAATGGCGGGGCCCAGTCTCACATTATCTCTCACGACTTTGATGTTTTCCATATTTTCTCTTTAATCTCTTCCCTTTCCTGCCCGAGGTATTCTCTCGCGGCGGCTCTTTTTAAGTTAATTCCTGATTTCTCTTTTTCTCTTTTAATTTCTCTTCTGTTTATTTCTGGCTGTTGCTTGATTTCTTGACATGTCTGTTGTTCTTTTTTTTTTTTTTTATTTTAGAAATAATGAATGAAAACAAACAGTAACAGATTAAAAAGATGGAAAAGATAATTGTCGTACCGTTCCCTGATCTAGTTAAAGACACCTGTAAGCCAGAACAGGAAGAAAAAAAAAAAAAAAAAAAAAAAGAAAAAAAAAAAAAAGAGGAGACTACCTTTTTGTCCCTTTTCGTTTTTGTGTTCCTCAGTGCATTTCCTCTCTCTCTCTCTCTCTCTCTCTCTCTCTCTCTCTCTCTCTCTCTCTCTCTCTCTCTCTCTCTCTCCTCTCTCTCTCTCTCTCTCTCTCTCCTCTCTCTCTCTCTCCTCTCTCTCTCTCTCTCTCTCTCTCTCTCTCTCCACTCTCTCTCTCTCCTCTCTCTCTCTCTCTCTCTCCTCTCTCTCTCATCTCTCTCTCTCTCTCTCACTCTCTCTCTCTCCTCTCTCTCTCTCGTCTCTCTCTCTTCTCTCTCTCTCTCTCTCTCTCTCCTCTCTCTCTCTCTCTCTCTCTCTCTCTCTCTCTCTCTCTCTCTCTCTCTCTCTCTCTCTCTCTCTCTCTCTCTCTCTCTCTCTCTCTCTCTTCCACTTCCTCCTCCTAACGCTTCCTTCCAGCGTCGTAATCCTTCTCCATCCCCTCTGCTCGCCTCTTCTCTCCCCTTCCCTCCTCCTCCCCTCCTTCTCTTTTCCTCCCCTCCTCCTCTCCTCCCTCCCTTCCTCCTCCCTTCCCTCCCCTCCTCCTCTCCTCCATCTTCTCCATCTCTCTTCCCTCCCACTCCTCCTCTCCTCCCATCCCCTCCCTCCTCTCTTCCCTCACCTCCTCCATCCCCTCCACCCTCCTCTCTTCCCTCCCCTCCCCTCCTTCATTACATCTTCATCTCTCCTTGCCTTTCCCTCTTTTTTCCCCTACCTATTTTACCACCCCTCCTCCTCTTTTTCCTCCCCTCCTCCTCCTCTCTTACCTTCCCTCCTTCCCCTCATCTTCTCTTGGCTTCTCTCATCCTCCTCTCTTCCTTCTTCCCCTCCTCCTTTTCCTCCCCTCTTTCCTCCCCCACTCTTCTCTTCCCTCCATTCCTTCTCTATTCCCTTTCCTCCTCTTTTCCTCCCTCCCTTCCTCTTCTTCTCCTCTTCTTCCCTCCACTCCCTTTCTTCCTCTCCTCCCTCCCCTCCTCACTCCCCTCCTCCTCTCAACCCTCTAATCCTGTCCTCCCTCCTCCTCCTCCTCTCTTCCCTCTAATCCTGTCCTCCCTTTCCCTCCTCCTCCTCCTCCTCCTCCTCCTCCTCCTCTCTTCCTTTCCCTCCTCCTCCTGCTCTCTTCTCTCTACTCCACCTACCCTCCGTTTATTGACTTCCTTGTGTTTTTATTCTACTTTGTCCGTAGCCTTCTCTCTCTCTCTCTCTCTCTCTCTCTCTCTCTCTCTCTCTCTCTCTCTCTCTCTCTCTCTCTCCTCTCTCTCTCTCTCTCTCTCTCTCTCTCTCTCTCTCTCTCTCTCTCTCTCTCTCTCTCTCTCTCTCTCTCTCTCTCTCTCTCTCTCTCTCTCTCTCTCTCTCTCTCTCTCTCTCTCTCTCTCTCTCTCTCTCTCTCTCTCTCTCTCTCTCTCTCTCTCTCTCTCTCTCTCTTCGCGTTTCTTCTTTTTGTTTTTTCTCTCCTTCTCTTTCCTTGTCTCTTTCGTAATTCACCTTCCCCCACCAGACTACCTTTTTGGAAACCTCTTTCCATTTTCTTCTTCTTCTTCCTCTTCCTCTTTATCCTCTCTTCCTCACCTCTCCTCTTTCCCTACTCTCCTCTTTCTCTCCTTCTCCCTCGTCTTCCTCCCTCCTCTCCTTCCTCTTCTCTTCATCCGCTTTCCCTTCTTTCTTCTCTTTCCTTCTCCTCTTCCTCTCTATCTTCTCCCTCTTCTAACCTCCCTCCCGTCATCATCATCTTCTTCTTCCTCTTCTTCTTCTTTTTCTTCTTCTTCTTCATCTTCTTCTTTTTCTTCTTCTTCTTCTTCATCTTCTTCTTCTTCTTCTTCTTCGTCTTCTTCTTCTTCTTCTTCTTCTTCTTCTTATTCGTCTTCTTCTTCTACTTCTTCTTCGTCTTCTTCTTCTTTTTCTTCTTCTTCTTCTTCCTCTTTCCGTAGTTCTTCATTCTCTCCTTCCTTTTTCCTCTTTATCTACCCTCTTCCTCTCCTTCCTCTCCCTCGCCTGACTCTTCTTTCTCTTCGCCTCCTTCCTCCTTTCTCTCCTTCCTTTCTCTTCTTTCCCTCTCCTCATCTTCCTCTCCTTCTTCTCCCTCCTCTCCCTCTTCTCTCCCATCCTTTCCTTCCATTCCCTTCTCTTACACTTCTTCCCCTCCCTCCTCTTTTTTCACCTTCTCTCTCTCCTTCCTCCTGTTTCTTTCTCCTCATCTTCCTCTCCTACTCCCTCCTCTTCCTCCTCTCCCCTTCCCTCCTCTTCTCCTTCTTCATCCTCCCTCCCTCCTTTCTCCTCTTACGCTACTCTCTTCTTACTCTCCCTCATTTCTCTCTTCCCCCTTCTTTCTCTTCTTCTTCCTCCTCTCTTCTTCTTCCTCTCTCCTTTTTTCCTACCCTCCTCCTCCTCTCTTTCTACCCCTTCCTTTACCTCTTCTCTTCTTTCCTCTTCTTCGCATTCATCATCCTTTCTCCCTCCTCTCTCCTTTCACTCTTTCCTTCTCCTCCAGTCTCCTTTCTCCCTCTCCTCCTTTTCCTCTCCCTCTTCTCCCTCCTCTTCCTCCCACCCATTCCTCTTCTTTGTTTTTCAATGAAGAGGTGGAGTGTTTTTCTCTCTTGCTCTTTTTTTAAACATATTTTTCTCTCGTCACCTCCAACCACAGAGAGAGAGAGAGAGAGAGAGAGGCACGAGATCGATTCCTAGTGGCTTCTGGTCACATAAAACCTAGTCTGGCTATCCAGGTACACAGGGCAAAGGTTGCAATAAAGTATCTTTGTACTTTCAGGAATATTTTTTTCTGGAATTTTTTTTATTCAAAATTGGTCATTAATTAATTTATTCCATTTTGTGGTTTTGTTTTGTTTATTTTTTTGATTAATTTGTATATCTGCGTATTTGTTTAATTATTTTTGAAAGGTGAAATCCTCAGGTATGTAATTCATTACCTACGTTTCGAAGCTTGTTATGTTCGTCCTTAGGAACTGGTTTATACATTACTTATAGTGTTAGCGATTCAAATTATTTTATTTATTATCTATTTATAAATTAATTATTTAAGATTAGTCTTCGCTTATAAAATATTAATGCGGGACTGTGGTCCGTAGGAGTGTTGGCGAAGTCTCAAGTATTGCCCGCTTTTTATTTATTTATTTATTTATTTATTTATTTATTTATTTATTTATTTATTTATTTATCTATTTTTTTTTTTTTTTTTTTTTTTTTTTAGCCAGGTGACTCGGGTCCGTAAGGATTTCGGCGAAGTGCGCAAAGTATTGAAAACAGAGTGGCAAATGGAATAGGCTTAGTAACCATATAGTGAGTATTTACACAATTTTTTTTTTTTTTTTTAAAGAAGATTACATAATATTATGGTTAGGGATAATAGGTGGTAAGGGACATGGAGCTACCTAGTGTAAGCGCTATGGTCTCTTGTAGTCTCTTACATTCTTATGTTCTTATGTAGTGAACATTGAAACAATAGGTCCTTTTAAGAGAAGATTAGATAATTTTATGGATGGGGATGACGTAAGAGACATGGAACTTCCTAGTGTAGGCCTTATGGTTTCTTGCAGTCTCCTTCACACTTATATACTCATGGTTTTATGTAGTGAGTGATGAAACAATAGGTTGTTTGAGAGAACATTAGATAATTTTATGGACAAGGAACTGCTTAGTGTAGGCCTTATGGTCTTTTGTAATCTTCATTCTTATGTAGTGAGCGCTGGAATAATTGGACATGGAAATAGTAATATGGACATGGAAATGCCTAGTGTAGGCCCTATGGTCTTTTGCAATGTCCTCCATACTTATCCTATTATATTACTTCGTGTAATTGCTCCACATAGCGAGGCCAACACCGCAGGCCCGAGGATTCGCTATTTGTGCAACTTATTCGCTGTTTGTGCAACTTAACTTCGAGAGTAAACAAACGCTTCGGAAGGAACTTGGAAATTTTAGCCAGGTTTTTCTTCGTATTTTTGAGAGTGCTTTGACTGCATTTGCGCTTCATTTTTCGCATATTCTTTTCCTGTTTTGATTTTTTTTTTTTTTTGTGCTGTTACTGTTCTTCATTTAATTATTTTGGAAACGTGTAAAGAATAATTTTATTTGTTTATTTGTATATTTATTTTTGTGTTACTAGAAATCCTAGAAATCTGATTTTTATGCATACATACATATACATATACCAAGGCTTTTTCCCCCTTACAAGGGAGGTAGTCAAAAAGAAAAAGGCATAAAATCATTCCCACCCATTCCATCCCTGAATACACTCTACACCCCTCCACCCTCTCTCTTATCTTAGCACCTCCCGGATGATGGGTCATCCCTGCACCTTGTCCACTGTCCTGGGTCACAAGCAGTGTCGCAAGACACAGCACATCCACAACAAGGCCGCTTCATTAAATCGGCGACCCCCCTCTCCGTCCCCCCATGCATAAAAAGAGAAGACGGGGAGAAATCCCTTCGGGCTGCGTCAAATTTTGCTCACACATACTGCCTCATCCTCAATCCCCCCACCCATTCCACCTCATGCATCACAACATCATCCATATACAAACATTCTCCATTCACCCCTGTCTTCTGTCCTCTCCCGTCCTTCCTCAACAGACATTCCCCTCTTCCCCAAGGCCCCCTTAACCCCATCTATCCACCTCATCCTAGGACGTCCCCTCATGTAACCTCCCTCCACATCTGCCTTCCACACCTCTTTTACTGGTCTTTCTTCACTCATTCATTCCATGTGTCCAAACCATCCTAATACTCTTTCATCAACCCTATCTCCCAACTCCCTTTCCACCCCCGTTCTCCTCCTCACCTCCTCATTTCTCACTCTATCTAGCCTAGTAACCCCCATGTAGTCGTGGAAATAATTTGGCTCCATTTTTTTTTCCCCCAGCTGTTCTCATTTAATTTCTTTGTTTTGTTTTTTATTTGTAATTATAAGATTTTCATTTATTTACTTGTCTTATTATCTATGTATTCATGTATTCATTTACTTATTTATTTAATTAGTTAATTTTTGTGTGTCAAAGAAACTTGTCTTAAGTCATAAAGATATGAAGTTATCTCTGTCTCTCCCTCTCTTTCCATCTCTCTCTCTCTCTCTCTCTCTCTCTCTCTCTCTCTCTCTCTCTCTCTCTCTCTCTCTCTCTCTCTCTCTCTCTCTCTCTCTCTCTCTCTCTCTATTGTTGTCTTCATTGGTTTCCTTTAAATGAATAAAATTATCTGGCTGAGCGGGTTAGGGCGTCGTTACTTGAGGTGAAGGTGGAGGGGGGGGGATGTCGGTTCGAATCCTGCCACCGGCGAAGTTGAACCTAGAGCGTGGTTCATTAAATTCCACGCTACAAAGTCCTCTGAAAGAGGCACCGTCCTAGCCTTCCGATGGGAGGAGTTTGTAACGTTAAACTATATCATAATGGAACGAAAGAGAAAATAAGTGGAAAATGACTGGAAAATGTTCAGAGACGATAGGCAGGTGGAGGAAAAATGAGGAGGGAAAAGGGAGGAGGAGGAGGAGGAGGAGGAGGAGGAGGAGGGGGAAGTTGGGTGGAGGTAGGGGGGGTGGTTGAAGGATGAACCAGAAATTATAGAACCCATTGACAGAAACCGATCCCATTCCCCCCATCCCCATCCCCCCCTTCCCTTTCCCCTTCCCCCCTTTCCTCCCCTTTCTCCTTACCCTCCCCCTTCCTCATTTCCCCTTTCTCTCTCCCTCTTCCCTCTCTCTCCCATTCCCTGTAACTCCTCCTTCACCTTGTCATAGTCGCAGCCAGAATTAAAGCTACAAAGTCGCTTCTTAGCAGCGAAAATACTTCGGCAAAATGTCAGAATACACTGAAGAGGAACGAGATTTTTTTTTTTTTTCCTTTTTTTTTTTTTTTTTTTTTTTCTTCTTCTTCTTCTTCGTTTATGACAGCTTCCTGTCATTGGCAATTTTTTTTTCTCCAAGCTGGAAACTTCTTTTTATTCTTCACGAAATTTTGAATTTATATTTTACCTCCATTTAACGGTGTGTACTCTTTAATCCCCTGTGTTTTCATTCTTCACGAAATTTTGAATTTATATTTTACCTCCATCTAACGGTGTGTTCTCTTTAATCCCCTGTGCTCCGGAGGCTGCCATGTGCCATACATGTGAATAAAATTGTTTGGCGGGAGCCAGAATTTTAAAAGAAAACGATTTTCTGGTACGAAAAGGATTAACCGATGAACGTTAGAAACTTTACCGCCAACCGAAATAAAGAAAGAAGAAAATAAATCGATAAAAAAAAAGATCGCAAGGGTTAGTACTAGTTTAACTTAGGCGTGTGATCATCGTCGTCTTTTTTTTTTTTTACGCGTTTTTACGCAACGTTTCTTCCTTCTCTTTTTCTTCCTCTGCTTCTTCTTCTTCTGCTTCTTCTTCTTCTTCTTCTTCTTCTTCTTCTTTCTTTTCGCCTTCTTCTCTTCTTCTTCTTCTTCTTCTTCTTTTTCTTTTTTCTTCCTCTTCTTCTTTTCTTCTTCTTCTTCACCTTCTTTATCTTCTTTATATTCTTTTTTCTTTATCTTCTTCTTCCATTTCTTTCTTCTTCTTCTTTTGCTTCATCCAATTCCTTCTCTTCAGATTGCCATGACTATGATGTGATAAGATTGTAAAGTTACAATATTGATAATAATTAAACCTTCTAATGGAAACACTGTACAGTTCCTTACATAAGTGAGGAAATCTCAAATCCTTTCTAGAAAGAAAGTAACGTCTCCCACAATAGTACCTTTTTGTTTCAGTTAATTTAATTTCTTTGTATCGAATTTAAGCAATTACTGAAGGATGATATCTGAAACATGGATCAAGATTGATCTCAGATCCTTTCCTGAAAAAAAAAGGTAACGTCTCCCATAATACTATCTCTTTGTATCGAAGTTAAGCCATTATCGAACGATGATATCTGAAACATGGACAGGATTGCAGAACTTTTGGAGAACACTGTACACTAGTGGTTCTTAACCTTTTTTGGCAGCGACCCAAAATTTTGCACAAATCAAGCATCGCGACCCAAAATTTTGCACAAATTAAGCATCGCGACCCAAGCCTACAAATAAATTTTCTGCTTTGGAGTTTTTATTTAATCATGGTCTGCTTAGAATCCTAAAACTAGGCATCATGTATTTTAATTATTACAGTATATAATTATAATATATTTGTAGTGGGAAAATAATTATTTTCTGCAAACCCTTAGCGACCCAATAAAATGGCTTGGCGACCCAAAATTGGGTCGCGACCCAGGGGTTAAGAAACACTGCTGTACACCCTCAGCCCATTTTCTGTTGTTCTTACGTGCGTCTTGTTCTTCTTTTGTTTTTGGTTTTTATTCTACTCATCTATATATAACCACTATATACGTAGTTAGCCTTTTCTTATTTTTGTCTCATTTCTCTTTTCATCTTCCTCAGTTTTCAAAATTCTATTTCTACTTTATTTTTCCTATTCTTCTTCGTACTCTTCTTTGTATTCGACTTGATCCTCCCCGTCTCTGACCTCTTCCCCTTACCTCTTCCCCTCTCTTTCTCCCCTCCCCCTTCTTCACCCCCCCCCCCACCACCACAACGTATAGACCTCTGATGCAAAGGCTGTTTTTAACTTGAACATCCTATTGTACTAGATTCTCCCTCTCGTTCTCCATTTATATCTTTCTATGACCTTTCATGACTTTGTGAATTAGCAAGTTTTATATATATACATATTTAGAATGACCATTGTTTAGATGGATTTTTTTTTTTTTTTTTTTTTTTTTTTTTTTTTTTTTTTTACTTGCCGATGTCAAAGTGCTCTTCATCTTTTTCTCGACCTTTCCAGAAGAACTTTTTTGTTTTTCTTTTTTGTCGTCTGTAGATGTCGATTTTTTTATTCGTATTTTGGTATTTGATCTCAGACAATGAAAATTTGCTGCCAAGCTGTAAAGATGAAAAATATTCTGTTTCAGTGTAATGTTACTGAAGATTACACACAGACGGTACAGAAACGAACCAATTTCTGAAAATCCCTTGATTTTTTTTTTTTTATAGTTCCAACTCATTATTTCTTTAACTAAAAGCAAACACATTGTGTTACTAGCGCCAGAGGTGCAGCCTCGTGGGGCTGACACTCGGTTTCCGGACCACATCCATTTTTTTTTTTTTTTTTTTTTTTTTTTTTTTTTTTTTTGTCAATTTCAACTCTGTGTCATTCACATTTTCATATAAGGAGATATGAGAACCGCCGACTGCTCCTTTCATCTTAGTACTGTACACCGGTGACACAGAAACTACCTCACACAAATGCAACATAGACAAGAGTCCAAAGTTTCTCTCCAGAGAGATCGATGGGAGGTCCTGAGGACCATTGCCGACCTCAATGGGGTTGTGTATCTAGTCACTAAACCTCAAGGTCTCAATTAATCGTAGGGAGCTTGACTCACCATCTCACCATCCTACTCCCACACAGTGGGAAGTGAGAAATCCCTGCTAGAATCAAAGTCCAGTTGCTGCAGGCTGTTTTTTTTTTTTTTTTTTTTTTTTTTTTTTTTTTTTTTTTTTTTTGTAGGCCGATGTTGGGTCACCTCCCCGATTGACCAGTGCTATCGGAAACCAACGTGACAGACCAAAACGGGTCCGGGTAATCGAAACCTGCTCATGAGTTCGTTATGGTATCCGCTTGACTCCAGTTCATATTAGATGGGTCTGTAGCACCATTCGCGAGAAAGAAGCTGATGTTGGGCCGGGGTGATGCTGGGTATTGCAGGCTTGGCAGGCAGCCAGAGCCTCACAGACACATTATTATTCCCGTGACTGAGCCTTTTTCGTTTCGAAAAATTCGATTACGTGGCGTAAAACACATGGGCGTCGTTTGTTTTGATTTGACGTGCGTAGCAATGTTTCTGCTTCTGTCGGAAATGGCCGTTGCGACTTTGTTATTACTGTCATTATTATTTGTTTTCTTTTTTTTATTCATTTATCAGTTGATTCGTTCGTTTTCTTTTTCCTGTTTTATCAATTTAGTATTAATTTTTCTCCCTCACACGGGAGGTAGCCAATAAACAAAAGTATAGGAGGGGTTTCTATGCCTTTGCTTTTTGGCTATCCCCCGTATAACGGGGAAAAAGCCTTTGGTATATGTATGTATTAATTTTTCGTTCATGCTTTACCTATTTATCTATCTATTCATTTGGTCATTTTATTTATATATATATATATTTTTTGCCCGAGTCCTCATTCTGGTAAACTGATTGTTGTCCAATATACCAAATTCGTGTAATTCTGCTAATACACGATTATCGTTGGCTTTATTAGCAATACATTAACGTAATAAAGAAGAGCAGTTTTCATTATTGCCGTATTTTATTCATTAATTTATTGCCGTGTGTTGTCTCCACTATCCCTACCTGTACACTCAACCCCTTCAGATAAATGTGCTCGTTTTCTTCCCATTTCGTACAATAGATATTGAAATGAATAAAATCGTCTGGCAATAGCTAGAACAAGGCCTCCAATTCCGGGGTAATGGGGCTTCCCTTAGGTGAATAAAATAGCCTGGCGGCAACGGATTAAGAGGAGCTGTTAATCTTAAAGTCCAATTTTCCGATAATCTGTCGATTGAACAGATGTAGGAGTGACGGGATGATGAAGCCCATTTCATCATCATCATCATTTTCTTTTTCTTTTCTTTTTTCTACATTGTTTCTTCATCATTTTCTTTTTTATTGTTATTGTTCTTCTTCTTCGTCTTCTTCTTTGTCTTCTTTCTGTCTCCTGCGGCAGTGGACCACTAAACAATGATGAAGGTAAATATACGGATGATGAAAATGAGATGGCCTCATTCCTTAATCTTTTTTTTTTTTCTTTTTTTTTTCATCCGTCTTCACAGACGAGGATTGGTCAATGTGTCATCCACCAGAACATAAAATGTCCCAAAACATCTTAAATCAACTCATAATTACCGGAAGTGATGTACAAGTAACTGATTAGC
>NC_134807.1:679559-687059 GCF_046742065.1 Oratosquilla oratoria
CCCTTTGTTTGCTTGTTCGCTTTACTTCTTCTTCCCCTTCCAAATCGTTTGCACGCCTCTTGTATTCCAGATTTTTATCATGTCATTCACTCAGTTCATTATCTCCTCCTCCTTCTCATTTTTCTCCTCCTTCTCCTCCCCTTCCTCCTCCTCCTCCTCCTCCTCCCCCCTTCCTCCTCATCCTCCTCCTCCTCCTCTTCCTCCTCCTCGGGGTCCTCCTCTCCCCGCCTCCTCCGCCTCCTCCTTCTCCCACTACAATTCTACATCTTGTTCTCTTTCCTGTCTTCCTTCTTTTCTTCTCCTCTCCTCTCCTCGCTTATAGCCTCTTCCTGTTCCTTCTGTCTTCTTTTACTTTTCCTACTTTTCCTTGATACTTCACTCCCAAATTAAAAAAAAAAATCCTTCTCTCCCTCCCTCCCTCTCTTCCACCCTTCCTCTATTCCTTCCTTCCTCCTTCCCTCCCTTCCTTCCTTCCTTCCTTCCTCTATTCCTTCCTCCCTCCCTCACTCAATTCCTCCCTCCCTCCTCCCTCTCTTCCTCCCTTCAGCTCTTTCTTCCTCACTCCTTCTCTCCCTCCCTCCCTCTCTCCCTCCCTCCCTTCCTCTATTCCTTCCTCCTTCCCTCCCTCCCCCCTCCCTGCCTCAATTCCTCCCTCCCTCCTCCCTTTTCTAACCTCCATTCCTCCCTCCCATGATTCCTTTCTCTCCCTCTCTCCCTCTCTCCCTCTCTCCCTCTCTCCCTCACTGTCCCTCTCTCCTCGATCCGCTTTGTTACCACAAGTCTTCCATTGTCTCATATATTCTGACTATCACGTTTAATCTGTTTTCGTATTCATTCCATATTTCTTGTCCTCACTCGCCTCTCCTTCTCCTCCTCCTCCTCCTCCTCCTCCTCTTCCTCCTCCTACTCCTCCTCCTCCTCCTCCTTCCTCTCCTCCTCTACTGTGTGGAGTCTTTATCTGCCACAGTCTCCTCTTCTTCCTCCTCCTCCTCCTCCTCCTCCTCCTCCGTCCCCTTCTCACCCTGTGTGTAGTCTTTATCTGCCACAGTCTCCTCTTCCTCCTCCTCCTCCTCCTCCTCCTCCTGCACTGTGTGGAGTCTTTATCTGCCACAGTCTCCTCTTCCTCCTCCTCCTCCTCTCCTCCTCTTCCTCCTTCTCCTCCTTCTCCTTCCCCCTCCCACCCTATGTGGAGTCTTTATCTGTCACAGTCTCCTCTTCCTCCTCCTCCTCCTCCTCCTTCCCCTCCTCCTCTTCCTCCTTCTCCTTCCCCCTCCCACCCTGTGTGGAGTCTTTATCTGCCACAGTCTCCTCTTCCTCCTCCTCCTCCTATTCCTCCTCCTCCTCCCTCCCACTTTTCTTCCTCTTCCTCCTCGCCTCCCTCCTTTTCTTCCTCCTCTTCCCACTTTTCTTTCTCGTCCTTCTTGCCTCCCTCCTCGTCCTTCTCCTCCTCCTCCTCCGCCTCCTCCTCCTCCTCTTCCCACTTTTCTTCCTCGTCCTCTTAGCGTCCCTCCTCGTCCTTCTCCTCCTCCTCCTCCACTTCCCTCCTCCTCCTCCTCCTCCTTCTTCCTCCTATATTTTTAAATCCCCTCCTCATTCCTCCCCATTTCCTCACCTTCTCCTTCATCCTTGCCCATTACTGCTTTCAATTCTATCCCCATTTCCTCTCCCATGTCACCCCAATTCCCCACCCATAGAAACCAATTCCTCCCCATTTCCCTTTCCTTTATCTTCATTTCCCTCATTTCTTTACTCATTTCGTCCTCCTGTCTCACCATTCCTCATCCTTCCCCTCCTCCTCCTCCTCCTCCTCCTCCTCCTCCTCCTCTTCCTCCTCCTCACTCTTTCCTCTTTCCCTCCCATTTCCTCTTTCCTATTTTTGCCCTTTTCCCATCATTCTTCCTATTCTTTCTACATTTCCTATCATTCTTCGTGTTCTTCTTATCAGTCTTCCTATTCTTTCTATTCTTCCTATTACTCTTCCTATCATTCCTATTCTTTTTATTCCGCCTATTCTTTCTATACTTCCTATTCTTTCGATTGCTCCTCCTATTTTCTCTATTATTACCACTCTTCCTATTTTTTTTTCTATTCTTCTTCCTCTTTCCCTTCCAATTTCATTTTCCTATTCTTCCTATTCTCTCAGTTTCCTTTCCTCTCCCCCCTTCTTCTTCCCGTCTATTTTTCTCGTTCTTTTATTTTCCTCTTTTCCTTTGTCTTCTATTTTCCTCCACCGTTCCTCTTCTCTTCCTCTTTCCCTTTCTTTTCGTTTTTTTTTCTTCCTAATTTTCTCTTTTGACACTGTATTTCTTCAATTCATTTCTCTACATTGTCTCCTCTATGGCTATCCCTCCTTTTCTCTCACCATTTATCTTCTTTACTCTCTCTCTCTCTCTCTCTCTCTCTCTCTCTCTCTCTCTCTCTCTCTCTCTCTCTCTCTCTCTCTCTCTCTCTCTCTCTCTCTCTCTCTCTCTCTCTCTCTCTCTCTCTCTCTCTCTCTCTCTCTCTCTCTCTCTCTCTCTCTCTCTCTCTCTCTCTCTCTCTCTCTCTCTCTCTCTCTCTCTCTCTCTCTCTCTCTCTCTCTCTCTCTCTCTCTCTCTCTCTCTCTCTCGTGTCTTTGGCCGTTCCCCCATTCTCGCATTTCTTGTTTCTCCCCCATTTGTTACCCTCCCTTCTCCCTTCCCCCTCTTCCTCCCCTCCTATAATTTTTCATACTTGGCTTTCTCCTCGTTTATTCCCTTGTTGTCTTCCTCAATGTGATATATATATATATATATATATATATATATGTATATATATATATATATATATATATATGTATGTATATATGTATATCATAAATACATATATATATATATATATATATATAAATATATATATACATATATATATATATATATATGTAAATACACATATACATATATGTATATATATATACATATATATATAATACATATATACATATATATACACATATATATATTATGAATATATATATAGATATATATGTGTATGTATTATATATATATACATATATATATATATATATATATATATATATATACATAAATATATTAGACAAAATTACACGCGCGTTGCTGCGAGTTCATGAATAATCCCTAACCTAACCATACCTCACCCAACTTTAACCTTTAACCCTAACCAAAACATTTTTTTTTTTTGGGGGGAGGAAATGAAATATAGTTATCCAAGTACATGGAGTGATAGGGTTTCAGAATATATATAATTATGGAGGTCTATCTCCAAAATCCTAGGAGTTCGTGAACAAACAAACAAACAGACAGAGACAAATGAAGGATAGTTATTCAAGTACCTTAGGTTAGAAGGTTTCAGAATATATATGGTTTTAGGGGTCTATCTGCAAAAACCTAGGAGAAGTTCGTGAATAATCCCTAACCTAACCATACCCCCACCTAATTTTAACCCTTAACCCTAGCTAAACTATTTTTTGAAATGAAATATAATTATCTAAGTACCTGGAATGACAGGGTATCAGAATATATATGGTTATGGGGGTCTATCTCCAAAACCCTAGGAGGAGTTCGTGAACAAACAGACAGACAAATGAAAGGTAGTTATCCAAGTACCTTGGGTTATAAGGTTTCAGAATATATATGGTTATAGGGGTCTATCTGCAAAAACCTAGGAGGAGTTCGTGAATAATCTTTAACCTAACCATTGTAGTGGATTGTTAATACTACATGGTGAACGGTACTCGGCCGTAAGAGAAGAATTGAAACAAACTTTAAATATCTTTGGACTCGTTTATTGCATTTCCGCCCGCGATAAAATCAAATAAAGATAACCAACACAGAATGGTTCCCAGTGATAAGAGATACATTTTAACAAACACAATGCACTTTAATTCTAAGCCATCAACATCGGGAACCGAATGGAGGCCGACATGCAGAAATTGAAATTCGGTACTGTCGAGGACTCGAACTCAACAATCATATGGCAAGTACGGTAGTAACTTACCAACTACGCTATCAAGAGAGATAATCTCTCTTGATAGCGTAGTTGGTAAGTTACTACGGCACTTAACATGTGATTGCTGAGTTCGAGTCTTCGGCAGTACCGCATTTCAATTTCTGCATGTCGGCCTCCATTCGGTTCCCGATGTTGATGGCTTAGAACGTAAACATTAGCGTTTTCCATTCGTCAATTTTGTGCTCGCTTTATATTTCAGTGACTTACATTCGATATTTCTTTTAGTTGTGTTGTAGTTTTTCAAAATTCGTGTGCTTATAGTGACCTCCTTTGACCTTTTGTGTTTCAATGAATCAATGCGAATAGTGATGTGATTTTCTAATGAGTAAATGCCACAGTGAACTTACTATTCGAAGTGTAATTGTATATTTAAGTACACTTAAGTGTACTTGTCTAAATATTTTTTCGAGTAACTTAGTGAATTCTACTTAAACCCATGTACAAGTATGCATCATACCCCAATCTAATAAGAAATTACACTCACTCCCACCCACTTCCAATTCCATCACAAACTCCACCTATCCTCCCATAACAGTCCTATTCACATCTCGCACATCCGCAACACCTCCCACAGCGCCAACCCCCTGTCATAAGCTTTTTTCAAATCCATAAAGGCCCCCAAAATAATCTTACCTTTTCCCAAAGCCCCTTGCACACCCGCCTTACCATAAAGAAATCCGATCCACATAACCCCATATATATATATATATATATATATATATATATATATATATATATATATATACATATATATATACATATATATATATATATATATATATATATATATATATATATATATATATATAGGGGGTTAGCCTATGTATGTACATATATATGTATGTATGTATGTATGTATGTATGTATGTATGTATGTATGTATGTATGTATGTATGTATATATACATATGAGAGAGTGATAGGTGGGGAAGGGTAAACGAAGATGGGCCAAGAATACATTTATTGTTTTTATGTTTCGGTTATTATAACTTTCCTCAGAGAACTTGTTACAGAACATCTTGGTCACAACATTTATACCCGTAGTGGGGGAACTTGTGAAGCTTCGAGTGTCAGGTTTTTTCTAGCGCATTAATTATTAAGAGACTGGCTACTTTAGATAGGCATATAAATCCTTCTCTGTCGTTATTATTTTCTTGGACATTTATATGTGCAGCTTCAACTGTCTTTCTCATCTTCTTTTGTAATCCTTTGTGTAGAATTTCAACTTTACTCCATTCGGGAAGGTTGTTGCATATTTCGAGGTGGCGGACCAGGGAGTTGGACGTTCTGTGTGCTTTTAAATCATTCCTATGTTCGTTTATCCTCTTTTCGATTCCTCGACCTGATTCACCGATGTAAGCCGAGGGGCAGCCACTACATGGAATGCGGTAGATCACACTGAGGTCGTTGTTGTCATTAGTGTGGTTTTTAAACATTTTACCTATTTTATTGCATGATACCTTGGCGATGTTTATGCCACCTTTCAGTAAATATCTATCAATAATTTCGGTTTTATCAGAATTAGGTACAGTAATAATATTATAATCACCCGTGCGGACAAAGGTGGTGGAGTGATAATTTTAAACAAAAACGATTACCTTGAGAAAATGTATAACCTGCTGAATGACAAATCAACATATGAAAGGCAACCAGTTGGTAGCGCAGATAGAGAGGCAACTAAATTTAACGCGGAAGCAAGAAAAATATTACGTAAATCCCCCAGAGGTAAAAAGCTTCTAGGCCTACTAGAAGAAGCGCCAAAACCCCCCAAAATGCATGGTCTACCCAAAGTGCACAAGATGGGTATCCCTATGAGACCCATAACATCAGGGATCGGGAGTGCTCCTCATAGACTAGCCAAATGCTTGGCAAAACCCTTATCTAACACCATGGGTTCCATTAGTGGGGCACACTTAAGAAACTCATCTGACTTAATCCGAAGGCTTGAGAATGTGAATGTAATAAACAAGAAATTAATTAGCTATGACATAACAGCCTTATTTACTAACGTATCTATTAATAATGCACTAGAAGCGCTTAAAAAGGTGACTAATGATATAGATGATAACACCCTCCCAGTACCAAAATCTGATTACCTCAAATTAATTTCAATGTGTGTTAAATATGGATATTTTGTTTTTAACAACGCTGAGTTTAAACAAACAAAAGGCCTCGCAATGGGAAGCCCACTTTCGGCTATTCTTGCTTGTTTATTTATGGAAGTGTTGGAAAATGATAAATATATTAACATCATGGGTAGAGGTACCACTTGGCTGAGATACGTGGATGATATACTCGTAATAACACCAAAAGACACCAACATTGAAAACAAAATGAGAAGGCTTAACGCAGTTCATGAAGACATCCAGTTCACAGTTGAAAAAGAGAGACTGCAAACTCCCCTTTTTAGATACACTAATACACAGAGGCTATAATCATCTTAGGTTTTCAGTGTACAGAAAGCCTACTAATAAAGATGACTTTGTTCACTTTTTCTCAGCCCACAGTAAACGAACTAAAACTGGTGTCCTTATAGGCTTCTTTCTTCGAGCCTACCGTATATGCAGCAGTGAACTCCTTGAAGACGAGTTGTCTTTTATCAGAAAAACTTTTAAAGAATTAAAATATCCAGGCGGCCTGATAACCAAAACAGAAGGCAAAGCTAGAAAAATCCACGATAAATCGAACGCCCAGACCAGCGGACCAAACGACCAAGCGTCCGGATCAAATGACCATACAGTAACAAAAAACCTAGTCACACCGCATTTCATTACTATACTTAATTCTGATAAAACCGAAATTATTGATAGATATTTACTGAAAGGTGGCATAAACATTGCCAAGGTATCATGCAATAAAATAGGTAAAATATTTAAAAACCTCAGTGTGATCTACCGCATTCCATGTAGTGGCTGCCCCTCGGCTTACATCGGTGAATCAGGTCGAGGAATCGAAAAGAGGATAAACGAACATAGGAATGATTTAAAAGCACACAGAACGTCCAACTCCCTGGTCCGCCACCTCGAAATATGCAACAACCTTCCCGAATGGAGTAAAGTTGAAATTCTACACAAAGGATTACAAAAGAAGATGAGAAAGACAGTTGAAGCTGCACATATAAATGTCCAAGAAAATAATAACGACAGAGAAGGATTTATATGCCTATCTAAAGCAGCCAGTCTCTTAATAATTAATGCGCTAGAAAAAACCTGACACTCGAAGCTTCACAAGTTCCCCCACTACGGGTATAAATGTTGTGACCAAGATGTTCTGTAACAAGTTCTCTGAGGAAGGTTATAATAACCGAAACGTAAGAACAATAAATGTATTCTTAGCCCATCTTCGTTTACCCTTCCCCACCTATCACTCTCTCATTTGTCTTAAACAATTTATCATATATACATATATATATACACATATATGTATATAAATATATATTTTGGAAGGAGGCCATTTATGATGCATGCGTTGTTGAAGTCAACAGCTGCGATAG
>NC_134807.1:692059-694559 GCF_046742065.1 Oratosquilla oratoria
TGTGTGTGTGTGTGTGTGTGTGTGTGTGTGTGTGTGTGTGTGTGTGTGTGTGTGTGTGTGTGTGTGTGTTGTGTTTGCATACTTGTGTTCACTTGATTTACAGGATAGGATTTGCGCTTGTATGTGTGTGTGTGTGTGTGTGTGTGTGTGTGTGTGTGTGTGTGTGTGTGTGTGTGTGTGTGTGTGTGTGTGTGTGTGTGTGTATGTTTGTGTGTGTATCCTGTTTACTGAGATTTGCAAAGCGTTTCACTATATCTGTTCAAATATTTGTTCACTTGACGTATCTAATTATATTATATATATCTCACCATATCCGCAGATATTCATTCTTGATGTTAACAGCTCATTCTGGGAATCTGTGCTTATTTACATTTTTTGCTCTCCCTCTCGTTTAATAAGTTTGTAATTATGTCCTCTAGTTCTTCCTGTGATAATAATATGATATCTCACTTCGTAATTTCATCAGGGAATTAATGACGTCGAACAAGAATATCAAAATTCACTTTTATTTTGTTTGATGTCTTTTGCATTTATGGTGCAGTTTCGGATGTTTCTTTAAACGTTAACAAACTCATTCTAATGTAGTTCATTAGACGAGCTGATTACTTTGAGATGGTTAAAGAAGTACGATACACATTTATTAAATTGTTGGAAAATTGAAAAGAAAAGCCATCTTAAACGTATTAGTTTTATTTGCTTTCAGTTATCATTATTGAGATGGGAAAGAAATATGGAAGCCTTTAATGAAATTGTAGGAATTTTGAGAAGATTGTTTTCGTATTAGTTTGCAAATTGCTGTGTAACCGGACAATTTCAACAGGATTAATAACCTTAAATGTTGGACCACACATCTAATACCTTTATCAAGGATTTCGCGGTAATAAAAGCATAAGAACACTGAAATGCATAGTATTTGTATAACAGAAACATGCAACATTCTACACAAAGTTCGTATGAACCATGCTCAACTATTCATCCACACCATAGTATCTAACAATTAAGAAAACAAAGACACCTTAGAAATAATAATAATTATAGAATAGCAATAATAATGATAATAATACCAATGATAAAAATAATGAGGATGATGATAATGATAATAATGATAATGATGATAATAATAATAATGATGATGATGATGATAACGATGATGATGATGATAACGATGATGATGATGACGATGATGACGATGATGACGATGATGATGACGATGATGATGATGACGATGATGACGATGATGATGATGACGATGATAACGATAATAATAATAATGATGATAACGATGATAACGATAATAATAATGATGATAACGATAATAATAATGATGATAACGATGATAACGATAATAATAACGATGATAACGATAATAATAACGATAAAAATAATAATAATAATGATAATAATAATGATAATAATAATGATGATAATAATGATAGTGATAATAATGATAATAATAATGATAATAATAATAATAATAATAGTAATGATAGTAATTGTAATAAGGATAATTTTAAGAAAAAGGATAATAAAAATAATTATAATAGTAATAGTAATAATGGTGATAACAAAACAAACAGGAATTCTATTGACATGTCTAGGTTCATGTCACCACTCAGCATTAGAAGGGGTTTACACTAACTGTTCGTCGAACGAGGTTCGACAGACACGTGTTTAAAGTGATGTGTGAACGGGGTATTTGGGGTTTAACCAACGTGTTCGACAACCAAATACCCCCGTTCACACGTTCACACGTGTCTGTCGAACCGCGTTCGACGAACTGCTAGACCGTTTAAAACCACTCTTAGAATAACAACACAGAATCTGCCTTGCAATAGACACCAGACGTCCCAGATAGAACCAGCTCATAGACAAAAAATCCTACACATAAATTGCCCCACACTCACTCCTTCCAGAAAATCTCTTGAAGCGACTGAATTCTGGTGGCTGTTGCCGGTTACCCAGAGGGCGCGGGTATCCTGCAAGAGAGAACCGGGATAACGAATAGAATAAACAGACGATAGTCAGAATAAAAGGAAGCGTACCACCCAGTACGTAAGAGATGGTTTGATATTTTTCAGCTAAATAAGATAAGCTTAGCGCTCGCTGTAGTAATCTGTACAGTGGTCTATGGTAGTAAAGGGAGGTGGAAGGTGGTTCTAGTCCGCTAGAGTCAGATATATATGTATATATATATGTATATATATGATATATGTATGTATATATATATATATATATGTATTATATATATGTATATATATGTGTATATATATATATATGTATATATATATATATATAATATATATATATATATATGTGTGTGTGTGTGTGTGTGTGTGTGTGTGTGTGTGTGTGTGTGTGTGTGTGTGTGTGTGTGTGTGTGTGTGTGTGTGTGTGTGTGTGCGTGCGTGCGTGCGTGTCAATGAATCTGTCTCTTTACTTATACTGTCTATCATACTGTGTAATGTATGTGTGTATGAGTATGTATGTGAGAGAGAGAGAG
>NC_134807.1:702059-704559 GCF_046742065.1 Oratosquilla oratoria
AATATCTAAGCTAATGTTGTCTTATTTTTTCTTGGTCTCCCTAACTCTCGCCAGTTCCCCTTTAACCCTCCCTAACCTTCCCTTTCTGTCTTGCCCCTTCCTCCAAGCTTCTAGGGAGGGAGCGAGGGGATTATAGGGTATAGGGGGAAGTGTGTGTGGGGGGGGGGAGGAAGGTCCCTACATCTCCCCGTGGTAACAGACGAAACAATTTAAGATTACTCCTGGGTCCACATTGGCTGCTATAAATGCGAATAATTGATGCCTTTATCTCCCAGATTCAGGCTCCCCATTTGGGCCTTTTTCCTCCTTGGGCAGAAGTCCCTTTTATTCCTCCCACGGCGCTTTGTTTATTGCTTGATGGTGCTTTGAATAGTAAACCTTTAAGGTGGCGGTATACAAGGTATTTCTCGCTAGCGTGCTATTTGCTTTTGCTACTTGCTTTTGCTACGATTTTTTTTTCTTCTTTTTTCGAATTTTCAAATGTCAAATTGCTCTTGCGTCATATCGTGAGAAGTTCAGTGACGAACTAAGTGAAGTTAAACTGAAAATACGAATGTTAGAAACCTTGTTGGGATATTCTTATGGAAGTCTAGAATGTTGTAACCGAGGTCATTTCTACTTAAACAAAATAGCGAAAGCAAATGCTTTATAAAGCTCTTTTCTTAAACCGGCTTATGTAAGAATTGTTTTTAATTTTTACTCAGTTTTTTAACATAATCATCACCTCTGAATTGGTCTAAATCGTTTGACAGAAGCTGGAGAATGCTTGTTGATATATGATTTGTAATATGCAGAGAATGTACTCAAGAATTTGTTAAACATGACTTATTATCTTGCAAATGGATTTTTTTTTTTTTTTTTTTGTCGAAGGAGGGGCGCAGTGGGAGTGTGAGGTGATTGGGTTTCTGTTCTAATTTTTGTTCAATTGAACTTTAAAGAACGAAAAGACCATTGCTTAGCTCCATGTTAGGCTGTTTTTCGTGTCGTTGAAGTTGCATATTTTGTTTTATTAATGGAATGCTTTTGTAAATTCTTTACTTGTATATGTTTATTTTATGTCTTTTATTTTTTCGGATTATCTGTCACATTTGTAACTTATAGTTTCAGTATTTTTCATCCCTTCTAGCTAAGTTAGAATTTACTAATGTTTATATATCAGTACTAAAGTAGACTTTACAGAAATAGTATCTAGCAGTTTCTCATCTACTCTGGGAGAAATATATTTTGTGATTACATTAGTTGTACTGGTATGTTGTTTTTAAAAGTGATCCATTAAAAAACTTTTCTCCTCGTTTGCATTTATCCAGAATATTAGTTTTGTTGGTTGCCAAGCGCCTCGCATCTCAGTTTCGGTTTTATGTATATTGTTTTCCAAGTAAGATGATTATACTTGCGCGCTGTGTTCCAAAGCTGGACAGCTAAACTAGTTATGAAACGTGAAGGTAACTTTTTTTCTTCTTCAAACTTTTAAGTACACAATGCATATCTACATTTCCCTCACAGTCGACATGACGTCACGCTAAGACGTCGTATGATTCGTTGTCTTGACAAGTCGATATGATGTCACATGCTCAGACGTCATTTGATTCGTTGTCCTCACAGTGGACAAGACGTCACGCGCTTAGACGTCTTATGAATCGTTGTCCTCATAGTCGACATAACGTCACATGCTCAGACGTCATTTGATTCGTTGTCCTGACAAGTCGACATGACGTCACATGCTCAGACGATGTGTGATTCGTTGTCCTGACAAGTCGACATGACGTCACATGCTCAGACGATGTGTGATTCGTTGTCCTGACAAGTCGATATGACGTCACATGTTCAGACGTCGTGTGATTTGATTTCCTGGGAAGTCGACATGACGTCACTCATTAGTTCTGCATCATTGGGCGTAAACAGACCGTTTCCTTAGACGTCTTCTTTCTTTCTTTTTCAAGTTTAATTTCGTAACGGCTTCAACGTACACGTCATTTGGTGTTTATGGGGCTAATACCCTACAATGATTTCCCATAGGTTACATTTCGGAACTTCTTCCCGTAATTTGTAGCTGTGAGTTACAGCAGCTGTCTGCCAATTTAATCAAGAAAGGTATTTTCATGGCCAGAAATAGAAGCACATGACAACTCTATATGCAGTACAGTACGTGCAAACATATGAATAATTCTACTTAATACCTTTCAGAGATAATTTCTACTTACTTTTTTATTTTAGCCGTCTCCGTGCGATTTTATTCAGCTTAGGAAAAGACTTCCTTCTACGCAATTAAAGTATTAATCTTGAACCCGCACAAGAATTTCCCTCTGTCTGATTCTCGTTTTCTAAAAAGAAGAGGAACGGATTTTTATCCCAAATTGTATCGATGGTCAATTTCTGTTTTCTTGGGGTTTATTACTAGTTTATGATCTAACCCCAAAAACTGGTTTCTATGTAGTCATATAGTTATTTCTGGTATAATATTTTCTATATCTCAAATTCAAATTAAGAATGAGGATAGAGA
>NC_134807.1:712059-714559 GCF_046742065.1 Oratosquilla oratoria
CTCTTCATCTAGTTTTGTGGCTCCCCTCCCATTTCGTTTCCTTCTTCCTCTTTTTTTTTTTTCTACACTTCTCCTCTTTCTTCCTCGTCCTCTTCTTTGCTTTCTTCCACTGCTTTTTCTTCTTCTTCTTCTTCTTCTTCTTCTCTTTCGTTTCTTCTTCTTCTTCTTCTTCTTCTTCTTCTTCTTCTTCTTCTTCTTCTTCTTCTTCTTCTTCTTCTTCGCGTTTTTCTTCTTCGCGTTGTTGTTCTTCTAATTCGCGTTCTTTTTCTTCTTCCCGTTCTTCCTGTTTGTCTTCGCGTTGTTCTTCTTCTTCGCGTTCTTCTTCTTCTTCTTCTTCGCGTTCTTCTTCTTCTTCGCGTTCTTCTTCTTCCTCGCGTTCTTCTTCTTCTTCGCGTTCTTCTTCTTCTTCGCGTTCTTCTTCTTCTTCGCGTTCTTCTTCTTCTTCGCGTTCTTCTTCTTCGCGTTCTTCTTCTTCTTCGCGTTTTTCTTCTTCTTCGCGTTCTTCTTCTTCGCGTTCTTCTTCTTCGCGTTCTTCTTCTTCTTCTTCGCGTTCTTCTTCTTCGTCTTCGCGTTTTTCTTCTTCGCGTTCTTCTTCTTGCCCGCGTTCTTCTTCTTCGTGTTCTTCTTCTTCTTCTTCCTTTTCTTCTTCTTCTTCTTCTTCTTCTTCTTCTTCTTCTTCTTCTTCTTCTTCTTCTTCTTCTTCTTCTTCTTCCTCCTATACTTCTCCCTGTACCACTTCTTGTACTTTTTCGCCTCTGTTCCTTTTTTCTTTTCTCCTCTTCTTCCATTTATTCTTCTTTATATTTACATTCCTCCCATTCCTCTTCTCCATCCTCCTCTTCTTCTTTTTCATTGTCTTCGTCTCCCTCTTCGTCCTTTTCTTCTTCTTCTTTTCTTCGTCTTCTTCATCTCTTTCTTCTTCTTCTTCATCTTCTTGAACGATTTCCTCGTCTTCTTCTTTGTTTTTTCTTTATCGCCGTCTTTCTCTCGTCTTCCTCCTCTGGTCCAACATTTTCAGTTCATTCTTAATTTTATTACATTAATTTTTCACCTTGTTTTAATTCTCCTTCTTTTTTTCGTTCCCTTGTTCTTCTCTTTGTGTTTATTTTCTTCTCTTTATACCGCTGCGTCCTTCTTACATTTTATTCTATTCTTTTTTTCTTTATTATCTTTCTGTGTTCTTTGAAATTAAATTTTTGGAATATTTCTTCCCCTTTTGTTCCTGTCTTATTCTCGGCTTTATTTCTATCCTTTCTCTGTTCTTTTTCCTTTGTTCTTTCTCTATATATTTTTTCTTTATTCTATATATTATATATATATATATTTTCTATGTATATATATGTATATATATATGTACAAATATACATATATATATATATATATATACATATATACATATATATATACATACATACATATATATATATATATATATATATATATATATATATATATATAAGCTTCCTGTTCATTCATTCTTATTGCTTCGCTTGGTACTTCCTCATCATTCTTTATCCGGTTCTCTCTCAATTCCTTTCTTCCTTCTTTCCTTCCATCCTTCCTCTTCCGCCTCGTTTTCCTTCTAATCTTCCTCCTATCCCTCCTTCTCCCTCCTCATCCTCCATCATCATCCTCCTCCATCCTCCTCCCTCTCCCTCCCTCCTCCTCCTCCCTCCTCCTCCTCCATCCTCATCCTCCATCTCATCCTCATCCTCCCTCTCTCTCCCTCCTCATCCTCCTCTTGCTCCTCCTTTTCCTCTTCCTCCTCCTCTTCTTCCTCGCCCTCCTCGTCCTCCTCTCCCTTCCTCTCCTCCTCCTCCTCCTCCTCCCCTTTCCCTCTTCCATCACCTATTCCTCCTCGTTCTCCTCCTCTTCCTTCTCCTCCCCCTCAGCCCTCCTCATCACTTTCATTTCCTCCTCCCTCCCTATCCCTTCTTCCTCCTCCCCTTCCACTCTTCCACCACCTCTTTCTCCTCTTCCTCTTCGTCCTCCTCTTCCTCTTCGTCCTCCTCTTCCTCAGCCGTAAACCAATAGCCCTCCTTCTCCACTAATCTTCTGCCTAATGTCCAACAGCTCGAAACTTCTTACCTCCTCGATCACCGGCCAACAGCTCCTGGTAAATCATTCATCCTCCCTTCGGAATTAGAGTCTCCGTTATGTCACCTCGTTCCGCCCTCTCCGTCTTCTTCTTCTCTTCCTCCTCCTCCTCCTCCTCCTCCTCCTCCTCCTCCTCCTCCTCCTCCTCCTCCTCCTCCTCCTCCTCCTCCTCCTCCTCCTCCTCCTTCCCCCACTATTTCCCTCCTCCGTTTCCTTGTTCTCAGACTCCTTATCTTCTTCTCCGTCTCTTTCTTCTTCCGTTTCCATGCCCTCTTCAGCTTTCTTTAGTGCAGTGGATTTTAAAGTTCTTGGGAAGGGGTCCATTTTTTTTTTTCTTTTTTTTTTTTTTTTTAGGGGGGAGAAGACAGAAGAGAGTTGGAGAGCGGGTAGGGGGGGCGTATGA
>NC_134807.1:719559-721902 GCF_046742065.1 Oratosquilla oratoria
TAGAAATTAGTGTGCTGGTGGCGTCAATCGAAGCCTACTGGTCTCTGCATTGGCTTAGTTGTGGGTTCGAATCCCGCAACTACTATACCTCATCCCTACCCCCCACTCTCCGATTCCCAGCAGTGACTGTTAGCCTGCCGCCGACATTCCAGTTGCACAAGGCAAAGTGCGACGGCCCTCGGCCGCATCTAACTCACTACCTCCTGGCGTTACGGCTCTCTACCTTCTCCTAACCGTGAGAACCTTCCTTTGACCTTCTGGTGTTATTGACAGGTTCTTTTGGTGAGGTGACAACGATTTTATTCATCTAAGGAGGTGACTTCATCGGTTCAAAGAAGTCAGAAAGACGTCCTAGATTTTTTATTTTTTTATTGTTTTTTTTTTTTTTTTTTTTTTCTTTTTTCTTTTAAATGGAAACTCACTGGACAAAGGTCGAAATGACGGCATTTCGAAACAAGACCCTGCCCCCAGCAAATTGGGAGCAAGAAAACATAAGACAGGAGACTGCAAGAGACCATAAGGCCCTACAACTGAGGTAGTTCCGTTGTTCCCACCCACCCATTATACCATCTATCATCCATTTAAATTGGTTAACCTTCTCCTCCAAAACAAATGATAGTTTTCCAGCGCTTACTGCACGGTTAACAAGTCCTACTTGCATTCGTTTTAACCTCTTTATTGGTAAACCAGTTCTTCCCAATTTCTCAAATTTAAGTTTGTCCAATCTAGATCCATTGCTGCAACTCCTGCCCTCGTTGTCTTAATATGACATAGTGCACCCTCAATTCCCACAAAGTTTCTCTGTAAGGGGCATCGTACTAGCCTCCCTTGGGGGGTTCAGGGAACGGGATCGATCAATCATCTTTCTTTCTTTCCATCCTGCCTTTCTATTTGTCCTATTCTATTTGTCTATTTGTCCTTTACCATTTGCCTTTCTATATGTCAATAATCTTCTATTTTGTTTATTTGATTCATTCTATTTTTCTTTACCATTTGCACTTTGTGTTTGTCTTATTTGTCTATTCTATTTGTCCTCCTCTAATTATTTCTTTCCATTCTACCTTTCTATTTGTCTATTCTATTTGTCCTTTTCCATTTGCCTTTCTATATAGACTAGTTTGTTTATTCTATTTTTTCTTTCCATTTGTAATTTTGTCTATTTGTCATATTCTAATTTGTCCTTCTTCTATTTTTTCTTTTCCATATATCTTTTCTATTTGACTATATTCCTATTTATCTATCTTGTCCTATTCTATTTATCTATTATGTCTATTCCTATTTTTCTTCGTCCATTTAACCTTTCTATTTGTCTTATCTATTTGTCTATTCTATTGATCTATTTGTCTGTTCTATTTGTCCTTGTCCTATTCCATCTTTCTTTTGTCTTATCTGTCTTGTCCTTCTCTTCACCCACTTCTTTCCTTTCTATCTAGTACTCGTTTTTCGTCTACTTAATATTCCTTCCTTTCTTTCCATCCCATGAGTTTTCTCTTCTTCCAATTTTACTTTTCTCTTGTTATTGAACTTTCTTACTCTCCTTTATCCTTCTCTCCTTTATCTTTTCATTGGACAGAACAATAGCCTCAAATAGAGAGGCAAACCAAAGGAAATGAGAAAAAGAGGAGGGAGAAAAAAGAGCAACAGAGAAAAAAAGAGCAAAGAAAAAAAGAAGAGGGGAGATTGAGGGAAGAAGAAGAAGAAGAAAGGGAAGAGCAAGGGAAAGAAGAGAAGGAGGCTGAAGGAAAAGGGAGGAGAAAAGGACAAGGGAAGGGAAGGTAAGAGGGGATGAAAGGTGGTAGAGGAAGATGGAAATGGCAAGAGAGTGAAGTAGAGAGGAGGAGATAGGTTAACAGGTTGGGAGAAGGGAGGAAGAAGGAAAGAATTAGGGAGAAAAGAAGAAGAGAAAGAGGAAGAGGGTAAAGGAAAAAGGATGGGGGAAGGAAGGGAGAGGAGAGGAATTGGTAGGTCAACATTGGAGGGAAGGTGAGATAAAGAGGGGGGAAGGAGAGGGAAGAGGGAGATTGAGAGAATAGACGGGAAAGGAAGGGGAAAGGAAGGGAGGCGAAGGAATGAGAAGAGAAGAGAAGGTTGCAATGGACAGGGTTAGAGAAAAATTGAAGTAAAGGAGAGACAAAGAGAAAGAGAAGATGAGAAAAATAGACAAAGAGAAGAGAACGAAGAATAAAAGGAAAGGTAAAGAGAGGAGGAGAAGGGAAACGGGAATTGGGAAGAGGAGAGAAAGAGTAAAGGAAATGAAGAGAGATGAATGCGAAGGGGGAGGGGGAGTAGGAGGGGAAGAGAGCGGTAAGGTACCAGTGGAAACAGATCCGTGGGCAGGGATAG
>NC_134807.1:722402-734902 GCF_046742065.1 Oratosquilla oratoria
GTCCACACCGTGGACTGAACTTCTCACTGAGGCCATCACATATAACGTGCCGATCGTTCTTCAGGCTTTGCTGGGTGGTTATCCATAACATTCCATTGTGTACGTGCTCACGTGACGCACAGATCTAGCACGTGTGTGGTGTGCGTGCGTGCGTGCCACGAGCGTGTTACGGACGTATCTACATCCCAGTTTGTCAAACTACCCTACCTCACCCCACCGTTGCATTGAGGCAATGCATGCAACATATTGCCACTAGCTCGTGCCAACGTCTATTTGGCATAGGCAGCAATTATTTCACTTGCGCGTTAGGGGGTGCAGGGTGAGATGGTGGCGGGTGGGTGGGGGTTTGTAGATATTAAAATAAAAAAAATTAAAATCATTTGCCGACAGATAAGTACTTATGTTAATAGCGGTTAAAGAACGTAAGTAGTTGTGTATGTCGACAATTGGTCACGCTTGTCCTCAGGAGTGAAGGTTCATACGTACTCGTACACGTAAACACACGCACACACACACACACACACACACATACACACACAAAAAAACCACTAATGAAAAAATAAATAAATAGACACACCACGCCTATCAAGAACAACCATTCCCAGTAGCTAAGTAGGGGTCGGTAACTCATCCTGGCCTTCTTATCTTCGCGTAGGGAAGTTTAATGAAAGCCTTTATCGCCACTTCCCAAAGATAATAGCCAATTACTCATTCATCAACTGCCTCATGAAGACCGACAACAATTAGGAGTTTGGCGTCGAGGGGGGGGGGGAAGCGGGACGAGTGGATTAAGAGATTAGGGGAGGGGGTTAGGGGAGGGGGTTAGGGGGTTAGGAAGAATCAATAACCTGTAATTACCGAGCTAATAGCACCCAATTAATAGCTAACCCAGAGACGGGGATGGGGTGCTGGGTGAAGGGAGATTGGGTGGGAGTTTGGATCGTGTGAAAACAGGCATTTCTCTCAAAGGATGGAATGCACTTCTGCCGAGCCAGCCACATGGTACACACTATAGACCGAACCTCAAATTTATATAACATAAGAGCTTAAAAAGGTAAAAAAAAACCTGCAGGAGACCATAAGGCCTACACTAGGTAGTTCTATATACCTTTCCACCTGTCATCACCATCCATAAAGTTATATCATCTTCTCTTTAAAAAAAAAAATGAATAAAATAAATAAATAAATAAATAAATAAATAAAACAGCTTCAACGGTCATTACATGGTTACTCTAAGTCTATTCCATTCGTTAGCCAGTCTATTGGCAAATCAGTTATTGCCTATTTCCTTCTTAAATCTAAATTTGTACAATTTAATCATTCATAAATAGGCGGTCTGGTCACGTATCTACCTTCTTGATTATTTGTTCATTTGTTAATTTGCTTTCTTCCTTTTGATTTTTTTTTCTCATTTGGTAATGTCTCAAGTATGTTTCTCCTTTAATACTATTTATTGTGTTCGATAAAATCCTACTTGGATTTACTGGATAAACTGGTTCAGTTTCATATCAGTTGATCTGATATATACATGTTAATCTCACTCACTCACTCACTCTCACTCTCTCTCCACACACACCCACACACACACACACACACACACACACACACACTCACTCTCTCTCACTCTCTCACTCACTCACACACACACACACACACACACACTCACACACATTCACTCACACACACACACACACACACACACACACACACACACACATTCTCTCTCTCTCTCTCTCTCACGCACACACACACACACACACACACACAAAAAAAAAAAGGTCCCTACTCTTAACACCTGTAATGACACGCTGTCTCCCAGCCACCTAATCCCGTTGTAAATACGAATAGCTGTTTGGTCCTGGGATTAGATGTCGTCGTCGTCTTCTTCTTCGTCGTCGTCGTCGTCGTCATCGTCATTGTAAACGTCGTCATCATCGTCTCCGCCACTGAACTCGTAGCTTCCGTCATCGTCATCGGGACCCGGCGACTTGCGATGTCTTTTGGGCTTTCCTCGTTCGGCGGGAGATGTCAAGGCGGGCGCGTTGTCTGCCTGCCTGCCTGCCTGCCTCCCTGCCTGCCTGCATTCATGGTGTGCGAACGTGATACTGATGGTGAGTAGGTGAATAGTTGTGGGTGGATGGGTGGGTGAATAGTGCTGGGTGGGTGAGTAATAGTGGGTGAGTAACAGTGGGTGGTTGTGGGTGAGTTATGGTGAGTCAGTGGTGGTGAGTGGGTAAGTGGTGGTTGTTGGGTGAGTGTTGGTAGGTGGATGAGTGATGGCTGATGTGGGTGGGTGGATGAACGGTGGTGGTTGGGTAGGTGGTGGTGGATGGGTGATGTGTATGGTTGATATTAATGGGTCTGGTTGATGGGGATCAATTTGGTTGGTGGGCAATGTGTGTGTGTGTGCGTGTGTGCGTGTGTGTGTGTGTGTGTGTGTGTGTGTGTGTGTGTGTGTGTGTGTGTGTGTTATTGCAGGGGAAAGAAAGAAAACTGGGGGGGAGGGGATTGGGGAAGTGAAGGAACGAGGGGAAGATGGGGGAAGATGGGGGAAGATGGGGAGAGGAGTAAAGGAGAGGACGTAGGGAAGGCGAGTGTGGGACTGAGGTAATGGGATCATGGGGGGCATGGGGGATGGGGATGGGGGGGTGAGGGATGAGATGGAAAGAGGGATACTGGGAAGTAGACCTGGGGAATTTAGGTGGAGAAAATGGAGGAGGGAACACAAGATGACGTGAGGAGTGACCAAGGTAGAGGGTACGAGGGGAGGAGAGAAGAGGGGAGGAGAGAAGAGGGGAGGAGAGAAGAGGAGAGGAGAGAAGAGGGGAGGAGAGAAGGGAGGAGGAGGGAGAGAAGAAAGAAGGAGGAGAGAAGAGGAGAGGAGAGAAGGGAGGAGGAAATAAGTTGGGAGGAGAGAAGAGGGGAGGAGAGAAGAGGGGAGGAGAGAAGATGGTATGAGAGAAGAAGTTAGGAGAGAAGAAGGGAGGAGAGAAGAGGGGAGGAGAGAGAAGAGGGGAGGGGAGGAGAGAAGTTGGGAGGAGAGAAGAGGGGAGGGGAGGAGAGAAGTTGGGAGGAGAGAAGAGGGGAGGAGAGAAGAGGGGAGGAGAGAAGGAGAGAAGTGGGGAGGAGAGAAGAGTGGAGGTGAGAAGAGGGGAGGAGGGAAGAGGGGAGGAGGGAAGGGAGGAGGAGAGAAGTTGGGAGGAGAGAAGTTGGGAGGATAGAAGTTGGGAGGAGAGAAGAGGGGAGGAGAGAAGAGGGGAGGAGAGAAGAGGGGAGGAGAGAGAAGAGGGGAGGAGGAGAAGCGAGGAGGAGAGAAGAGGGGAGGAGAGAAGAGGAGAGAAGAGGGGAGGAGAGAAGAGGGGAGGAAGAGAAGCGGGGAGGAGAGAGATGAGAGGCGGAGGGAAGTTGGGAGAAGAGAAGAGTGGAGGAGAGAAAAGGGGAAGGGGTATGGACAGGTGGAAATAGGAGGAGAGTGAAGACAGGTGGTTATGATAGAAACAAGTAAAAACTGGTTTACCGAATAGAGATCTGGGAAAGAAGTAGTGAAATGTATTGGAGACTTAACTCAAGCGGAAACAAGTGGATTTCGACCCAAACATGCTAACTCGCATGAGAGAAAAAAAAAAAAAAAAAAAATACCAATTTGCACGCACATGCACCCGCCACCCGGCCATGCAACTGTGCACGAACGCGCAACCGCGCATGCGTAAACACGCCCCATTCACCCGTATATTTATGCAGAATTGAACAGCGAAAGACAAACACCTCAGTCCATTATCATTGAGCAAACACACTCACGCAAACAGAAGCTTCGATTCGCAAACACACACACACACACACACACACACATATACACGTACACACAGACACACACATATACACACAGACACGCTAATATATACACGCATACACACACACACACACTCATATATATACACGCACACACACGCACACACACAAACATATAGACGCACACACACATACACGCATGCACACAAACACACACATACTCACACACACGCACACACACAAACATAGACGCACACACACATACACGCATGCACACAAACACACACATACTCACACACACACACACACACGCGCGCGCGCGCGCGCTAACATATACAAACGCTAACATATACATGCTAACACATGCAAACACTAACATATACACGCACACACACACGCACACTAACATATAGACACACACACACACACATACTAACACACACACGTGCGGACACAAAATCATAACACATGCATGAACTCTCAGAAACGTTAAACCATCGAAAAAAAATCCTATCGCGGAAATGATGCTGTCACAGGGAAGTGATGTCACCACAAGGAAGAACATGACAATTGTTCTTCTAGTGAAACGAACTGTGCATCAAGAACAACGCCAGTAGGTGTCAGTGAAACAAGGGCATAAATTGAACATCAATAACACTTGTATGTGAAAAATAACTGATCATTAATGAAGCAATAAAGTTGTAATAAATGATAATAATGGTTCACATATTTCGAAGGCTTACGTTACATTCAGCGTACAAAAAAAAAAAAAAAAAAAAAAAAAAAAATCCTAGGAAGAGATATATTGATAATCGAATTCTCCCAAATAATCGACGCCGTCATTATGAGGAATCAAAAAAATATATAAACATAAAAAGAAAACGAATATAATAGAAAAAAAAAGAGCAATCACATGATCTGGTCCCAAGCGAATTGCCTTTGACAAAGCGGAGGCCCGAAAGGTCAACACAGCCGTGGCCAAAGGGATGGAAAGGTCATTAACGACATAACCCCAGACACTAACTCTCAGGTGGTTGTCAAAAGGTCACGCCATCTGGATTCATCGTTCCGGAGGTGGGGGGGGGGGATGACGACCCCCCCCCCCACCCCCACCCACCACCACCTCCAATGCGAATATACAAATCAGTCCGGAAAGATATCTTCCAAGTCGCCGCGTTGAATGGTCAAGGCCCTGTTCACACTAGCGGTTTGAACCGCGAAGGTTCAATTAGAGCATAGGTTAATGGAGGGGTTCACACACAACCGCTCAGTTGTTCCTTAACTATGTGGTATCGCCGCGGTTGAAACCGTTAGTGTGAACAAGGCCTAAAGCGACCGTGTATGGGATCGCCCATACACGGTCAATTTAATTGTCAATTCAGAGTATTGTCAATGAAATTGCGCAATATAATTGATCGTGTATGGGCCGTTTAAGTCAACAAGGCCTGTCAACAGTGTGTGTGTGTGTGGGGGGGGATTCCACGAACACACCCTACCCATCCCTATGGGGGGCGGGAAGGGGTTCTACAAAGCTTCTTTAGTGATAGTCAGTGGCCACCCGACAATTTTATTCATTTCACCTCCAAGTGACGAATGAACAGCATTTCATAAAGACGGAAACACATGAGATTAAGTTGGGAACATTCAGACTTTCGGACATACAGTAACTATGTCACCACCCCAATCCCCTAACACCCTTACCCCCTAACCCCCGGCCTAGTCTGGAAGCCTCTTCAGTTTTATTGTGCAATGTCTATCACCCACCTACATAGCTCAATATTATTGCACAATATCGTCAGTCGAACGAAGGGTTTCAGAGAGACATCATGGCGGACACTATCGTTCATCTTTCTTGCCTGACATGTCGACGGTTTGAGGGCAGGACGTACACGGACAGAATATTGCGCAATATTACTACTCAATATTTTGTGCAATAGAATATCAAGTTCTTTTTAATGTCCTAAATATATTGTGTCCTTTTTAGTACCATCACGACACCATCAATAATATTGTACAATACGAAATATTGCGCAATAACATTGATCGCGTAAGGCCCGTATTAGTCAAAGCTTCATGTTATCATATTTTCGCAAAGACAAATCACCAGAGCTTCTATCCTCATGGAGAGTACCACGCCATTGTCGTGAAATATTTCTGGCTCACTGTGTTGGGTTAGCTGGTGTATGTAAATGTGTGTGTGTGTGTATGTGTGTGTGTGTGTGTGTGTGCGTGTGTGTGCGTATGTATGTGCGCGCGTATGTATGTGTGTGCGAATGTATGTGCGTGTATGTGTGTGCGTGTGTGTGTGTGCGTGTGTGTGTGTGCGCGTGTGTGTGTATGTGTGCATGTCCGTGTATGTGTGCGTGTGTGTGTATGTGTGTGTGTCCGTGTATGTGTGCGTGTGTGTGTATGTGTGTGTGTCCGTGTATGTGTGCGTGTGTGTGCGCGTGTGTGTGTGCGTGTATGTGTGTGTGCGTGTGTGTGTGTGTGCGTCTATGTGTGTGTGCCAGTGTGTGTGCGTGTATGTGTGTGTGCATGTATGTGTGTGTGCGTGTAAGTGTGTGGTGCGTGGATGTGTGTGTGCGTGTATGTCTGCGTGCGTGTATGTGTGCGTGCGTGTATGTGTGTGCGTGCGTGTATGTGTGTGTACGTGTATGTGTGTGTGCGTGTATGTGTGTGTGCGTGTATGTGTGTGTGCGTGTATGTGGGTGTGCGTGTGTGTGTGTGTGCGTGTATGTGTGCGTGTGTGCGTGTATGTGTGTGTGTGTGTGTGCGTGTGTGCTCGCGTGTGCATTTTTGTTCGTGTGTGTATGTGTATGTCTATGTATATGTTGCATAAGAGATTGAAGGAGGGCAGCAGAAGGGAAGAATACAAGTTAAAATTGACGAAAATTATTTTTCGAATGGAGATTAGTCTCCAATCGTAATAGAATGATCCGTGACTCTGGTCCGTAGGGCCAAAGAGAAAGAGAGAGAACGAGAGAGAGAGAGACAGAAGGAGAGAGAGAGAGAGAGAGAGAGAGAGAGAGAGAGAGAGAGAGAGAGAGAGAGAGAGAGAGAGAGAGAGAGAGAGAGAGAGGAGAGAGAGAGAGAGAGAGAGAGAGAGAGAGAGAGGTTGGGTAGGAGGTGGTCGTATGGGGATATCGGTAGTCCGTTCCGCATGTTTTCGGTGTGTTGACATGGCATGAGTGGCTGCGTGTACTCGTATCTTGTTTTAAGGCATGATAGAGTGAGCATTGCGCGTGACGTCCATGACGTCACGCGCCTTGGTAAGATGGTCCACCGTTTAATAAATTCATTGCTTCTGAGGGCAAGTGAGAGAGAGAGAGAGAGAGAGAGAGAGAGAGAGAGAGAGAGAGAGAGAGAGAGGAAGAAAGAGGGGATAAAGAGGGGGAAGAAAGAGGGGAAAAAGGGGGGGGGGAACGGGGGGGAAAAGGGGGGGAAGGGGGGGGAAAGAGGGGAAAAAGGGGGGGGGGAAAGGGGGGAAAAGAGGGGAAGAAAGAGGGGGAAAAGAGGGGAAAAAGAGGGGGAAGAAAGAGGGGGAAGAGAGAGGGGAAGAGAGAGGGAAGAGAGAGGGGAAGAGAGAGAGGGAAGAGAGAGGGAAGAGAGAGGGAAGAGAGAGGGGAAGAGAGAGGGGAATAGAGAGGAAAGAGAGAAAATGAGAAAGAGGGGAAGAAAGAGGGGGAAGAGAAAGGGGAAGAAAGAAGGGAAGAAAGAAGGGAAGAGAGAGAGAGAGGGAAGAGAGAGGGGAAGAGAGAGAGAGAAAAATGAGAAAGAGGGAGAGAGAGGGGGAGAGAGAGCGAGAGAAAGAGCGCGCGGGCCTGCGAGAGAGAGAGAGAGAGAGAGAGAGAGAGAGAGAGAGAGAGAGAGAGAGAGAGAGAGAGGGAGAGAGAGAGAGAGAGAGAGAGAGAGAGAGAGAGAGAGGAGAGAGAGAGAGAGGGGGGAGGGAAAGAGAGAGGGAGGGAAAGAGAGAGGGAGGGAAAGAGAGAGGGAGGGAAAGAGAGAGGGAGGGAAAGCGAGAGGGAGGGAAAACGAGAGGGAGGGAGAGAGGGAGAGAGATGAGAGAGAGGGAGAAAGAGAGAGAGAGAGAGGGAGAGAGAAAGAGGGAGAGAAATATTGGGGTAATAATGTTGATTCCTCCAAAACGACGTGTAATACGATAGTTGCTGGAGGGAGGGATGGGAGGGGGGTGGAGTGTAGATACTGTATGTACTAATCATGTCATTCGAATAAAGATAAGCTCGGGTACATGGCCATTGATAAGAGCCTTTGCAGAGTGTACCATGGTTGCCCGATACCTAAACATCTCACTTCGATCATCTATGACGTCATCAATGACGAAGGGATGACGTCATATTCACGCAAACTATGTTTAAACACAATGGGTTAATGTGAAAGGTGTTCACAGATTAGCCCAAGACATTTGTATGTATTTTTCAGGTGATCTTGTTAAGTGGAAGACATTATACTTTATTGAACTGGAATTTTTTTAGATGATTAAAAGTATTCGTTCAATTGCAAAATTATTGTTCAGGTTCATAGGTGACACCGGAAATAAAACGGAAAAAAAAAGAAGAAGAGAAAAACACTACCCTATCGCCATCCTCATCCATTACGATAAAGCCGAAAAGCGATCGACCAAACCCTACATAATACGCCTTAATGACATTACAACCACGTACACGAAACGTAATTACATCATCCACCTTGTACACAAACCAGCCATGCGGTCACTATATCGGGGTCCGTGATACTCATAGCAGTTCATATTGTATACCCATCAATGATTACATACTAGTTAGGGAATGACTCATTCACTCTCTTGGATGGCTAGTTTATCGTGACCGATGTTTCTGGACGACTTAGGGGACCATTTTCCTCTTCTTAATGAAGTGTCTCGAAATAAGTACATAACCCACCCCACCCCAAGCCTCCACCACGCCTCTCAGTCTCTGGCTTATAATGTACTGTAAGTACCTGATGATTGGAACGTAATTGCTTGAGTGAATGGAGAGGGAGGTCCAAGTGATGAACGACTGCACGAGGAGACCTGCGATAGGAGTCTGACGATACGAGTTCGAGGACGACCCTCCCCCGAGTTTGAGGACGACCACTCCCATCACATGCGACAGGAGTCTGACGACCCGAGTTCGAGGACGACCCTCCCCCGAGTTTGAGGACGACCCGAGTTCGAGGACGACCCGAGTTCGAGGACGACCCGAGTTCGAGGACGACCCTCCCCCGAGTTTGAGGACGATCCCTCCCACCACCTGCGATAGGAGTCTGACGACCCGAGCTCGAGGGTGACCCTCTCCCGAGTTCGAGGACGACCCTCCCCCGAGTTCGAGGACGATCCTCCCCCGAGTTCGAGGACGACCCTCCCAGTTCGAGGACGACCCTCCCCCCGAGTTCGAGGACGATCCTCCCCCGAGTTCGAGTTCGAGGACGACCCCTCCCATCACCTGCGACAGGAGTCTGACGACCCGAGTTCGAGGACGACCCGAGTTCGAGCACGACCCCTTCAGAGTTCAGTAGCGAATAGCTTAGTACTGGCAATTGGAACACACACACAAACATACACACGCAGGTTTACAACCCATATCCGCTCCTTTCTCCCCCTTGAATTCCTAATTGAAGTGGTTCCATGACCATAAACACGAGCACCCCACCACCACCATCCCCACAATCACCCCCATCGACCCCCATCACCACTATCCACCACTTGGAAAAGCAACTATCCACTTTCCTTAACGAGGACAAGCACCTTAACTTACACTCTCTCGAAAGACGCAGAGTGCGGGGTGATCTTAGAGGTGTTCAAGTGGGTCAAAGGCTTTAACTAGTGTGACGTAAACAAGGCCATATTAAGACAACAAGGCAGGACTCGTAGTAATGGATTTAAATTGGACAAATTTAGATTTAAGAAGGAAATAGGCAAGAATTGGTTTACCAATAGAGTGGTTAACGAATGGAATAAACTTAGTAACCATGTAGTGAGCGCTGAAACTATCGTGCTCGTGTTTATGGTTTTAAGAAAAGGTTAGACAACTCTATAGATGGGGATGACAGGTGGTGATGGACATGGAACTGCCTAGTGTAGGTCTCATGGTCTCTTGCAGTCTCCTTCATTCTTATGTTTATCCATCTCAAATGTGCACCAGCGCCTTACCTACCATCAATTTTCACATGTTCCTCCATCCCTCCCCTTTATGGACCAACAGGTCCCATATTTGTTAAGGACCCGGTCTTCCTAGTTTCTAGACTAAGGCCCTATTCACGCTAGCGGTTTAAACCGCCGCAGTTCAATTACAATACAAGTCAATAGGGGCGTTCACACATAATCACGCAGTTTTTCTTTGAATATGCAATATCGCCACGGTTTCAGCGCGGTTCAAACCGCTAATGTGAGCAGGGCCTAAATGTAACTTATCTTTCGTCTACGTTCCTCTTCCAGTTACCCTGAGCTCCTTTCTAATCTTCACGTTGTATTCTGTTCTTGATACCTTGTCCACATCCTGAAGAGCTCCGTTTCCCACGCCTTAGGTTTGGACCCCCCGACTACCTCTCATGACCTTCTTTCGCCTGTCCAACTCGACCTCCCTCCCGTTACCTCAGTTTCTCAAATGATCCCCAATGTTCCCACAATTTCTTGATTTGGTGGAAACTCCAAGGTCCTACCTGCTGGTCCCATTCCAGACTGGCTAAGTAGGTCCTGGGGGGGGGGGGGGGGAGCGCACGCGCACACACACACACACAGACGAAATCCTCTTCTACCTTCACGCTCCCCCTTCCCCCCACCGTCTACTTATTGGGGGGAACCCCTCACCTACCCATTTTCCATATCAATCAATATCTAATCTAATTTTCCAGACATAAACAACTAGAGAACAACCCCATAGCTACTCCACCCCCTACCCACTCACCCTACACTCGGATTAATTAACTTGTTCCGCACCGGCGGTCAACCTGACCCTTCATGTCTTCCACCATATGACGTCATGTCGTCGACTTCACCCCGAACGAGCTTCCGGCAGTTCTAGAAGGAAGTGAAGAGAATACGAGGAAGAGAGTCGGATTGAGAGGTGATGAGGAGGTGCGTAGATGCGGCCGAAGCCGTCACCTTTGCTCTATTATGCTCTTGGACTAGGTAATAGTCGCTGCTGGGAATTTGAGAGGAGATCGGGATTCCAACCCACAGCTGAGCGCATGCGAGACCAGCGCGCTTCCGATTACGAGAACAGAGATTATATAAAGGGAGCAGACGGACAGGTGTTACTATTACCCTAAGGCTCGTTTCACACGTATCGGATTTCCGCCGTGCGCCGTCCACGACACGTCGTCGTGTTCTCAAATAACCATGAGTGTCTGTGGACGCTTTCACATGTGGTTGTGACGTGTGAAAGCGTCCATAAACACCCATGGTTATTTGAGAGCACGACATCGTGTCGTGGACGGTGCACGGCGAAAAGTCGGTACGTGTAAAAATATCCTATGTAGGACAAAGTACCAATGACGGTAAATTGTGAAAAACTATCTCGATTAAACTATCTATACTTGCCTATTGCTGGGTAAGAGAACATAACTGTTATTGTTCTATATTGCATCAGAGACCCTATTCAGCTTATGGTAAGCACTTTTCAACAATATATTTATTTACTAATTAATCTTAAATACTCGAGCTGAATTTTTAGTATTATTAGAGTGCGTCGAAAGAAAGCAAATATACCATTCAGCGTTTTCTGACATTTTACCATATCTTACACAAGGTTTCGTATAATACTTTCTGACATAAAACTATATTTTCCGTATTTTTCTGTGCCGGTTTTTAGACTTTGTAATACGTTATTGTAAATGACATTTTAAAGAATATACAACTATCTGACCTATTGTAGCTACGCGGCCATTGTATTCATCTCTATCGTGGCACCTTTGGGCCCCAGTCACACCATCACGATCCTCGTCAAATGTTGTGAATTCGAAAAGCTGCAGGAAGACCTCGCCTACAGTATTCTAGAGTTCACTAATGGTGATATTCTTAAAAAAATTCTTTCCTTATATAAATCTTATATAAATCCTTCGAAGGGAAATATTTATAGAAGTAAAGACTTTAAGAATACCACCGTAAGATTCTTGTGGTGGGATTCTTAAAAAAAAAAAAAATATTTTCTTATATAAATCCTTCCCTTCCAAGGATTTATACAAGATTTACACAAGGATTTTTTTTTAAAGAATACCACCGTAAATCTACAATTCACATATGTGTATAATATTCGTACATTTTCAACTTTTCTTAGCTCGAAAAATAAGAAACTGCAAACGAAGTCGTATGTACTCAAACGAACACACTGGAGTCGTGATAGTGTGACCATGGCTTAAAGAAGAAGGTTAACATATAGATCAAATCCTTTCAGCTCAAGGGCAATTATTCTGACTGACGAAGCTTTATCTTCATTTACGTGACTGTCCTTTGGCTCCGACATAATGGTGTGAGCGTGCTAGTGTGTGTATGATTCACCACGGCCTCGGATCACGTGTCGGACTCGTAATGAACAGCTAATTCCCTCCCAGACGAGAGCTCATATTTCATACATTGCCCGATTTATGAGCAATACTGTGTGTGTGTGTGTGTGTGTGTGTGTGTGTGTGTGTGTGTGTGTGTGTGTGTGTGATTCACCTTGGTCTTTGGATCACGTGTTGGACTCGTAATCGAC
>NC_134807.1:739902-744902 GCF_046742065.1 Oratosquilla oratoria
GATGATGATGATGACAATAGTAATGATACTAGTAATAGTAATAATAATAATAATGATAATATTAGAAATAATGATAGTAACAAGAACATGATATTAAAAGTAATGATAATAATAATTACAATAATAATGTTAATGATAATAATGATGATGACAAACCATTACAAAAAATAACAAATAACTAAACATTTAGATAATAAGGCCATCCCTTATGTATTCTCCGTTCTTCACAGCCCCTCCCAGCCCCACAGCCACCCGGAAGCCCCCCCCCCCCCAACGCCCCGTCCGCCACCGCTTTGCATGCAAAAGCCTCACCAGAGCGTGACGTATTGAACGGGAAACAGTCTCTTTGCATCAAATGAGCATGTATGCTCCTACGAATGTATGTAATCTGCCCACATTAATTACGTGTATCCGTCTGTAGCTGGCCTGTGTATTCACAAGATGTTGTCTGTCGTGAGTGAAAGCCTCTGGACGGCTGTGGCGATAACGAGGACAATTCGACCACCCTCGCCCCTTCCATTCCTTTAAAGACGGTCATTACCGTCGTTTTGCATAAGTGTATTATCACCCCCGGCAATTCATCGAAGAGACAACGTGGACGGCAGAAAGCGGCAATTCCGGACCTTCAGAGACAAGAAAGCCTGCTCAGGGTAAGAAAGATATCACTCGAAAAGAGGGAGGGGGGGGGGCAGTGGGGGTGATGAGAGGTGGAAAGGGGAAGAGGGGAAGAGAGTTAAAGAGCGTTTAACCATCAGACCTCCTTTTTTTTTTTTTTTTTTTTTTTTTCGGGGGAAATGGGAATAGGGGAGGGGGGAATAGGGGGTGTTTTATTGTCTATCATTTTACTATTCATGCTTTTTATTGCAGAGTACGTTTGTATTATGTTTTATTACTGTTTAGTTTTTATTACCTAGTTTGATGCCTGACAGTCACATGTTTGATTCTCTGTAAAATTATATAATCCTCATGTATATTTTTCCTGTAATCAATAGAATACGTGAGTATGTATGTATGTATGTATGTATATATGTATGTATATATGTATGTATGTATGTATGTATGTACGTATGTATATATATATATGTATATATGTATGTATGTATGTATGTATGTATGTATATATGCATGCATGCATGTATGTATGTATGTATGTATGTATGCATGCATATATGTATTTATGTATGTATGTATGTATGTATGTACGTATGTATATATATATATGTATATATGTATGTATGTATGTATGCATTTATGTATGTATGTATGTATGTATGTATGTATGTATGTATGTATGTATGTATGTATGTATGTATGTATGTATGTATGTATGTATCTGTTTATCTGCAGCAGCTCTTCTACCTTTTTCAGGAGAGATAAAGAAAACTGGTGGACACTGCACCCCTACGGAGCTCCGTTCCTTAAAGGTACGTTTTTCCTCGGTGCAATTATCATGCTCCCATAGCCAATTAAATGGCGGATGGCGCACATAATACGTGGCATCATATTCAAGTAAACGCGTTGGTAGGCTCGGTTAAAATCATCAACCTCGTACCTTACAGCTCGAAGCAAAACAGCCTCCATTCAAAACCAAAGAGTTAGTGTTCTAGACAATCGTTTCACGATCATCACTGAGCCACGAACGATTATCGTTGAGCGATAATCGTACTGGACAAAACGTACATTTAGACGGGAATGACTAAGTAAGGGTCTAAGTCAGAGAGGGTCTCCTCCGTCATCGCCTTCTTCAGCGCCTTCTTCAGGGTCTTTGTTCCAGTCCAGGAGGACTACAACGCGTGTCAGTGAAGACTGGAACCCTGAGGGCTTCTGTCTCCCGCAGAAGACATTAGTTACCGTTAAGGATTGATAAGATATTCACCGATATTACTCGAAGTGGTAACATCTATCTCGCACGCCATAATCAAGCCCTTCCAGCATATCATTATGTCCACAGGTGTTGCAAATGCACTTGTATTATCCAACTGTCATTACGTGGACTTGTGCTATCGCTGATATCAGTGACTCATGCAGATAATGCAATTAGAATTGACGTCATTATTATCATCCTCATAATCCTTTTCCTGTTACGCCCAAACTAAGTATTAGAGTTGTTTGATGAGGAACAAAATGTAGCCTCCGTACACGTCATATGTAATGATGGGGAATGAATAAAGAAATTGATGGATTCTAACTTATGTGCGCTCAGTACACATCTATGGATACATTGATATATACATAAATATATACGCATACTGTACATACACACATATATGTGCTTACTGTACATACATACATACATACATACATACATACATACATACATGCATGCATACATACATGCATGCATACATACATACATACATACATACATACATGCATGCATACATACATGCATGCATACATACATACATACATACATACGTACGTACATACATACATACATACATACATACATACATACATACATACATACATACATACATATATGCATACAATAATATAGAAATACTCACAGAAATACATATATACAGAAATACAGAAATATATATGATCAACAATGGATATATGCAAATGGAGGGTGTGCAGGGCAGACGTCAGATATGTATATGTAAATGTACACATGTGAATATATGAATGAAGACTTATTTATGTATTTCTTACACCAGTTCCCTGATCTCACTTATACAGGATTACGCTTCTCAATTACATCCTCATGAATCGGGCTGACGTCATCGATGACGTCACCGCTGAGAGGCTGAGAACAACGAACCATCGAAAGGTTATAACCACTAATTATATCTGCTTGGTCCGTCAGTGATCTGCAATAAAAGGTCCCGCGACTTGGAACACAACATCGATCTTATCTCGAGGTCCGAGATGGTGATGAGGAGAATGAGGTCTTCCATGGGCACATGCAGGAATGGCGATGTGTGTGTGCGCGCGTGCGTGTGTGTGTGTGTGTGTGTGTGTGTGTGTGTGTGTGTGTGTGTGTGTGTGTGTGTGTGTGTGTGTGTGTGTGTGTGTGTGTGTGTGTGTGTGTGTGTGTATGTGTGCGTGTACAAATGTTGAAGCTAATTCTCATTGACAGTGGATCATAACTGAGGTGGAGTAAAGTGTTAAACATTTTATGGTTCAGACATGCTATCATAGAATTGCATCTATTCATCCTCACGGTAATGTATCTGATACATATGTACACACACACACACACACACACACACACACACACACACACACACACACACACACACACACACACACACACACACACACACAGACACACACACACACACACACACACACACACACACACACACACACACACACACACACACGTGTGTGTGTGTGTGTGTGTGTGTGTGTGTGTGTGTGTGTGTGTGTGTGTGTGTGTGTGTGTGTGTGTGTGAGTGTGTGAGTGTGTGTGTGTCTAAATATATACTTATTAACTTATTAATCTATTCATTGTCTGATTCCAAACAACTTTCCTCATAGACCGATAGCTAAATAAATGAATAAATAAATAAATAAATAAATAAAGGAATGAATAAATATATAATAGATAAATGAATAAACAAATAAATGAATAAATAAATAGGTACATAAAAACGAATAGATAAATAAATAGATAAATGGATAAATAAATAAGTTAATGAATTCAATTACAATAAAATAAAAGATGAGAAACATGTTCTGGTGCATTAAAAATTCATACTGACCCTTTGTTCCCGGTCAGCAAGGATAAATGACAATCACCAATGGTCTTTGAAGGCTGATTTAAACCAAACAGCGACAGCCAGGGGTCGAAAAAACAACAACAATATCTTGACTTAAAGCTCGTAGGCCGATGTCACACTGTCCGGCGGTGCCGTTGCGGCTTGTTGCTGTTTATAGCAAAGTCTCCCTTATTACGAGCCATTAGACTCCAAAGGTTATGATATAGTGTCCGGCGCCTGGGAGGAGGGGTGATTTTATTAAGCTAACTGAACTTGCAAACATAATATGGCTGCATCCGGCGCTGCCGGATAGTGTGACACCTCCAACCTCCGATTAATCGGCGGTACCACCCACCTCCAGAATTTTTTTACGTCGAAAAAAATCAACATGGCAAACCATTTTGTTTTCTCAACAAAAATACATAGAATGTCATTTGATATACTGGAGGAGAATTATTTCTCCCAAGTAAATCATATTCCTTTCCGAAAGCTGCGGACTGCAAATCTTCTCCAACAATCGGAGAAAAAATAGCCCAGTGTGATAACACATTTAGTCATCTTCATCATCTTAGCTTCCGCCATCTTTTTCTTTTTCCCGGGGTGGGGGGGGATCTCTTTGGCCGGACCTCCGCCGTCTTCCGGGCTCTTTGCCAGAAGCTCCCGGTTGCTGGTCTTCCGGTGCGTTCTTCCTGTTGGTCTTCAAAGGCCCATTAAGTCTTTTTTTGAATTCTTACGTCGGTCAAGCATGCAGCTTCATGGTCTGTCAGACCGAATAGGACCTGCGAGGAAGAAGACCAAACCTGGAGCTGATTACTGTGGTATTCTTTCTTCACCACAACCACCTTCTTGTCCTCCTCCTCCTCCTCCTACTTCTTCTCCTCCTCCTACTTCTCCTCCTCCTCCTCCTCCTGGTCCTCTTCCTCCTTCACTTCTTCCTTTTCCTCCTCTCCTTTTTTTTCTTCCCTCTCTTCCTTTTCACCCTCTTCCTCCACTCTTCCTTTTTATTCTCCTCCTCATGTTCTTCCTCCTCCTCTTCCTTTCCTCCTGCTCTTCACTCCTCTTGTCCTCTTCCTCCTCCTCTTCTTTTTTACCTCTGGGTTCTCCTCTTTTTCCTCCTCCTCTTCTTCTTTTCCTTTTTTTTTCGTCCTCCATCTTGTCGTCATCCTCCTCCTCATACTCTTTCTCCTTTTCACTCTCCTCATTCTCTTCCTCCTCCTCTTCTTCCCATCTTCCCCCGATCTCTTCCTTTTCCTTTTCCTCTTCCCCCTCTTCTTCCCCTTTTCTCTTCCT
>NC_134807.1:762402-764902 GCF_046742065.1 Oratosquilla oratoria
GAAACTAGTCTTTACCCGAAGAGGACTGTTGTTTTGTGGACTGTATTTTACACCAGTGCTTCTATCCTTGTGTAAAATCTTGAGTATACTCGAGACTTTGAACATATTCTGTCCCTCACTGAATCTTTCTTAAATCTCTTCTTCACCACCTTTGAGACTCCACATCTTCAGCTCTGGTATTGTCGATGTAATACCATTACTCCGTATGCGATTTGGTGAGGATAGAATTTGTCTTAGTGGTCTATTTCTGAAATGGAAATAGAATTATTTTTAACTTTATTTTTCTTTATCATCGGTGTGATATGGGAATTTAGGTTAGGTTAGGTTAAGCAAGGCTAGTTAGTGAAGTAAGATTAGTTAAGATTAGTTAAGGATAGTAAGGTTAGGTAAGGCTAGGTTGGGTTAGGTATGATTAGGTTAGGTTAGATAAGGTTAGGTTGGGTTAGGTAAGGTTAAGTAAGGTTAGGTAAGGTAAGGTAGTTTAGGTAAGGTTGGGTAGGGTTAGGTAAGGTTAGGTATTAAGGTTAGGTAAGGTTAGGTAAGGTTTGGTAAAGTTAGGTAAGGTTAGGTAAGATTAGGTAAGGTTAGGTTAGATTAGGTTAGATTAGGTTATATTACGTTAGATTAGTTTAGGTTAGGTTAGGTTAGGTTAGGTTAGGTTAGGTTTGGTTAGGCCCTGCTCATTTAAGTTAGGTTTGGCTGATTTAGGCTAGATTGGGTCAGGTTAAGTTATGTTTGGTTAGTTTACATGAAGTTAATCAAATAAGGTTAGGTTAGTTTATGTGAGGTTGATCAAAGTAGGTTAGGCTAAACTAAGTTCAGCTAGATTAGTTAGGGAGATACAAATCAGGTTAGCTTAACTTTGATCAAGTTAGGTTAGGTTAGGTTAGGAGGTCGGGACGCAACGATCAAAGATCTATTTATCTACTTATTTATTTATTTATTTATTTATTTATCTTTATTTATTTATTTATTTATTTATTTATTTATTTGTTTATTTATTTATTTTATATATCTATTATTTATTTCATTTATTTATTTATTTACTTATTTATTTACTTATTTATTTATTTATTTAGTTAGTTAATTATTCAATTATTTTTTCAGAGAAGTCCATCTTATTTACTTGATATGAAATACATAGGTATCTTTCCGACCCCCCTATTTTTTTTTTTTTTTTTTTTTTTTTTTTTTTTTGTCTCGTTATTTCTGTTGAAGTACTTTGTCTTCTTGAGGACAGGTGACCTCCATTCTGGTACGCAGTAGAAGCTATCAGAGCATATGGGAGGGAGACGGTCATTAAGAACGGGGAATTTACCGTTTACATAATAATGTGCAATTTTTTCAGGTCACATCATTACAAAGGCAATTTTTCAACAAACAATGAAGGATAATTCTTCTATCACAGTTCTAATTACTTCTGAAACGTCAACAGAGTTAGCCAAGATGATAGTAATAAACAAGGGTAATACGAAATATAGGAGAGCTATTTGCTACAGTTATTTGGACGAGAAAAAAGAGAGAGAGAGCGAGAGGGAGAGAGAGACAGAGAGAGAGAGAGAGAGAGAGAGAGAGAGAGAGAGAGAGAGAGAGAGAGAGAGAGAGAGAGAGAGAGAGAGAGAGAGAGAGAGAGAGAGAGAAAGAGAGAGAGAGAAAGGGGATCCGGTACTGAGCCTTGTGGGACTTCGTGACTAACGGACCCAGTTTTTGCAAGTTTGAAATTTTGGTGATTAAGTTAACAGTGGTGGTTTATAGGTCTCGGTATAGCTGTCCTTGTGGTTTAAGACCGCGATTATGACGTTGCTGTCTTCCTGTATATCTAAAGAGTAACGGTTAATTTACAAGAGTGTATGTACGCGACGAGAAAATCTTATGTATATACATATGCACATGTAAGTGTTCATGTACATGTATAGGTATATGTATATGTACATGTAAATGTACGTGTACATGTATATGTATATGTATATGTATATGTATATGTATATGTATATATATATATATATATATATATATATGTACATAGACATGTATGTGTATATCCATATGTACACAAACATGACAGAATTGAATAGATACCAAGAGAAATTGTTTGATTTATTAAACAAGCAATTGATACAACTAAAGTGCTTATAAATGGTCACAATGTGAATAACTAATACTTGGTTGACATTCCCTTTGCTTTTTTTTAATGCAAGAGCCCTTTTAGGCATGCTAGTGATTAGTTCACGAACATCATCTTGATGAATTTTTTGCCATGTTTCCCGTAGTAATTTTAAGAGTTCGGGCTTTGAAGATGGCTTCCTGTTCATTTTGCAAAGTTGTCGGTCTAATATGCCCCAGAGGTGTTCAATAGGGTTCATGTCCGGGAACTGACTTGGCCATGGAAGTTTCCTGATCCCATTATGGCACAACAAATTTTGTGTTGCTTAAGCAGTGTGATAAGGAGCTCTATCTTTCATAAATAGGAAGACATTTTTACTCATTCTACCACTGGAGA
>NC_134807.1:774408-776908 GCF_046742065.1 Oratosquilla oratoria
GGATGGAAGATGTTTCGAAATGTCCCAGAAATAGAAGCGAAAGCAAACGGACCAACGTGAATGTCTGAATCTGATCTTGAACTTGGACTTAACTGCTCATACACGACAGTTTTATGCGTCTGCATGTGAAGGTCGGCGCCTTCTACAATCCTATAACCATGAATTCGCTTTTCTGCAAGAAAATTGTCCTCAATTCATATCTCAGCTTCTTGGCGTTATTTTTCCTAGTCCTAACTATCATTATTCTCTTTTATGAATATTTTTTCATTATTATGATATCAGGACGTTATAATTATGAGGATTTTTTTGATCATGAAATGAACAATCAACGGTTTGCGGATATACAGTCGACATGACGTCACTTATTATTGGCTCCCTGATGTCTAGACTGTATTGCCAAGAGATATTCGCCCCAATCGTGATGAACATTGTTCAGCCTCTCTTAGTGGACGACAAATGTACAGAAATTAAAAGAGAGAGAAAGAACGACACACACACACACACACACACACACACACACACACACACACACACACACACACACACACACACACACACACACACACACACACACACACACACACACACACACACACACACACACACACACACACACACACACACACACACACACACACACACACACACACACACACACACACACACACACACACACACACACACACACACACACACACACACACACACACACACACACACACACACACATTCATTTTTGATGAAGTTAAATGTTTTGTAACTTCAAAAATGGAGGAGTGTCCCTGACTACGATATTAGATAAAGATTTCAGGAAGATTTTATACATTAGACCTCTCCATTATAGTTCAATGGGGAAAAGTCACAGCCGATTTAGTACCTAGGAATTCAACTCCTTTTTATCTGAATAAAATCTTATGATAACACCGGAAATACTATGAAGTTTATCTTTTTTTCGCATCTTCTTTCAAAAGAAAGGTTTATTGAGAAGATTATTTGTGGATCTGGAAGACTTTTATTTCTTTATCTTTTATTATTATTATTATTATTAATAACTTTTACATCATACGATTTCAAACAGCTGAGGCGAGGACAATTGGTCTTACAGGAAGAAGCAAATATTCTGTGGTGCTATGAACACTTATCTATTTATCAAATCATTTATCTATTAATTCATTCACTCATTCATTCATTCATTCATTCATTCATTCATTCATTCATTCATTTACTCATTAATTTACTTATTTATATATCTATTTATTTGTCAACTTATTGATATATTGATTGATTCATTCATTCATTGATTTTTCTTTTCATTAATTGCTTATTTATTTATATATTTATTTATTTATGAACCTAAACATTTACTTATTCATTAAAATTATTTGATTTATTATTTAACTAATCTATTTATTCATATACCTAAGTATATACTTATTCATTAAAATTAATTGATTTATTATTTAACTAATCTATTCATTTATATACCTAAGTATTTACTTATTCATTAAAATGAATTGATTTATTATTTAACTAATCTATTTATTTATATACCTAAGTATTTACTTATTCATTAAAATTAATTGATTTATTATTTAACTAATCTATTTATTTATATACCTAAGTATTTACTTATTCATTAAAATTAATTGATTTATTATTTAACTAATCTATTTATTTATTTACTTATTTATTTCTATTCCTACAGGGCTTGGATTGGGTCTTCTGTCGCTCCTGCTTGAGATCAGTGTCGGCAAATTTGGAAGCAACAAAGAGTAGTGGACAAACTGACCTCAAGGTGGCATTTTGTCTGTCTTGGGATCATCTTTTCTGGACGTCAATGATAATAACCTACTTGTACCATTTGTACTTGAGTTTTCAATTGTTATCTCAAAATCATTTCTAGACAGTTGTTGTGCTTTGTAGATCTGACTGATATTAGATTTTTGTTTCTATAGACTGAGTAGTTTTTGGACAAAAGCCGTACATACACGGAGATCTGAGCCCTTCAATCAAATAATTTTGTGTTGAAGAAAGCCAGAACAAAATGTGAAAGTTCTTATTGGTTTGAGTTTAAATATTCTCATAATCAAATAAACTAGCAGCCATTCCCGTTGTTTATTGTATCAATCTATCTAATAACTTTAACAAGAGGTATAAAAAAAGAAAACGAAAAGAAAAATGAAAACAGATAATAATATTGAGACCTTGAAATGGACTTAGTAAATGCAAATCTACAGAGATCAATTGAAACAGTTTCGTCATACGAGGCGTCCAGAAACAGAGGGGCATCCCAGCCACTTTTACTGATTTCAAGTTAAGCAGGGATATGCATGCGAGTATACAGGAGGCTTACGTCTTCCACGATCCCTGCTTAACTCGAAACCATTTAAAGTGGCGACGATGCCCCTTTGTTTCTGGACGCCTCATATGATGAGAATGGAGGAGGGAAGGATCTCGGAAAGGACATATTATTAGACACCTGACGGAGGAGGATCAAATA
>NC_134807.1:786908-789408 GCF_046742065.1 Oratosquilla oratoria
AACCTAGCCTAAGCTAACGTACCCTAACCTAGCCTAAGCTAACGTACCCTAACCTAGCCTAAGCTAACGTACCCTAACCTAGCCTAACCAACCTAACCTAACCTAACCTACCGAACCTACCTAACCTAACCTAACCTAACCAAACCTAACCTAACCTAACCTAACCTAACCTAACCTAACCTAGCCTAACCTAACCTAACCTAACCTAACCTAACCTAACATAACCTAACCATACCTAACCTACCTAACCTTACCTAACCTAACCTAACCTAACCTAACCTAACCTAACCTAACCTAACCTAACCTACCCTAACCTAACCTAACCTAACCTAACCTAACCTAACCTAACCTAACCTAACCTAACCTAACCTAACTTTACCTAACCTAACCTAAACAAACCTAACCTAACCTAACCTAACCTAACCTAACCTAACTTAACCTAACCTAATCTAACCTAACCTAACCTAATCTAACCTAACCTAACCTAACCTAACCTAACCTAACCTAACCTAACCTAGCCTAACATAACCTACCCTAACCTAACCTAACCTAACCTAACCTAAACTATCCTAAACTAACCTAACCTAACCTAACCTAACCTAACCTAACCTAACCTAACCTAACCTAACCTAACCTAACCTAACCTAACCTAACCTAACCTAACCTAACCTATCCTAACCTAACCTAACCTAACCTAGCCTAACCTAGCCTAACCTAACCTAACCTAACCTAGCCTAACCTAGCCTAACCTAACCTAACCTAACCTAGCCTAACCTAACCTAACCTAGCCTAACCTAACAAAACATAACTTAGCCTAACCTAGCCAAACCTAACCTAACCTTAACTAACCTAACCTAACCTAACCTAACCTATCCTAACCTAACCTTACCTAACCTAACCTAACCTAAACTTACCTCTGCTATCCTAACCTATCCTAACCTAACCTAACCTAACCTAACCTAACCTAACCTAACCTAACCTAACCTAACCTAACCTAACCTAACCTAGCCTAAGCTATCCTAACCTAACCTAACCTAACCTAACCTAACCTAACCTAACCTAACCTAACCTAACCTAACCTAACCTAACCTAACCTAACCTAACCTAACCTAACCTATCCTAACCTAACCTAACCTAACCTAACCTAACCTAACCTAACCTAACCTAACCTAACCTAACCTAGCCCAACCTAACCTAACCTAGCCTAACCTAGCCTAACATAGCCTAGCCTAACCTAACCTTACCTAACGTAACCTAACTTAACCTAACCTAACCTACCCTAACCTACCCTAACCTAACCCAACGTAACCTATCCTAACCTAACCGATCCTAACCTATCCGATACTAACCTAACCTAGCCTAGTCTAAGCTAAAATAACCTAGCCTAAACTAACCTAACCTAACCTAATTTAACCTATCCTAACCTAACCTATCCTAGCCTAGCCTAACCTAGCCAAGTGTAGCCAAACCTAACCTAAGTTAACCTAGCCTAACCTACCCTAACCTAACCTAACTTAACCTATCCTAACCTAACCTAACCTAACCTAACCTAACCCAACCTAACCTAACTTTACCTAACCTAACCTAACCTAACCTAACCTAACCTAACCTAACCTAACCTAACCTAACCTAGCCTAACCTAACCTAACCTAACCTAACCTAACCTAACCTATCCTAACCTAACCTAGCCTAACCTAACCTAACCTAACCTAACCTAACCTAACCTAACCTAACCTAACCTAATCCAACTAAACCTTACCTTACCTATCCTAACGTAACATTATCGAACCTAACTCCTCTAACCTAACCTATCCTAACGTAACATAACCAAACCTAACCAAACCTAACCTAACCTAACCTAACCTAACCTAACTTAACCTAACCTAACCTAACTTAACCAAACCTAACTTCTAACCTAACCTAACTAGCCTAACCTAACCTAATCTTACCTTACCTAACCTAACCTACCCCTAACCTAACCTAACTTAACCTAACCTAACATAGCCTAACATAACCAACCCTAACCTAACCTAGCCTCACCTAACCTAACCTAGCCTCACCTAACCTAACCTAGCCTCACCTAACCTAACCTAGCCTCACCTAACCTAACCTAAGCTAACCTAACCTAGCCTCACCTAACCTAAACTAACCTAACCTAGCCTAACCTAGCCTAACCTACTCTATCCTAACCTAACCTAACTAACCTAGCCTAACCTAACCTAGCTAAGCCTAGCCTAACCTACCCTAACCTAACCTAGCCTAGCCTAGCCTAGCCTAGCCCAGCCTAGCCTAACTTACCCTAGCCTAACGTAACCTAACTTAACCTAACCTAACCTAATCTAATGTAACCTAACCTAACCTAGCCTAGCCTAACCCAACCTAACCTAACCTAGCCTAACCTAACCTAATCTAACCTAACCTAACCTCCCCTCACCTCAGCTAACCTAACCTAACCTAGCCTAACCTAGCCTAACCTAACCTAGCCTAGCCTAACCTAACC
>NC_134807.1:794408-801908 GCF_046742065.1 Oratosquilla oratoria
AAAAAAGAAGAAGAAAAAAATTCTGGAAAGAAGAAAGAAGAGGATCATGTCCCAAGTGAACGACCTCCATAGGAAAGGATGTGACGTTTGTGCCGCAATAAACTAAGATTATTTCTGTTTCGGGATGTGAGAAAACGAAGAAGAAGAAGAAGAAGAAGAAGAAGAAGAAGAAGAAGAAGAAGAAGAAGAAGAAGAAGAAGAAGAAGAAGAGGGAGGAGAAGAAAATGAAGAAGAAGAAAAAGAAGAAGAAGAAGAAGAAGAAGAAGAAGAAGAAGAAGAAGAAGAAGAAGAAGAAGAAGAAGAAGAAGAAGAAGAAGAAAAGAAAATGAAGAAGAAGAAAAAGAAGAAGAAGAAGAAGAAGAAGAAAAAGAAGAAGAAGAAGAGGAAGAAGAAGAAGAAGGAGAAGAAGAAGAAGAAGAAGAAGAAGAAGAAGAAGAAGAAGAAGAAGAAGAAGAAGAAGAAGGAGAAGAAGAAGAAGAAGAAGAAGAAGAAGAAGAAGAAGAAGAAGAAGAAGAAGAAGAAGAAGAAGAAGAAGAAGAAGAAGAAGAAGAAGAAGAAGAAGAAGAAGAAGAAGAAGAAGAAGAAGAAGAAGAAGAAGAAGAAGAAGAAGGAGAAGAAAATCTGTTAGCCTGTGCATGACGGGAATTACCTTTGCGTTTTTTTTTTTGTTTTTTTTTTCTTTTCTTGGTGATTATATGATATATCTAGATAAAGGAGCTCCCACTGCAACTCACATGCTGCATTTGATATCAAGACACCTGTGGGGTACGTATGCCAAAAAAAAAAAGGAGAAATTCAAAGCGCAGACGATAAGACCTTTCTTATATTACTTCTTCAGACAAATTGTACCTGAGGGTGTAATATACCAAAGATCTTACCGTCTGTGATTTGAATTTCTCTTGTGTTTTTTTTCGCATACACACACACACACACACACACACACACACACACACACACACACACACACACACACACACACACACACACCACACACACACACACACACACACACACACACATATATATATATATATATATATATACATATATATATATATATATATATATATATATATATACTGGTTCCTGAGATTGGAAAGGTCGCTAACTGCTACCCAAATATATATAAATATATATATATATATATATATATATATATATATATATATATATATATATATATATACTGGTTCCTGAGATTGGAAAGGTCGCTAACTGCTACCCAAATATATATAAATATATATATATATATATATATATATATATATATATATATATATATATACATGTATATATATACTGTATATGATAAGGGACTTTTATATAGATGAGGGACATCCTCCTACTTTCTTATCGCCCGTTTCTTGGTCAAGTTTCTTTATCGAAATTTCAACAACTCTTTTCCACGACCTTCAGGCTTGAATCTCTCTACTCTGAAAAAAAAAACCGGACCTCATTGCTCTTCCACGTTCCTCTCATTATCTCCTTCCCCTTCGGGATCTTTTCCACTTCCTCCTCCTCCTCCTCTTTCTCCTCTTTCTCTTCTTCTTTCTCTTCTTCGTCTTCCTCCTGAACATTATTCTATGTTTATTTCTGTCTTGTTTCTTTGTGCTCTTTCTTCTACTCGTAGTTCTTCTAATTCTGATTATTCTCTCTCTCCTCCTCCATATCCTCCTGCTCCTCCTCCTCCATATCCTCCTGCTCCTCCTCCTCCTTCTCCTCCTCCTCCTCCTGCTCCTCCTTCTCCTTCTCCTCCTGAACTTTTCTCGTCCTCTTCGTATTCTTCGTATTCTACAGACTCTTCTCCCTCCTCTCCTGCTCTTATTTCTCTTTCTCCTATTACGTAAGCATATTCTCTTCTTCCTCCTCCTCCTCTTCTTCTCTTCTCTCCTCTCCTCTTTCTTCTGATCCTCCTCCTCCTCCTCTTCCTCCTTTTTATTCCTCATTGTATATCTCTAGATACTCTTCCTTCATACCAAACATCTTGTTCCTTTTAACCCTCCTCCTCCTTCTCTTTGTCTTCCTCCTCCTCTTTGTCGTCCTCCTTTTTACTCTTCCTCCTCCTCCTCCTCGGCCTCTTACTACTATCCTTCCTTTTTCTTCCCTCTTCCTCTACCTCCTCTTCTTCTTTCTTTCTTACTCCCCTTCGTCCTGTTTCTACACCTCCTCTTCTTCCTCTTTCTCCTCTTCTCATCCTCCCTTTCCTCCTCACCACTCTTCCTCCTCCTCTTTCTCTTACTTTTTTCTTCTTCCTTCTGTTTCCTCCTCCTCCTCCTCCTCCCCCTCCCCCTCATTCATTCTCCTACTCCTCCTCTATCTCTTCCATCTCCTCTTCTTCTTCTACTCCTCTTCTATCTGACAAATATGTCAATGACCTGAACTCAATCTTTCTCTCTTCCTTCTCCTCCTCCTTCTTCTCCTCATTCTCTCCCACCTCCTCCTCTTTCTCTACTACTCTTCTCTCTGACAAATATGTCATTGCCCCGAACTCGATATTCTTCTTCTTCCTCCTCCTCCTCCTCCTTCTCCTCGTCCCCCTTCTCCTCCTCCTTCTCCTTCTCCATCTCATCCTTCTCCTCTTCCTCCCCTTTCTCCTCCTTCTCCTCCTGCTCCTCCTCTTCCTACTCCTCCTCCTCCTCTTACACCTTCTCTTCCTCCTCCTCCTTCTTCTTCTCCTTCTCTTCCTTCTCCTCTTTTTCCTCCTCCTCCTCCTCCTCCTGCCCTTGTCCTCCTCCTCCTACTTTTCTTTCTTCTCCTATTCCTACTCCTCCTTTTCTTTCTCCTCTTCCTCTTCTTCCTCCTCCTTTTCCTCTTCCTCCTCCTCTTTTTCGCCTTTCTCCCCTTTTCCTCCTCCTCCTCCTATTCCTCCTCCTCCTCTTTCTCCGCTTTCTTCTCTTCCTCCTTCTCCTCCTATTCCTCCTCCTCTTCTTTCTCTTCCTCCACCTCTTCCTCTTCCTCATCTTCCTTTTCTTCTTCTTCAGCTACCTTTTCTCTAACAAATATGTCGTATCCCAGAACTTGATCCTCTTCCTCCTCTTCTTCCTCCTCCTCCTCCTCCTCTTCCTCCACTTTTTCATTCACTTCGCGCCTTCCATGTTATCGATCTTTAAGGCCTCCCTCCCTCCTCCTCCTCCTCATCTTTTTCTCTCTTTCTCTCTCTCCTTCTCTCTTTCACTTGGGCATCATGCAACTTGTCCCTCTTTGTCCTCCTCCTCCTCCTCCTCCTCCTCCTCCTCCTCCTCCTTCTCCTCCTCCTCATTTTTTTTCTCTCTCTCTTTCCATCTCTCTTTCACTTGGGCATCATGCAACTTGTCCCTCTTCGTCCTCCTCTTCCTCTTCCTCCTCCTTGGAGCTTTCTATTATCTGTTCAGCCTCACTCTTCTTAGGCTTCCCATTCTTTGCCTTCTTCATTCTCTCGTTTTCTCTCTTCTCCTCTCTTCACTTGGCGGCTCTTTAATCTCTTTTTATTTCGGGTCTTTATCCTTACACCTCTGTTTCTGCTCTGTTCTCTTATATTTGGTTTGATTTCGTTTTGTTTAATTTTATTTCATTCTATTTCGTTTTATTATATTCTAGTTTTTCGTTATATTTTATTCTATTCTACTTGATTTTTTCTTTTATTTTTCGTTTATTTATTTTTACTTTATTTCATTCTATTTCGTTTTATTATATTCTAGTTTTTCGTTATATTTTATGTTATTCTACTTGCTTTTATTTTATTTTATTTTTTATTTATTTTGTTTTATTCTATTATGAATCATTCTATTTTACTTTATTTCATTTCATTTAACTTTATTTTACTTTATTTTATTCTATTTTATTCTATTTTATTCCATGTTATTTTATTTTACTTTATTTTACTCTATCTTACTTTATCTTATTTTATTCTATTTTGTTCTATTCTATTTAACTTAAATTTATTCTATTGAATATTTTTCTTTTTATTCATTTATATGTCCTTCTACGGTGTTAGGAATTTGCTCAATCCTTGTGTTTCTTCTACTTCCCGTCATTGTTCTTACTTTTTTCAATATCTGTACTTCGCTCCAGAATCCTTATTTTTCGTTCCAAAATCCTTATTCTTCGCTCCAGAATCCTTATTCTTCGCTCCAAAATCCTTATTCTTCGCTCCAGAATCCTTATTCTTTGCTCCAGAATCCTTATTCTTCGCTCCAGAATCCTTATTCTTCGCTCCAGAATCCTTATTCTTTGCTCCAGAATCCTTATTCTTCGCTCCAAAATCCTTATTCTTCGCTCCAAAATCCTTATTCTTCGCTCCAGAATCCTTATTTTTCTCCTTTTGGGCGCCAACATTTCTCTAATCTTTCCTTCCGTCCTCCCCTCTCCATTCTCATTGCTAAGATTTCTTCCATATTGTCGTCCTTCTTGCGTTTACTGCCAACTCTCTTCTTCTCTCTTATTTCCTCTTTTTTCTTAATCCTTGCACGCAAGTCCTTCCTCTTCCTCTGAGGTGTACACCTTCTCTCTCTTTCTCTTTCTCTCTTTCTCTCTCTCTCTCTCTTTCTCTCTTTTTCTCTTTCTATCTTTCTCTCTTTCTCTTTATGTTTTTCTTGGCTCTTCTCTCAACCGCATTTTCAGTCACTTCCTTGGTTTTGATATCTTACATCCTCTTCTTTGTATTCTGTATTTCTATGCAGTGTTATTCTGAAATATAGTTTGCTTGATTAATATTTAACGTTATAAAATTGTGTTCCATGATGCCTTTTTATTTTGTATTTTCTTTTAAATTCTTTTATTTATTTCCTCATATTATTTTCTTTCCTTTTTACTTATGTTGTTCATACTATATGTAATTTGATGTAATTTTTACTTTTTCAAATAAATGTTTCTTCGTCATTATTCTTTTTCTTTTCAATTAACATACAAATATACATTTTCTATGGGGAAGGAGGAGGAGGAGGAGGAAGAAGAGGAGGAGGAGGACGAGGAGGAGGAGGAGGAGGAGGAGGAGGAGGAGGAGGAGGAAATGGAGAGGAGGAGGAAATGGAGAGGAGGAGGAGAAGAAGGATGGGGAGTAGGAGGAGGAGGAAGAGGAAGAGGAAGAGGAGGAGGAGGAGGAGGAGGGGAGGAGAAGGAGGAGGAGGAGGAGAAGAAGAAGGAGGAGGAGTAGGAGGAGGTTAGGAGCCTACGCCAGGAGGCGCTGAGTAGCTGCGGCAGCTTTTGCCTTATATACTTGGACTCTTGGGGGAGGTAACAGTCATTACTGGGAATGGGAGAGGAGTGCGGGATTCGAACCCACAACTAAGTGGTTACACCAGCAGCACATAGGCTTCTTATCCTTGTTGTTCTTCAAACACTTTATCTCACTTCTTTTGTCTTTGGAGTCTTCTTTCTTATGTTTTTGGTTCTATTCTATTGTGTTTTATTCAGAACCAAACGTTTCGACCCATTGAACCATCATTAGTGAACTATGAAGATGGTCTAAGGTATTCAAATGGGTTAAGGGCTTTAACAAAGGTGATGCCGGCCAAGTTATCATTTTAAGAGAACAAGGTAGGACTCGTAGCCATGTATTTAAATTGGACAACTTTATGTTTACCTCTTCAATACAAGTCAAATTATCGCGGACAGAATAAGCTGCCTGATGTACGATGATACGTCACGATACTCACATTATAAGATATAAAGCTACAGCTGTATTTCTCATTCTCTTTCACTCTGAATATTAATAACCACAGTTAATATGATCAGGTCAGTTCACGCAACATGGGGTCACTCAGCTACAACTACAAAATGAATATAATCAAGACAACGACGGTGGCATCCCTATATACCCACTCTCTCCTCATGACGACTACATAGATATCATCGTATCGATGGGGTTAAAAAGGAAATAGGCAAGAACTGGCTTAACAGCAGAATGGTTAACGAATGGAATAAACTTAGTAACCATGTACACACACACACTGAATGGTCCCCAGTGCAGATATATTTTTTTTTCAATCACATTAACCTTTTCACTTTAATTCCATGTCATCACGATCGAGACTGACAATACGCTCGACGGAGACATATGCGGGAACTGATACGTAGTGAAGCCAAGGACTCGAACTCAACTCAGATGTACCAAGTGAACAGTGACTCTAACCACTGCGCCATCAAGAGAGATATAAGTTGAGCGCATTGTCAGTCTCGATCGTGATGACATGGGATTAAAATGAAAAAGTTAATGTGGTTGAAAAAAGATTAGTAACCATGTAGTGAGCGCTGAAACTATTAGTTGTTATAAGAAAAGACTAAATAGCTTTATGGATGGGGATGATAGGCGGTAATTAACATGGAACTTCCATATTGTCTCTTGTAGTCTCTTCTATTCTCACGTTCTTATTTGAATAAACTTCCAGCCACCAGCTTTAACGTTTCATAGTCAACTCATCTCCATATTTTTTCTGCTTTCTACATCTATTTCTTTGGTTTTTCTTACTTCTTTTGTGGTGATTCCTTACTCTTATTTGTAATATTTTTATCTCAACACGTTTCAATCTTTAGAGGAAAGATAACTTCATCATTATATGGATATTATGAAAACATTTCTACACTTACGTTATGATAATGTCTTCAAGAGAAACTCTTTTGTCTTCGTGTTTTTCTGATTTTTTTTTATGAAAAATGGACCTATTGTATAAAGAATTAATCTTAGCAACTATAATTCTTCCAGACATCACACAATGTAGTTTCATGAATTTGCTCTTTTCATTTACTGTATATTTTTTCTGTACATTAGTAAGTCCTTCATATACTCTAAATATTAATAAAATATTTCAAATGAAATATTGAGAGCCTTTGTCAACAGTAACAAAAGATGCAGGAGAATAGTAAATCTTTATTATATTAATCAAAAGTCATTCATCCACATTCAAGAGAAGCTCATAAATCTTTGAATATAGATATATTCAAAATTAAAGATTTTCATTTCCGCACGTGTAAGTATGCTTAACAGCATGAACAAATACACACACTCACATACACTCACGTGCATTCACACAGGCACACAGGCGCGCGCGCACACACATACACACACACACTCACACTCACACACACACACACACACACACACACACACACACACACACACACACACACACACACACACACACACACACACACACACACACACACACACACACGCACAATGTGTAAATATGTTGCTGCGTAACATATTGAGGTTTGAGGCAAAAGCAAGTTTAACTTATCTTAATACCTTATTCAAGGTGCCTGATGACAAAAATAAATAAATGAATAAATAGATAAATAAATAAGTAAATAGATAGATAAATAAATAAATAAATAAATAAATAAATAAATAAATAATAAAATGTTGTCAAAGATGGTGGGATGTTCCCGTAGGTTATTTTTTTTTTCATAATATCGGTGTTACGTACTAATTTCTTTTATTCCATTTCTCTGTTTCATCCAATAGAAATATTATTTGTAGATAGTATTGTATAGATGGTTTGTAGATATATGATAATTTTTGTG
>NC_134807.1:806908-814408 GCF_046742065.1 Oratosquilla oratoria
AACCTACTCCTCATTCTCCACCTAATCCTCATTCTCCACCTAATCCTCCTCCTCCTCCTCCTCATTCTCTACCTCCTCCTCATTCTCTACCTCTTCCTCATTCTCCATCTCCTCCTCATTCTCCACCTACTCCTCATTCCCTACCTCTTCCTCCTCCTCCTCCTCCTCCTCCTCCTCCTTATTCTCTACCTCCTCATTCTCTACCTCTTCCTCATTCTCCACATCCTCCTCTTCCTCTTCCTCCTCATTCTCTACCTTTTCCTCATTCTCCATCTCCTCCTCATTCTCCACCTACTCCTCATTCTCCACCTCCTCCTCATTCTCCTATCTCCTCCTCATTCTCCATCTCCTCCTCATTCTCCACCTCTTCCTCATTCTCCATCTCCTCCTCATTCTCCACCTACTCCTCATTCTCCACCTCCTCCTCATTCTCCATCTCCTCCTCATTCTCCACCTCCTCCTCATTCTCCATCTCCTCCTCATTCTCCATCTCCTCCTCATTCTCCACCTACTCCTCATTCTCCACCTCCTCCTCATTCTCCACCTCCTCCTCATTCTCCATCTCCTCCTCATTCTCCACCTCCTCCTCATTCTCCATCTCCTCCTCATTCTCCATCTCCTCCTCATTCTCCACCTCTTCCTCATTCTCCATCTCCTCATTCTCCACCTCCTCCTCATTCTCCATCTCCTCCTCTTCCTCCTCTTTTCACTCTCTAACCACTTTCTATTTCTCTGCTTCTCCTCTTCCTCCTCTTCCCCTCCTTCTTCCCTTCGCACTCCTCCTTCCCTCTTTCTTCTCTTCCTTCTCCTCCTCCTCGTCTCCTTCTCTTCCTCCTCCTCCTCCTTCTCCTCCCATCCTTTTTCTCTTCCTCCTTCTCCTCCTCCTCTCATCTTTCTTCCCTTCGTACTCCTCCCTCCCTCCTTCTCTTCCTTCTCCTCCTCCCCTCCTTCTCTTCCTCCTCCTCCTCCCATCCTTCTTCTTTTCCTCTTTCTCCTCCTCCTCCCCTCCTTCTCTTCCTCCTCCTTCTCCCATCCTTCTTCCTTTCCTCCTTCTCCTCCTCCCATCCTTCTTCACTTCCTCCTTCTCTTCCTCCTCCTATCCTTCTTCTCCTCCTCCTCCCATCATTCTTCTCTTCCTCCTTCTCCCCCTCTTTCTCCTTCTAATTCTCCTCCTCCTCCTCCTCCTCTTCCTTGCCTTGGCCGCTCTATGCTCTACCAGCAAACCATACCAAGTTACGCGCCCTTCCAACTACACTAACCAATCCTTCCCCTCCGACCCCATCCCCATCCCCTTCCCCCCAGCCAACTGCGTATACCTCTCCTCCCCCCCTCCCCCGTGGTAATTGCCCATCACCCCACCACCTCCTCCTACTCCTCCTCCTCCTCCTCTTCCTCCGCACCCGCTATTGAATCTCATCTTCCTTTCATCCTCTCCTCCTCCTCCCCCTCCTCCTCCCCCTCTTCCTCCTCCCCCTCGGCTCTCACCCATCCTTCCCTGTCCCCGCCCACCTCTCTTCACCCATACCTTTCTTCCTTGTGTAAGCTATCCTCCCTCCCCCTACCTACCTTTCCCTTTCTTTTTACCCTCTTCCACTTTCCTTTTCTTCTTTTATCCCCTTTTCCCCTTCCTCCCTTCCTCCCCACCTCCTTCCCTCCTCTTCTCCACCTTTTCCCACTCCACTTTCAAACCTCATCTCCTTCCACCCCTTCTCTATCCTCCACCCACGCCACTTTTTCTCCTTCTTTCCCTCCTTTCCTCTTTCCCTCCTTCCCACCTTCCCACCTTCCCTCCTTCCTTCCTTCCCTCCTTCCCTCCTTCCTCCTTCCCTACTTCCCTCCTTCCCTCCTTCCCTCCTTCCCTCCTTGCTTCCTTCCCTCCTTCCTTCCTTCCCTCCTTCCCTCCTTCCCTCCTTCCCTCCTTTCCACCTTCCCTCCTTTCCTCCTTCCCTCCTTCCCTCCTTCCTTCCTTCCCTCCTTCCCTCCTTCCCTCCTTCCCTCCTTTCCTCCTTCCCTCCTTCCCTCCTTCCCTCCTTCCCTCCTTCCCTCCTTCCCTCCTTCCCTCCTTCCCTCCTTCCCTCATGGCCCACACCTTCCGCAGTCCCCTCCTCCTCTTCCTCCTCCCCTCTCTCCTCTTCCCCTCACACTATACGTTTCCCCTCCTTCTTCATATCACCCTTCCCCCTTTCATAACTTCCCCTTCTTCCCAATCCCCTCCCCCACCTCTCCTTCCTCCCCTCTCCCTGTGCTGCATCATCTCTCAACGGATCATGACGTATGAGTAGCCATCTCGGTTTTGTGTATGTGTGTGTGTGTGTGTGTGTGTGTGTGTGTGTGTGTGTGTGTGTGTGTGTGTGTGTGTGTGTGTGTGTGTGTGTGTGTGTGTGTGTGTGTGTGTGTGTGTGTGTGTGTGTGTGTGTGTGTGTGTGTGTGTGTGTGTGTGTGTGTGTGTGTGTATGCGTGTGTGTGTGTGTGTGTGTGTGTGTGTGTGTGTGTGTGTGTGTGTGTGTGTGTGTGTGTGTGTGTTTATGTGTGTCCTCGTATATACGTTTGGGGTCATATTGTATAATATTAAACTTCGAGCAAGATCGTCATTGACGTTTGGTACATTTAATAATTTGTATTTTAGTTCCCGAGTTTTTCTTTTGTATTTTGTTTTTTCTTTCTGATCAAGTGATTGGTCGAGATTGGACGTCCACCATGACGGCAAATGGGTCGAGCACTTCGTCGTCTAATGGTCTCTGGCTAAAGAGTTTACGTCTGGAGGCGCTGAGGGCCCAAGTCAGGGGTTTGGCAAACCTTTTCCTAAGCGTGGGTGTCAGATTCAGCCAAATCTTTTGATATAAAATGTTCTCGCCTGCCAACAGAATAACATAAATGATAGGGTTATATACGAGTAGAGCGTGGGTGCCAGATTCAGCCAAATCTTTTGATATAAAATGTTCTCACCTGCCAACAGAGTAACATAAATGATAGGCTTATATACGAGTAGAGCGTGGGTACCAGATTCAGCCAAATCTTTTGATATAAAATGTTCTCGCCTGCCAACAGAGTAACATAAATGATAGGCTTATATACGAGTAGAGCGTGGGTGCCAGATTCAGCCAAATCTTTTGATATAAAATGTTCTCGCCTGCCAACAGAGTAACATAAATGATAGGCTTATGTACGAGTAGAGCGTGGGTGCCAGATTCAGCCAAATATTTTGATATAAAATGTTCTCGCCTGCCAACAGAGTAACATAAATGATAGGCTTATATACGAGTAGAGCGTGGGTGCCAGATTCAGCCAAATATTTTGATATAAAATGTTCTCGCCTGCCAACAGAGTAACATAAATGATAGGCTTATGTACGAATAGAGCGTGGGTGCCAGATTCAGCCAAATCTTTTGATATAAAGTGTTCTCGCCTGCCAACAGAGTAACATAAATGATAGGTTTATGCACGAGTAGAGCGTGGGTGCCAGATTCAGCCAAATATTTTGCTATAAAATGTTCTCGCCTGCCAACAGAGTAACATAAATGATAGGCTTATATACGAATAGAGGACCCCTCCCTCCTTTCAACTCCTGTAAGGTCCCCAGTCCGCCGACTAGCCTAACATGCGGTTGCCAGAGCTCATACGAAAGAAGTTGGAGATTTTAGTTCTTTGTTTTAATGTGAACTCTGGGCTTTGCGTGCCGGAGAAAAAAGTCGTTAGCGTGCAAGTTTTGGCACGCGTGCCACGGGTTGCCCACCTCTGATCTAGATCGTCCTATGTACTTCTACTTGATACCTGGATGAGGTCAGTGGGAATCTAGGAGAATTGTTGGTGGTCAAAGACAGTTCGGATCGATAATCAAAGATCAGTTGTCCGGAGGTATATTGTCCTTCATTCAGAAATACATGTCATTGTCTACCAGCTGTTAAAGATAATACTGATTCATAATAACACGTTGATGTATTAGTTATATAACATTTTTTATGACACAGCATTTCCTCATTTTATTGTATTTTTTTTTTTTTTTTTTTTTTTTTTTTTTTTTTTTTTTTTCTTTTTTTTTTTTTTTTTTTTCACAAACGGAAAAGGATTTGTTGTAATTAACTCCAATCACTTCAGAGGAAGAAATACTCTTTTGATCTAAATGTGTATAACATATTTTACACACCATTTCAGTTATATTACACTTTTTTATGACACAGCATTTCCTCATTTTATTGTATTTTTTACTGTTTTTTCCACATACTGAAAAGGGTTTGTTGTAATTAACTCCAATCACTTCAGGGGAGGAAATGCTCTTTTGATCTAAATGTGTATCACGTATTTTCCACACCATTCCCGTTTCATTTCTTTCTTGCCATCCCATGTTACATAAAAACCCTTAAATGTCGACAAACACCCTGCAGCTCCGCATATTCTCGCAACAAGAAGAGTCATATCCTTTTGAATTGGTGATTCATTCATTTCGTCCAGTTAAAAGCTTTCAGAACGTTCCAGTTTACGCTACAGCAAACGATCCATTGAGGCATCATAACCATATCCATATTATTCGAGCGAAGATTTTTGGTCGTTCCGCTTCCGCTTACTCGCTCAAACTTATCCGTATTTCGCTTTGTTTGGAAATAGAAACGAGTAGCGGCATTCTTCAAAGGCTTCGGGATTGGAGCCCAAATGTTTTATTCTTACGTATTGAGAAATAAAGGGAGAGAGAGAAAGAGAAAATACAAATCAACAGTCAGGAGGAAGAAGGGAAAGAAAGATGGAGGGTATGTGTATATGTATATATACATATTTATAAAAACAAACACACACACACACACACACACACACACACACACACACACACACACACACACACACACACACACACACACACACACACACACACACACACACACACACACACACACACACACACACACACACACACACACACACACACACACACACACACACACACACACACACACACACACACACACACACACACACACACAAACCTACCAACAGACAGACAGACATACAGACAGACAGAAAGATAAGCAGACAGACGGATAGATAAACAATATGTCGGACAGAATAGAAAGGAAGAAAAGAAGCTAAATTCTTCATACAATTCATAATGGACGAATATATGAGAAAGGGAGTGTTACAAACGACTCGTAGCATAAGTGGCGAGAACAAGAGCGGCGGCGATGAATACAAGTGATAAGAGGAGACGAGTTGTTGCGCTGAGGAGGAGTGAGTTACGTCGAATTAGTCATAAAAAGCGCCAACGCGGGTCCTGTCGGTCCATAGCAAGGTCGGCTACCCCCCCCCCCAAAAAAAAAAAAAAAAAAAAAACCGGAAGGTGACTAGAGAGTGAGAGAAAGAGAGAGAGAAAGAGAGAGAAAAAAAAGAGAGAGAGAGAGAGAGAGAGAGAGAGAGAGAGAGAGAGAGAGAGAGAGAGAGAGAGAGAGAGAGAGAGAGAGAGAGAGAGAGAGAGAGAGAGAGAGAGAGAGAGAGAGAGAGAAAGAGAGAAGGGGGATCCAGAAGTAACAAAAAGAATCGAGAGGAAATAAACAAAGAGGGATTCAAATGAAAAGAGGAAGAGCACGTTAGGAGGGCAGGAGGAGAAGAGAGTAAAGGATATGGAGAAGAGAGGAGGGCTGTCGAAAAGAGCTGAGAAAGAGAGAAACACATGAAGCAGTTTCCAGCGCTTCTATCCTTGGAAGATTTTTCATGAAAATGAGTTTGTAGCAGTCGAAGATAATCAATACACATTTTGTTTTATTTCTTTTCTCTATTTTTTCATTTCTTTTCTTTTATGTAGAGTCAAGTCTCCAAACATAAAAGAAGGGTCTGTGACTCTGGTCCGTGGGGGTGCCAATCAAATCCTTGAAATGTCTAGAAATATAAAGTAAACTTGATGGGGATAAAGAGCGTAGAAACAGAACCAGAGGACTCAAAATAAACCAAAAACATAATAGACTGAGAGAAGTAAAAAAAAAAAAAAAGGCTCATAGTAATTACTAGTCCACCTTCTTTCCTTCTGGTGGCGTAACCTGAAACGTGCTGGTCTCGCATTCATTTAGCTGTAGGTTCGAATCCCGCACTCCACACCGAATCCCAATAGTGACTGTAGTTACATACCACCGACAGTCTCTAATGTACATCGGGCAAAGGTGACGGCTTCTGCCGCAGCTACTACACAGCGCCTTTTGACCTTCAAATTCTCTTCCTCAAGAAGGGTTTGCGTGCCTTGGGATCTTCGATAAAGCAGGACTTCCACGCCAAAGACATACCGAGAACTTATTACCGGCTTAAGGGCTATCACACTGGGCTTTCCTGACGCCGACAGTAAAGAGTTCCTTTGAGTGAAAACGACTTCGGTTGCAATATTCTATTTTCCGAATCTCCAAATACCAAATTATCTTTCCGGTCATATATAACAAAGGTGAACGATAAACTTAGAGATTGTGAGCCTATACGAATGTTAGACATACGTTCGAAATGTCCGTAGAGAAGTTTAGATTTATGTAAGTGAAGTCTTATCCTAGTTATTCAGATGGAGGTTGGAGGTAGGAGGTAGGACGTGGGAGGAAAAATAGCCCATTATTATGTTGTTAATCCTTTGTTGCTTGTTATCATCGTGCACAGGCAGATCATAGTTCGATACCCATGTACTATTTCATTACCGCATTGTGTGCTATCTCAAGAAGAATATCATAAGACAGAGTTAGTGTCACTTGCCCCAGCTATCTAAGTGTAAACAGGATAAAGGATAACATTGTCCACAGTTATATGGTTCCTTGCGTAGGTAATTCGATCATTAAAAATCTTCTTTATCTGTATGAGATGTGTCTGTGTTCGGACACACGCACGCACACACACACACACATACACAAGGGCCGAAATTATTTCGGTATCGCTGCGCTTCGGGTCGTTACTCCGACTCTCGTAGGCGGGGAGTTGGGTGTGTGTGTGTGAGTAAGGTCATAGCATTACCCATAGATCGGTCATACGAGCTCTGAGCTCTCTTCCGGGAGGGAAATAGCTGTCGATCACGAGTCCAACACGTGATCCAAAGACCAAGGTGAATACACACACACACACACACACACACACACACACACACACACACACACACACACACACACACACACACACACACACACACACACACACACACACACACACACACACACACACACACACACACACACACACACACACACACACACACACGCACACACATACACGCACACAAACACGGAAATACTAACTCGAACATTTTCTGCTTGGATTGGCAAAGTTAAGTCATGCATATAGCCAAGGGTCACGCGAATAGAAATGTTCATTCAATGACCTCTTTTCCAAAAGTTTGATACATTTGAAGGCACAAACAAAGTCTTCCTATCCTCCTTTCCGAATGTCATTTACCCTTTTACGTGATCCTAAGACGGGGTTGTCTACATAGATCTGTTGAAAAATTTTAATAACATTATTCTGGTCGTAACTGAATGCTATTTCATTTTTTCTTTA
>NC_134807.1:819408-824408 GCF_046742065.1 Oratosquilla oratoria
TTGGGAAGAAATTAAAAGAAATTATGCAAATGAGGTTGGCTCACTTTAGTTCAGGTTAAAAATTAATGACTATTTGAATATCAACGAACCAATTATTCTGTGCTTACGAGAGACTAAACATTCTGATGTTCATTCACAGGAAAGAAGGAATAGGATAGGAGGTGGGCTTGATGGTTGCCGTAGAAGTGGCTATTAGGGCAGGTCACAGTTTCACTCAGAATGGGAAAGGTCCCAATTGTGTCAACATTGAGGAGGTTAGAGTTTATACGAAATTGGCAACTGCCTACAAGTCTATCGAAACAAACACCACAAGTTAGGACGGAGCCTCTATTGTATTTGTACGACGTTCCGCTTGTTACACCTTTATCATGTACTTGATAAAGCTGTAGTAAGCTAAAAGTCGTACTAATGAAGGCTCCAGCCTCATATGGTAGTTATTGTGACAAGTTAGAGTTTCTCTCATAGTGGGAGAGTGAGTCAATAGGAAATACCACAGTTGATCTTATACTAGAAGTTATATCCTCAATACTCATGGATCTCCTCAAAATCAGAGATTGCAGGGTTTTGGCCTCGATATTAATGATAAAGCTCAGTTCCTTCATGAGCATATTGTACAACTTTACAAAAATAAAAATTGCAGATCCTCGGCCTAGGTATTATCTGTAGGCCAATTTTCTTCATGAGTAAACATTTGAGTATGAGGAACCTGCATACCCTAATGCTCAAATGAAATTCATCATTTATTACAAAACTAAGAAAACTAGTCAAACCAGAGACTATACTACGAGGCTTAGTCTAGGCTAGTTACCTTCAGCATAATTCGTGGATGTCAACTCTGACATGTAGCGCATTTCCCTGATGATGATCCTACTCAGCGTTGTCTCCGCAAGAGAAAACCCTCGATGGAGGAGACGAAGAAGGGGACGACGCCCACAGAACTGATCGACCATGTCGTGAGTTGTTTGGAATGGATTGGGTGTCTGAATGGGAGCTTGCTCGGAGTGACCGTGAAGGGGACTGGCGCCGAAGTGTGAGTGAGGTAAAGCGCTCCCTGGCATATGCCCCGAGTTGATGATGATGATGACGATGATAAGGAAACCAGTCACCCCCTATTAAAGGAAGAGCCCCCATCTGGAAGCAGACACCCTTTGGCGTTCCCATGCTATTCATAGATACTACTCTATTATATAAAAAAAGGAACTATGAAGACCTATCCTGTACTTGCATAAGTACGACAACGCTGAAACTGACCTCCTCTCTGAGCCTTCACTGTTATGCAAGAGCCCTAGGAAACCACGTGAGACAAGATCATTGAGCAAATATAACAAAGGAAAAACTCGAGGAAAACGCAGAAATACTAATTACCTGTCACAACACTCGCAGGTTCCCTGTACTCGAAGCTTTACTCACCAAACAACTAAACCCTACACTTAATATCCAAGCCGAGGACCTCTAGGCTCATACAAGTATAAGGCGGTCCAGAGCCGATGATAATGTGACCTAACCTAGACTGAAGTCGATTGTAGTCTTTCCTGATTGACCCAGTCTCCCGTGTTGAGTGAAACTAGGTCTTCCCTCAAAATGAACACAATTGCGGTCTACCCCGTAATTGTGTTCATTTTGAGGGAAGACCTAGTATCCACCTCTCACAGAAATACAGTACCCTTCAAATAATTACTCACGCTTAGCTTGGACCTCTCAAAGTAAATGTTAGTGGCACATTCGGAAGCGTGTTGGTCTAGCATTCGCTCAATTGTGGGTTCGAATCCCGTACTTCTCTCCTATTTCCAGCTGTGAGTTTGACCTACCCCAAGAGTCCAAGCTCCATAGGGCGAAAGCAAAGGCTTCAGCCGCAACTACACGTCTTCTAGCATAGGCGCCTTAACTTCTTCTTTTTCTTGGCAATGTAAGCTCATTAGTTTCAACCATGGCCTCTTGCGAAGAAGTTAATATACATACACATACACATATACATACACATACACATACACATACACATATACATACACATACACATACACATACACATACACATACACATACACATGCACATACACATGGACATACTCATACTCATACACTTACACTTGCACATACACAAACACGTACACATACACGTACACATACACATACACATACAAATACAAATACACATGCACATACATCCACATATTGGTACATACACATACACATACACATGCACATGCACATGCACATACACATACACATACACATACACATACACATGCACATGCACATGCACATGCACATGCACATACACATGCACATACACATACACATACACATACACATACACATACACATACACATACATACACATACACATACACATACACATACACATACACATACACATACACATACACATACACATACACATACACATACACATACACATACACATACACATGCACATACATATACACATACATATACAAATACATATACACATACACATACACATACACATACACACAAACATACACATACATGCGAGTCAAGGTCGACATGATGATGATGCACGAGCCTCCGAAGACTGAGCAGGTGGGAAAGGGCATTGCGAGGTAGCAGGTGCTTGTGGAGGCAGGATCAGCGGGCCACCTGTAATCTGCTCACGTCCTTTGCCGAGCAGGCGACACGACCTCCCACGATACCTCAGGGTCACGTGGAGCGACAAAATATATAAGCAGCCACGTGACGTCATAAATTTCGAGGGTTTGTGTTGATAGCTGTCGTTGATGGCCCAGACAACTGGTTATGAAGTCCACCGGCAGAGTAGCGCTAAAGAAATAATAACAATGATAAAAAAGGATAAGATAAAATAAAATAAGATTGGATAAAAATTGATGGAAAATAAAGATATGGAAGATAATGAAATAATGTAGAATAATATAAAAAAGATGAATAAAAATAAAGATAAAAAAAATATATGCAATAAAATATCAAATGAAATGTGTATAAATAAGAATAAAACGAAATGAATAGAAATAGAATAAGATGAAACGGAATGAAACAAACACCAGTTAATGCACTTATTCATGAAACAGAGTGCTGGTGCGATAAACAGAATATATTGCTTCACACTCGTCCGCTTTTATTTTTCTTTGATTTTTTTTTTTTTATAAAAGGATTTTTTATTTCTTTGGAACGAAGAGCCGGGGTGCCGTAAAAACGTTTTTCGTATTTTTTTCTTTTTCTTTTTCTCTTTTTTTAATCGAGCTACAAAAGAGTAAATGGTCTACTCCCTATTCGCAGAAAAAGAAATCTACGATACAGCGGAATTCCAACAATTGAATTTGAATAATTTTGATGATAATTGAAACTCGAAAAATCTTCCAAGCTCGTTTCTGAGAACAGCTTTTTATTATAATTTTCTATTCTAAAAAAACAATCTTTATAATTATGCAATTATTCACTTCATAACTTTTTTTTTTACTATTTTTTATTGATTGAAAAACAACATAATTATGATTATATAGTTGCTTGCTCTCTAACTAGGATGGCGATATTTGAACTAAAACTAACTACCTAAATCCCCTTGGACAAGGTAAAACATTTGTTCTACTCTAACCAAAATAATTCTCTTTCATTCTTCTCCAGAGTGCTGAGTTCCAAACTTGGACTAGAGGCTCAGCAATGACTGGGCTCAATTCCTCTGTATAAGGACACATTCGATGAGTATCTTTATTTCTTTTCCTTACTAATCATTTTAATTTTGTTAATGTATACTATTTTTGTTATATTCTTATCATTTGATTGTCATTACTGATTTTATGTTAGAACTTTGTGTTGTCTTTATTATTTATATTCTTTTATTATATCTATTCCCTTCCCTTCCCTTCCCTTCCCTTCCCTTCCCTTCCCTTTTCTTCCCTTCCCTTCCCTTCCCTTCCCTTCCCTTCCCTTCCCTTCCCTTCTCTTCCCTTCCCTTCCCTTCCCTTCCTTCCCTTCTCTTCCCTTCCCTTCCCTTCCCTTCCCTTCCCTTCCCTTCCCTTCCCTTCCCTTCCCTTCCCTTCCCTTCCCTTCCCTTCCCTTCCTTTCCTTCTCTTCTCTTCCCTTCCCTTCCCTTCCCTTCCCTTCCCTTCCCTTCCCTTCCCTTCCCTTTCCTTCTCTTCCCTTCCCTTCCCTTCCCTTCCCTTTTCTTCACTTGTCTTCCCTTCACTTCCCTTCCCTTCCCTTCCCCTCCCTTCCCTTCCCTTCCCTTCTCTTCCCTTCTCTTCCCTTCCCTTCCCTTCCCTCCCCTCCCCTTCCCTTCCCTTCCCTCCCCTCCCTTCCCTCCCCTCCCCTTCCCTTCCCTTCCCTTCCCTCCCCTCCCCTTCCCTTCCCTTCCCTCCCCTCCCCTTCCCTTCCCTTCCCTCCCCTCCCCTTCCCTTCCCTTCCCTTCCCTCCCCTTCCCTTCCCTTCCCTTCCCTTCCCTTCCCTCCCCTTCCCTTCCCTTCCCTTCCCTTCCCTTCCTTTCCCTTCCCTTCCCTTCCCTTCCCTTCCCTCTCCTTCTCTCTCTCTCCTTTCTCCCTCCTCCCTCGTTCTCTCCTTGTCCCACTCTCTCTCTCTCCACCCCCCTTCCCCCATCCCGAGAGCCGCCAGCTCGCGTGTGGAAGTTAGAGTCGATATCGGGACCCTGTTGGCAGGGAACTCGAGAGTGCTCCTTCGCCCGCCACCACGCCCAGCGGGCGGAGTTCTGCCAAGGCCGCAGCCACGCCCATCCGGCTGCAGCTAGGACCTCCCTCTCGGCATCCTAACCAGCACCAGCGTTTCTGTCCGGGATCCCCGGGCGCGTCGTCTAACAAGGCAGATTCTTTTTGAGGTCGTCTGAACTCAGTCTGAGGAGGGATGTCTCAAGCTTGTTTGAGTGTTTGAACCCTTTATCACTGCGGAAGTTTTCAGACTAACGTCAGTAACATGGCTCCGAGTGATTTATCAAGGGTCGTGTTTTAGGTGAATGAAACCTTCTGGTATGAAGGAGAGATAAAAAACGAACG
>NC_134807.1:829408-836908 GCF_046742065.1 Oratosquilla oratoria
TTTGCCCTTCCAGGGGTTTCTCACTTCCCACTGCATGCGCGTGGGAGGATGAATTTCCACTGATTAAATCTCTTTTCAAATTTCTTCTTTATTTTCATACTACCCCTTTCTCACATCCATCCTCTCCTATAATAATCATTCCTTCAACTCCCGTGCCCTCAACCCGAGCATTTGTCAATCATTCAATCGCTTCTCTAAGAATTCCATTAGCTGACGACCACGCCTACCTCCACTCATCACTCAATCCTCCATTCCAGACAAGATTTACCGCTAAAGCCATTTTCCATGGAATCCCTGGAACCGTCGAGAAAAGGACAGGACTCGCATGGAACCGTCGAAAAAGGACAGAACTCGTATGAAACCGTCGATAAAAAGGACAGAATTTTCTTGGAATCGTCGAAAAAGGACAGGATTTTCATGGAATCGTCAAAAAAGGACAGTTATCATGGAATAGTGAAAATGTTACATTTTTTAATAAAATCGTCGAAAGAAAGGACAGTGTTTTTACGAAACGGTATAAAAAGGACAGAGTTCTCATGAAACCGTTGAAAAAAGGACAGGCTTCTCATGAAACCGTCGAAAGGAAAGACAGCGTTCTTATAAAACGGTCGAAAAAAAGGACAGGTTTTCATAGAACTGTCGAAAAAAGGCCAGGTTTCTCATGGAACCGCCGAAAGGAAAGATAGCGTTCTTATGAAACGGTTGAAAAAAGGACAGGGTTCTCATAGAACCGTCGAAAAAAGGACAGGGTCTTCATAGAACCGTCGAAAAAAGGACAGCATTCTTATGAAGCAGTCGAATAAAAGGACAGGGTTCTCATAGAACCGTCGAAAAAAGGACAGGGTCTTCATAGAACCGTCGAAAAAAGGACAGGGTCTTCATAGAACCGTCGAAAGAAAGAACAGCATTCTTATGAAACGGTCGAATAAAAGAACAGGGTTCTTATAGAACCGTCGTAAAAATGACAGGGTCTTCATAGAACCGTCGAAAGAAAGAACAGTACTCTTATGAAACGGTTGAAAAAAGGACAGGGTTCTCATAGAACCGTCGAAAAAAGGACAGGGTCTTCATAGAACCGTCGAAAAAAGGACAGGGTCTTCATAGAACCGTCGAAAGAAAGAACAGCATTCTTATGAAACGGTCGAATAAAAGGGCAGTGTTCTCATAGAACCGTCGAAAGAAAGGACAGCGTTCTTATAAAACGGTCGAAAAAAGGACAGGGTCTTCATAGAACCGTCGAAAAAAGGACAGGGTTCTCACGGAACCGTCGACAAAAAAAGGACAGGGTCCTCATAGAACCGTCGAAAAAAGGACAGGGTTCTCACGGAACCGTCGACAAAAAAGGACAGCGTTCTTATAAAACGGTCGAAAAAAGGACAGGGTCCTCATAGAACCGTCGAAAAAAGGACAGGGTTCTCACGGAACCGTCGACAAAAAAAGGGACGGGTTAGACATTTCGATGAGAACCGAGAAGGAAAAGTGAAATGCTCCCGAGGAACTATACACGGAGAAAGGAACAAAATGCCGTGAGAAAAGAGTTATGTAAAGAGAGTTCGAAAAGAGCGAAATATTGGAGAAAGGGTTTCTGACCTGCACGAAAACATACAGGAAACATGAAGATGAAGAAGAAGAAAAAAAAAAAAAGAGAGGAAAATAAAGCTTTCAACCCCAAAAGGTAAGCCTATCCCCTTTTTCCTACAATGACGTTCTTGAAAGATTTTGTTCTGGTTGCTCAGACGGTTTTATTCAGCCCAGAGGGTCTCCTTGGTCTGTAAGGTCTAGCTGTGTCTTGAAATTCAAAGCAAGTAGAAAAGGTTTAACCGATGGCCCGGTCACACCAAGCTTACGACCTGTTTCCGACCACAGGTGGTCGCCGACCAGTTGCATGTAGTCTTTGGAAGTCGCTGGTAGTCGATAATAAGATAGATGAATAGATAGATCGATAGATAGATATATTACAACACACACTGAATAATCCCGAGTACATAGATCTTCATCTTATCCACCACATTAACTTTTTCCATTTCAATTCCTTGCATGGGTTTTGTGTCGCCGACCGATCACTTGATTTTTGATCGAAGGTGGTCGGAAACTGGTCGTAGGCTGCTTGGTGTGACTGGAGCTTAAGCTGGAAATGGAAAGGGTTTGGCAGAGAAGATGGATAGAATAATCAATCTTTGTGTTAAAGGGAGAGAAAACAATGAGGTCAAAACACACTTTAATTATTTTTGGTGTGTGTGTGTGTGTGTGTGTGTGTGTGTGTGTGTGTGTGTGTGTGTGTGTGTGTGTGTGTGTGTGTGTGTGTGTGTGTGTGTGTGTGTGTGTGTATGTGTGTGTGTATGTATGTGTGTGTGTATGTACGAGTGTGTATGTGTGCGTGTGTGCGTGCGTGCGTGTGTGTTTACTTAAGAACATAAGAATGGGGGAGACTTCAAGAGACCATAAGGCCTACACTAAGCAGTTCCATGTCCCTTACCACCTACCATTCCCATCCATCAAGTTACCTTATCTTCTCTTAATACAACAAATAGTTTCAGCTATCACTACAAGCTTATTAAATCTATTCCATTTGTTAACCACTCTATGGGTAAACCAGCTATTGCCTACTTGTCCTCTTAGTAAGTCAACCCTTTAGGGCCGACAGTCAACTTCTCTGTCCATTCTGGCGATTTTATTCAGCCGAAGGGAGCCTTTCAGGAAGCCCTTTAGGAAGCCAAAGGGTTAAACTTCTCTCGTGTAATCCTGAAATGAAAACATTTATGTCTTTATTCTGGCTGCCGAAAAGTGATTTCCTTCAAACAAGATAACCCTATCGATGTCACAGCGTTTAAAAGATTATCAACAATTTCAGCATGATAGATGTTATCATTGGTTATGTGGTCAAACATAGTGCAATACACTATATCTTATCTTTTTCTATGTTGATATAGTGCCCTGTAATATACTATAGAAATCTAGATATATTCATAATAACGACGATATAAACATTAGAATTGGTGATAGCAGCAATGATAAAACCTAAGTCACAATAAAAATGTCTCTTATCGTCCTTTATTGTTGATATGATAATAGTTACAAGACAGATGACAATGACAAAAGTAGCTATTTTCTGATATTATCATTATGAATGCGACGATGATGTGAGACTTAAGAGGAGAGTAGCAACCTGCATATCCGAAAAAAGGTGAAAACATGCAGAGATGATAATGGTCAAGATAACAGTCGAGATACGACTGACAACAGAAAGATTAAGCCAAGCCTAGCAATAACAGAAATAAAAACAACCTGAAATTTATATAAAGAAATTTACAAATATATCAAATATTCAACTTTTTCTAACTCTCCTCTCTTTTCCTCTCTCTTTCTCTTTCTTATCCTATTTCTTATTTTTCATCTCCTCCTTTCTCTCTTTATCCTATTTCTAATTCTTTTAATCTCTTCCTTTTTCTCTTTCTCCATAGCCATCTCTTTTTCATCCTCAGTTCCATCCTATTATAATAATCTATATATTTTTCTTCCTTTTCCATCTCTACTCCCTCTTCCTTTTACCACATTCTTTCCCTTTACAAGTTTTCTTTTTTACTGCCAGTCTTCCTCTGCTAAATCCCCTTTATATATCCTCATTTTCATTTCCCTTCTTAGCTTCCCCTTTCTACTGAACTATCAATTCGCCATCTACTCATATTTCTCTCTCTTTGTTTTTACACTTTCTTCCCTATATAAACCTCTTTCCCCTCCTTCTCCTCCTCCTCCTCCTCCTCCTCTTCCTCCTCCTCCTCCTCCTCCTCCACCTGCTCCTGAGTAACTTCTGATGTGTCACCGCTCTCTAGCGAGTATGGTTTAATGCAGGACCACCAATCTATCCGTTGGTTAACAATGTAACCTTTCTTCATAACCACTATAATTAAATCCGGATTGTTAGGGTTGTATTTATGGTAAGAATTTTATAAACACTTTAAGACGTTTAGTGATTGTGATTGTATTCTGAAACCAATAGTCAGTCTAGACATACTGTTTACGTACCAACAATGAAATGCGACACTGGTATTCAGGACCTCTCACATTTTGTCGTTGCAGTGTGGGGTTGGGAAGCCGCAAGCACGTGACCTGAGCTTTTGTATGTCACTTAACGGGGATCGAACCTGGGATTCCTGGGTGGGTTCGAGTCAGGAATGTTTGACAAGGGCTCTACTAATCCTATGTAAACCTAAGCACCTGTGTAGTCTTCCATTGGAACAGTTGTACACACTGAAAATCTGTCGTTTTATGTAATAAGAGTGTATGTGTGTGTGTGTGTGTGTGTGTGTGTGTGTGTGTGTGTGTGTGTGTGTGTGTGTGTGTGTGTGTGTGTGTGTGTGTGTGTGTGTGTGTGTGTGTGTGTGTGTGTGTGTGTGTGTGTGTGTGTGTGTGATGCTTATGAGGTGACCCTGTTACGATGGGTAGGCTGGAGTATTTAGTATTACAGCATCTTTTTGTATTTGAATAAAAGCCAATACACGTGTATAAAATATCATTTTTTCTTTTGATATCTTATTCCTCCTTTCGAAAGTCAACTCACTTGCAATACTTGAGCTATTTACAAGTACTCTCGTAATCTTCTTGCCCGGAGAATAGTTGTAAAACCAATTTAGTTTCTTTTAAAACCACCCGACAGGTACGTTGACGTCATATGTGTATCCGTATTTGGATAAATCCTCATCAGAAGGGTAAACCTTAATCTTTACATTTCCGTAACCTTTTCAAACTTCCATCTATAGGAATTCCTTTCCCAAGAGGAGGAAGGAAAACGGGTTCTGTTCTCTTTGAAAGAAGAGTAAATGTATTCAGGATATGGGAAGCTCTCATACCTTGATGGAATATTCGACGACATAGATAGGCAAACATTGGAGAATTATTCTTCCAATTTCAGGCTTGAAAGGACCCAGTCTTCTCTGAGACCTTGAGAGCCTTTCGTCTGTGAATGAGAGACCCGTAGGTCTTGTTTTGTTTCTGGTCTTCCTCTTTGCTGACCCATTGGCTGCTTAGGTCACTTAAAGTAAAAACACGATAGGATCTCTTCCTGTATGCAATTCCCCTTTAAGAAACGCTTTGCTATGTGCGATTATTGCTCAACGATGATCGCTCATGGCCCAATAAGGATCGTCAAAGGGTTGTCTAGAGCAGGGGTTCTCATTAGGGGTAAAATTCACCCCCAGGGGGGAATTTTGGGTTTTCTGGGGGTGATTTGTGACCACAGTCAGTTTACGCGGTGAGGAAAGCAATTATAGGTTTTGGCCTATCTGGCCTGTCACCTGGGCTGGAATTGTACTAATATGGGAAAAATATATACTAATTTGGAAAAAAAATAAAAGGGTTTTTAGTAATATTTGCATATTATTTAGAATGCACTTTTTGAAACAAGCAATCTTGGAAAGGATGGGGGAATGACATTCAGACAAATAGTGAAAGGGGTGAATGGGCCAAGTAAGGCTGAGAGCCCTTGGTCTAGAGTATTAATTCTTTGTTTTTGAATGGGAATGTTTCACTTCGAGCTGCAAAGTGCGAAGCTGATACCTTTAACCGAATCTAGTAACGTTTTTACCCAAATAAGGATGCCAGGTAGTAGGATACGCGTCACCATCCATTGGCTGTGATAGGAGGATAAAGATCCCACTGAGCAAAATGGTCTTTTAATTCCGACCCTCTTGAAGCTCTGCGTGGCGGCAAGATGGTAGCAGACGGGACTCGTACTCACGAGGACCCGGGATCGAAGCTTCGCGGCAGCTGAATGTGATTCTTCTTCTGATATGTTGAATTTTTGGGCCGAGCAGTAGCCCAGTCAAAATCATGAGCAGGTGGTCGTGAGTTCGAGTCCCTCTGCGGGCTATGCCTTATTGGTTCCTGGCAGCCCTGGCCAGGTGGGGAGGTGACCCAACGTAGGTCTATAAAAAAAAAAAAAAAAAAAAAAAAAAAAAAAAAAAAAAAAAAAAAAAAAAAAAAAAAAAAAAAAAAAAAAAAAAAAAAAAAAAAAAAAAAAAAAAAAGGCTTGTCACAACTGACTGGGCTTTACTCTACCAATGGGTTTTTCACTTCCCACTGTGTGAGAGTGGGATGGTGAGAAGTGAGTTCATGAGTTAGATTGAAGTATTGCTTCTGATCCAGACAGTGGGCAGGAGCCAGGGATGAGCCTTCATCCAGGAGGAGCTAAGATTAAATGAGGGAAATAGAAGGGTGGTGGATGGGAGTGGAATAGGTGGAAGTGGAATGGATGGGAGTGGAATGGATGGGAGTGGAATGGATGGGAGTGGAATAGGTGGAAGTGGAATGGATGGGAGTGGAATGGATGGGAGTGGAATGGATGGGAGTGGAATGGATGGGAGTGGAATGGATGGGATTGGAATGGGTGGGAGTGGAATGGATAGGAGTGGAATGAGTGGAAGTGTTTGGTTGACTACATCCCTTATAAAGACGAAGAAGCCCAGGGTATCTAAGAACATAAGATCATAAGAATAGAAGAGGCTGCAAGAGACCATAAGGCTTACACTTAGCAGTTCCATCCCTTACCACATGTCATCCCTATTCATAAAGTTCTTCAATCATCTATTAAAATAGCCAATTGCTTCAGCGCTCGCTTCATGGTTACTAAGTCTATTACACTCATTAACCACTATTGGTAAACCAGTTTTTGTCTATTACCTCATTAAACCTAAATTTGTCCAATTTAAATTTGTATAATTTGCTTACTTATTTATCTATACATATTGTTTTATTTGTTTAATTACCTACTTATATATTTATATATCTATTTATCTATTTTATCTTATCATTTATCAATTAGTTGATTACTTAATCTATTTATGTATTTATTTATTCATTTATTTACTTATCTATCTATTTATTAACTATGTAATTAATTAATTTATTTATGTATTTATTAATTTATTTATTTATTCATTTATCTATCTATAAATTTATCTATATATTCATATATTCATTTATCTATTTATTCAATTATTTATTTGTCTATTTATTTACTTATTCATCTGCTCACTTAATTAGTCAACATTTCATACCAGACGTTTCTCACTTCCCCCCGCGTGGGTGTGGGATGTTGATATCACTCTTCCAGCAGTTGGGTCTGAACATCTAGCCCCCGATTCCCCCCCCCCCCCGGGTAAATGCCCCCTAATTGAAAACCCCTAATTAAGTACATGAGTTTAGAGCTATAACAAGAGTGATGCAGACAAGGTCATCATATTAACACAACACGGCAGGACTCGTATCAATGGATTTAAACTGGACAAATTCAGGTTTCAGAAGGGAATAGGCAAGGAATGGTGTACAGGGTGGTTAATGAATAGAATAGACTTAGTAACCATGTAGTAAGCGCTGAAACAATTGATTGTCTTAAGAAAAGATTAGAGAAATTTGTGGATGGGGATGACAGATGGTAATGGACATGGAACTGCCTAGTCTAGACCTTGTGATCTCTTGCAGTCTCCTCAATTTATTATGTTCTTA
>NC_134807.1:849408-874408 GCF_046742065.1 Oratosquilla oratoria
CTATCGATTTTCTTTATATTCTTTTTAGTATTGGGTGACCATAGTGTCCCTGCACACTCTAATTTTCGTTGTTTTTTTCCCTTTTCTTTCGTCTCTACTTCCACCTCATCTGGTCTCATTGCCTTCACACATTTCAACCTCGTCATGGACATTTTCATATTTTTTCATTCATTTGCACAAACATATTTCTCTTTACTTAACGTCTTTCCAGCGTCGGTGTTCTAATTTCCCTATCTTCGTTTACATTTCACATTTCTTCGAAATATTCATACTCTTATTTTTTCATTTGCAAAGAAAGAGCTCTAAGAAAGTTGATAATACAAACCTAATCACAAATGGATACACCACAGAAGTAAAATACATAGTCATATATACACATACAAAAAGCTCTCTTTGATTTGTAGAGGTGATAACCAATCAAAGCATACACACACCTTCCACCCATCCAACATTCATCTATTTCCCCATTTTTTCTTATCTCATTCTGGACTAAGATCTATCTTATGAAAGAAAGTCCTATTTGTACATTCTGTTGGCTTTTCTGATTGGATGAGGACTCGTGAGTTTTTCTGATTGGCTGTGACTTAAAAATTGCATATTCATTCACCGCCTAAATACATTGATCGGATGAGGACGGAAGAGCTTCTAGTTTTAGAGTTTGGATCTGAGTTCCTAAATCGTGAGATTAATATTTTCCTAGATACAACGGGAAGATTGAAAACTAATATTCATTCCATGGATGAATTATTAAATGGAAATATTCATTTCCATATTATCATACTTCAGGGTTGGACATTTTCTTTTTGTAATATAATAATTTATAATTTCTGAATTATTTTCTATAGAATGACGTTAAAGCGTAGTGCAAACAAGTTGTTATAAATTACTGATGATTTTCATAGTTTTAAAGCATTAATACATTTATTTGTTTATTCTTTTATATGTTTGTTTATTCAACTATTCATTTATTTGTTTGGTTGTTCATCTATCTATTCAATTATCTATTTATCTAATAATTAATATATCTATTCATTTATATATTAATGTATTGGTTTAGTTTTCTGTCTATCTATTTATTAATTTGTTTATTCATTTATTTATTCGTTTCTTTATTTATATCTATTTATATAATTATTCATTTATTCATTTGCATATTTGTTTATTTATCTATATATACATTAATTTAGTCATATGTTTATTTATTTATCTATTTATCTATTCATATGTTTACATTTCATCTATTCATATTGGGTGATACACAAACCAATAGAAACATTTGAGCTAAAATGATGCTTAAGTGACGACGTAAGTGAGAATGAGTTTGTAAACATACGACCAGGAAAGAATTTCTTTTCTGTTGTTTACAAACAGTTACATTACTTGTTTGCAAAGAACTTGAGCAAGTAGGGAAGACTCGTCTGAAAGTAAATTGAAAATCTGAGCATTGTTTTGAGAGACATAAAGCATTTGGTAGTACCAGTATTTAGAACAAGTTTGAACACCAATTGTAAATGTTAGTGCTTGAAATCTAATGGCAAAAGATATATCTTTCTAAAACAGCCACTGCATTGGTACATATTAGTAAAAGATTATTAGCAAACAAGTGATTTGTGAGTAAAAATAGTTCGCGTGTAAGTTTGTCTTTTGTTTATTCGCTTTCTGGGCGATGAACATGTGTGTAGGCATCGATTCATATTAGAGAAAATTGAGTGACCAGGGCACAGCGAAGTCAGTGAAGAGGTAAATGACAAGCTATCATGCTCCCATCAAGTTTTAAATCATTTATTTATACAGAGCCCCAGATTTCCTATCATAAGCGAAAGTACTATTTTATATCAAGACATTGCTAGAACGAGAACAAAAAGCTGAATTAAAAGAAGATATCATAAACATAAAACATGTATGTGTGTGTGTGTGTGTGTGTGTGTGTGTGTGTGTGTGTGTGTGTGTGTGTGTGTGTGTGTGTGTGTGTGCGTGTGTGTGTGTGTGTGTATGTGTGTGTGTGTGTGTGTGTGTGTGTGTGTGTGTGTGTATGTATATATGTATGTATGTCGTAAGACTAGCCTGCATAAAGGATTTGATGCAAAACAGTACATACCGTGTTGACCCGGGCCCCCTCGGTGGAACGAGAGGCTGTGAACTTTGTTCCATTTTGAAGGGTCATGGTAGCATGATGGTACGGCCTTCGTCTTATAAAAAGCAAGCCGCTCAGACGAGGGTTCGAATCCCTGTAGGAGAGTTTAATTCCGTATGTATGCATGTATGTATGTATGTATGTATGTATGTATGTATGTGTATGTATGTATGTATGTATGTATGTATGTATGTATATGTATTTTTGTATGTATGTATGTATGTATGTATGTATGTATGTGTATGTATGTATGTATGTATGTATGTATGTATGTAATCATTCCGGCCGTCGCTTGTGAGATTTGTATTTATTCCAAAATGTATGTATGTATTTATGAATGTATGACTGAATGACTGCATATAAATATGCTACATATATAATATATATATATATATATATATATATTGTATGCTTTTATGAATGTGTTGTATATTGGTCAACGGCTCGTGGGCGTGTGTTGATATACAATCGCATGTACACGTACGTATATGTACACAATTATGTATAAATCTTTATTACCTATGTAAACATCCAGTATTAAATGTATAAATATAACAAAATTAATTGTAATTATATATATGTGTTACAAGGACTTTTGTCCAATATAAATTATGTAAACTATTTTGGAACCACCAGTCCGGTTCACTCGCCAAATCGTCGTGACAGGTCACAGGGCGCCGGGGCGGTAGTATTCATTCTGGCTCCCTGTCAAGCAGACCTTGTCTTTTTGTTTTGATATGTGATCAGTGTTCAGTGAAATTTAATATATGTTTATTTTCGTAAATATAATTTTCATTGTTCCTGTCACATATTATGGTGGCAGCGAAATTGTAAAAACTTTGTATAAGACTATATAGTTTTACGAACAAAAGACAAATTTGAAAAACTTAAAGGCCGGCCTAGTTCGATGTGCGTGTGTTTTCTGTTTGTCGTGTTTTTCCCTACCTTTTTAATTTCAGGGATACAGTTTTTCAATTAATGTGACAGTCCTTCGTCAACTAAATTAACAGTGGAAAAACTATAAACTTCTAGTCCCTGCAATAGCTGTTAATGGTGAATCCGACGGACAAGCTGCCGGCGACCTGCTCCTGTGTAATAGCCGTAGCTAACAATCTACGCCCCATCGGACCCCCAGTGAATCATCCAGCAGATTCAACACTAGTCACGTCGCCTAGACCACCTAGTAACCTGGATGGTTATCTATAAGGTTCAAACCCATGTGCAAGGTTCCGAGTAGCCTTTCGCTCTAAAAGCTATATTGCTACCTCTTATTTTCCCAACATTCCATGTTAACTTGTTGTAAAATTAATATTGTATTAATAGTATTTAATTGTTCTTTACATTTGATAAACAATTTTCATTTTTACATACAATTTTCTTACGGGTGTGGCTGGTGGCTTAAAAAATTATTTCTTTTAGACTGTTGTACACAGCGTTCTCCATCATGGCTCAGGCAACACGTTCCAAGGCCAATGAGCCATCTGATTCAACATCTGATTCAACTTCTGATCAACTTGCAACATCCCAGGTAACACAAATACCCGTATTAAATCTCATCCATCAGAAACCTGCCATACAGACTTTCGATGGAAATGATTCTTCTTATACAGCATCTCTCTTTATTCGTATGTGCGAGGATGCTATTATATCATCCAACATTACCACGGATAAGGAACGTATCTCGTTCATACGCTCCCAGATTACCCCCAATTCATTAGCCTCTGAAATGCTGTCAGCTAGCTGTCTCAACCCCATTGAACTTAACCATGATTACAATAAATTCAAAACAAATTTTCTTCAGTTGTATGGGGACACAGGTAGAGAAGAAGGATTTCAATGGTGTTTCAAGCTGGCAGAGCAGCTAACTGTGAGTCACGGAACGTTAAATTTCATGCGCTCACAGGCAAAATCTAGCACCTTTGTTACCGAAGCCATAGCCAGTTTGAAACAATTACAATGGATAGAAAATGACAACATTTCAGTGGCCAGATTTCAACTTGTCTTAGAATATTTATTATTTATGTTATTTCTAACTCCACACGAGCGTAGAATCGCTTCTTCCTTAGATTATACAAAGGATGAAACTCTCCTTCATTATGCAACAAGGCTTTCTAAGAAATTAAAAGAAATGCCCCGTCTTGCTACATTAGCCCAAGTAGTCCACAACCAACAATCTTCTGAAGTACATTCTCTACCTTCACCCCCAAGTTCTAACAGGTTTTCAACACACTCTCAGAATATCTCTTCTTCTGAAGATTCTATAATTTCATGTGCATACTGTCACAAACAAGGACATACTTATAACCGTTGTTTCCTTCGTAAGCGTCATGAACGCCAATCTACAAAATTTGCTCCCTTAGACTCTCACAGACCCTCCCCTCCCCAAATGCAGCACAATTCACGGAAACAAAGAAATTCCTATACGCCCCTTTCTCACCTTCCTCAGGATCTCTCACAAATGTCCCTACAACACCTTCCTAAAGACTGTCTTGTCCATGGATCCTGTGGTCACACTTCAGAACAATGCTTCAGGATCAAGAAACTTAGAGCAGATACTGTTTCCTCTGCCCCTACTCAGTCCCATTTTCAACAGCGCCTATATCCAAATCCCAAAACGTAACAATGACTCCTCTGAAAGTTCTCCCCTTAACAGCTACTAGTTCTTCACTTCTTACTTTCCAGTGCTACATGCGTAAATCACCTCTTTCAGTAGTCATAGACACTGGAGCAGAAATTAGCATCATGAGCCACACTACATACAATATTATCAAAGAGCTTTATCGAGTTCCACTTTCTCCTTCTTGTGACACGATACAAACTGTCCAAGGCTCTACATTACCTATTCATGGCACAGCTACTATTCCTCTCAAATTTTCTACTTCTACCAAGGTTATTTCTGTTGATTTTGTGGTGGTTTCCAACTTTGCTCTCAAATGTGATTGCCTTTTAGGTTTGGATACTCTAGCAAAGTACAACATAAACATATCCCCTCAACAGCGTAAGGTGAGGTTAGAGAACACAATTCTTATGGCAACGGACAACCCTGTCTCCATGTGTTTCACCCGCCTACGTTCAGTCTAAACAGTTATCAACTTTTTCCACTAGTGACTCTTCACAGCTATCGTGCAAAGTTCCAGCACCCTTAAATTCTTCAAAACTTTCCTGTGCAGCTGTTGTTATTGGTGATCATCACATAAAACCCTCTACTGCCATAAGGATTCCAGTGCAAATTTCAGATGCTCCAATTGGCTCTGATGTCCTTTCTCAACCTAACTCTGTGCGTCTCAAACGTCTCGCACTAGAAGGTACTCTATCCACTGTTGGTCAGGATCATACCACTATTGCATTAGTTACTAATGTCACTGGTGTTCCCTTTACACTCTCTGCTGGTATTAACCTTGGATCTTTTGAAATTGTCGAGGTCGACACCTTTCAGAACTCTCCTCCTATTATAGCAGCTGCCGTTCAATCCACTAATGTTACAAATGACAATTCTCATCTAGCTTCTCAATATGCAACGTATGTAGGACATACTGACTTTCCAGAAGTAACACCACGTCTTCTTGAATTACTAGTAGCAAAGCGGCAGGCTTTAGCCCTGCCTGGTGAACCATTAGGTGTTACAGATCGTGTTACCCATAGGATTGATCTTAAACCGGGAACACGTCCAGTTTATGTGCCCTCTTACAGGTTGCCCCATTCTCGTCGTCTCATCGCACAATCTTTAGTCGACGAACTTTTGAAAGAAGGTGTCATTACAGAATCCCATTCTGAATGGAATTCTCCGCTCCTTCTTGTACCCAAGAAGGATGGATCGTTTCGTCCTGTGATAGACTACAGAAAGGTAAATGACATTACTGTCCCTGACCATTACCCTCTGCCTGTGTTAAGTGATCTGCTACAATCCATCGGTTCAGGTAACACTGTATTTACCACCTTAGATTTAAAAGCAGGTTTCTGGCAGATACCCTTAGAAGAACAGTCACGTAAAGTGACAGCCTTCTCAACTCCATCAGGCCACTACGAATGGCTCCGTTGTCCAATGGGTTTGCGAAATGCTCCATTGACCTGCCAACGTCTTGTCAACACTATCTTTCATGGTCTCATAGGTGATGGTCTCTTTATTTATCTAGACGACCTCATCCTAGTCTCTAAGGATATAGAAAACCATTTCCAAAAGTTGTCCTTAGTATTGCAAAGGTTTGCTGAAGCAGGACTCAAACTTAACCTTCCCAAATGTTCCTTCTTCAAAGCAAGCATTCAATTTCTAGGTCATGTAGTTGACAAAAATGGTATCCATACCACAGATGAAAAGGTTAGAGCTGTTAAAAACTTCCCTACACCTAAGACTGTTGAACAGGTACGTTCCTTCCTAGGGTTAGCAGGATATTACCGTGCCTTTGTAAAGGACTTTGCTTCCATAGCATCTCCACTCACACGCCTCCTTAAGAAGGATGCTTCCTTCAAGTGGCAGGAAGAACACCAAACCAGTTTTGACTCCTTAAAACATGCTCTTACTAATGCACCTGTACTAGCTTTTCCTGACTATAGTCTACCTTTTATTATTTGTACAGATGCTTCTGGCTCAGGTGTTGGTGCTGTGCTTATGCAGCAAATTGATGGTCGACATTCACATGTCATAGCCTATGCCAGCCGAAAACTCAATTCTGCTGAGTCCCGCTATTCGGCAACTCATTTAGAAGCTTTAGCAGTTGTATGGTCATTACGACATTTTCGTGATATCGTCTTTGGATATCCAATTACCATTTACACAGACCATATGTCTGTCACACAACTGTTCAAAGGCAAAAATCTTTCAGGCCGCCTAGCCAGATGGTTTCTAACCATAGAAGAATTTAATCCAGTAATGAAACATATCCAAGGCAAAGCAAATCATGTTGCCGATGCTCTTTCACGACAATTACCAATTGCTGCTATTCAAAGAGTACATAATTTTAACTTACAAGAATTAGCAGAAGCTCAACATCAGGACCCTGTATGGTCTGCTGTTATATATGCCTTGGAATCGGGTGATAACATCCACCTGAAGATACCAGTACCATTATCACAATTTTCACTTGAGGACAACGTTCTTACTCGTAAAGTGAAAGTGTATGAGCAAGATGTTACACAACTAGTGATTCCTGAGTCACTAGTTCCTATAGTTTTATCTCTTGTTCATGATTGCCCTCAAGCTGGCCACCCAGGCCGTGACAAAATCCTGGCTATGGCTCGCAAGAAATATTACTGGCCCAAGATGCGCCTCGACATTACCACTCATGTTGCCAAGTGTAAGTCTTGTGCTTTGAACAAAGGCTACACGCAAACTGCCCCTATCTTAGAGTATCCTATTCCGTCTCGTCCTTTCGAGACAATAGCAATAGATCTTCTACAACTACCCTGTAGTACTCAAGGCTCTATGTATGTTCTAGTATGCGTAGATCACTTCAGCCGTTTTGTGATTTTGGCTCCTTTACGTAGTAAATCTGCTCCAGCTGTTGCCCATGCTTTGGTAACGCATGTTTTCTGTCCTTACACTACCCCTTCAGTGTTACTCAGTGACAATGGCACTGAGTTTAAGAATGAAATAATGGCCAACATTTGCCAGCAGTATAACATCAAACAAACCTTCATTACTGCTTATCACCCTTCCTCTAATGGGCTGGTTGAGAGGACCAACAAAAAGATTCTTGACGTCCTGAGGCATTTCTATAGTGACTTACAGGAGTCATGGGAAGATTGGCTCCCCCATGTTGGTGCCTGTATTAACAGCACCATAAATGAATCTACAGGTAAGACCCCTCATTACATAATTTATGGTTCTGAGAAAAGGTTTCCATATGACCTTTTACATAATACACAATGCCCAGTTTATAATATTGAAGATTACGCGCAGGTACAATGCAAAATTCTTCAATCAATCTATGCTTCTGTACGAGACAAGTTGCAAGTCTCTCGTTCACAAATGGTTCAAAAGCACCAGACCAAAGCCACACCCGTATCCCTTAAAGTAGGCGATACAGTGTTTAAATTACAACCTGAGCGAAAAAGCAAGCTCGCACATAAATTTTCAGGCCCTTTTCTTGTAACTCAGAAGTTGCACCAGAACAAATACATAATTTTTGACCCTTCACGTAACTTGTCGGAAACGGTACATCCTGACAACTTGAAGAAAACCAAGGTGGCTATACCTACATTTGCTGTACCACCTCCTGGGCCCAATTCTGTACAACCTGCCCATACTTACAATTTAAGATCCACAGGCCCTGTGCCTTAGCTGTATGAAAACAATGTAAATTAAGATGCTTTAAGCATTGTTTGTATTGTTTACCATTTCTTGTATCCAATTCTTATGTGTCTTTGTATCTCTATTTTTGTATTTTTGTAAACTTATGTATCTTTGTATTGTGTATGTCCCGGACGTCCGGCAATTGCATTAATTTTTACTGGCGCCAGTTAATTAATTTCTTATTTTGTGTATTGTGTTTGTGTTATTTTCCCTGTGTGATATCCTATGTACAGTTACTCTATTTTGTATAGTATGTTTTGTTTTGTTCTATTAATTTACTTGTTTAAATTTTATGTACAGTTTTGTAATTCCGAGTTAAATAATTTTCATATGTAATGTGTTTAAAGTATGTGTTTCTCTGGCCATGCCCAAAATTGTATTGTATTCTTGTTCCTCAATGAGGACATTTCGAGGTGTGGCCGAGCGATATATTGGTCAACGGCTCGTGGGCGTGTGTAGATATACAATCGCATGTACACGTACGTATATGTACACAATTATGTATAAATCTTTATTACCTATGTAAACATCCAGTATTAAATGTATAAATATAACAAAATTAATTGTAATTATATATATGTGTTACAAGGACTTTTGTCCAATATAAATTATGTAAACTATTTTGGAACCACCAGTCCGGTTCACTCGCCAAATCGTCGTGACAGGTCACAGGGCGCCGGGGCGGTAGTATTCATTCTGGCTCCCTGTCAAGCAGACCTTGTCTTTTTGTTTTGATATGTGATCAGTGTTCAGTGAAATTTAATATATGTTTATTTTCGTAAATATAATTTTCATTGTTCCTGTCACAGTTGCTTTGCTTAGTTTATGAATTTAGGCATTTTTTATTCTTTACTTTCCAATGCAGGTAAAGGTAGTTACAAGAGTAAACCCAAAGACATTAAAAGAAAACAAACAAATGCAGAACAATTGACCAAAATCTCCTCATCAATGCAAGGGAACGAAAATCTGTTTGAGTCCAGATCACCAATTTGGCCAGGATTACGTACGTGTGTGCTCACAGATGACCTTCGAAACACAACAACAAAAATTGTACCATGGGACACTATTCGAATCTATCAGAAAATCGTGTTATTTTAGATTTATTTTGGGCAAACTGATATCAAGTCTATACGGTGGCGATGCACTAGCTATGTCTCGCTACAATGCGAATTGTTTTTGCTTCTTCGTTTGAGTAGAAACAACTTCGGTTAATAAATTCTAGACATCCGTAAGAACATCTCAACAATATGTCTAACTTTCTCGTTGACTTCTCTTAGTTTGTCACTCAGCTTGTCACTCTAGAGTCCAATATGACACAAGAGTAATTTGACATTTGGAAAATTGAAAACCAAAATGTCGTAAATGAATCTGTTTCTATTCACACGAAATCGTAAAAGCAAGTAGCACGCCAGCGTAGTGTGATCCAACTTAATGGGATTGAAATTGCTTCACATGGAAAGGGAACTGAAACTGGGCTCGAAACGTTCACTCAACAAACGTTTCTAGTGGCCATGATTCCTCCCGGTGTCCTCATTACCAGCAGAGTCAGATAAATTGGGTTCTTAGTTTCAGGATTCAGCGGCAATGCAATGCTCCTGTATGCCCAGATGGACAATTTCCCCGTCGCCATTCCGCCCTTCATTTTTATTCTATTTTTCTTTTAACACTCATTTTTCCCTATGAACACGTGTGTGTGTGTGTGCATATGTGTGTGTGTACGTACGTATGTGTATGGGTATGTGTGTGCGTGTCTGTATGTGTGTGTACATGTTTGTGTGCGTGTGTTTATATATGCCTGTATGTGTATATGTGCATAACTATATGATTTCCCAAAGTTAGAAACACACTTAGTCCAAATAACCTAACCCCTACAAAGGGAGGATGTATATCACGAAGTCACACGAACAATTAACATTGACTTTCACCTCCTCAAAGAATAAACTAACCCTACATACCCAGGTCTACCCCTCGACACCACATGCGAGCGTGCCACAGACGCTCAGGGGACACGTAATACGCTTATGGTAGCGAAAGCGCTCAGCCGGAGAAACACACGCTTGGGTCCGTCGTGACCGCGTTTTGTTGACAGTGACGTGTGGCAGAGGCTGAGTCCGCGGCCGGGCTGGCTGGCTGGGTCCGGGGCCAGCGTCTGTCTGCCTGCCTGCCTGCCTTCCTTCCTTCCTCAGGTGTTCTATTTCGGTAAGGGAGCTCAGAGACACTCTCGACTTCGGCCGAGGTGTCTCCTCGCCCGTTGCCCAGGGTTGGGCGTTTCCCTGCGCAGCTCTTCTCCTCTGCTCTCTTGCTCTATTTCTCGCTCGCTCTTCTCTCTCTTTCTTGCTTTCTCTTGGGTGCGTTCTCTCTCTTTCTTGCTCGCTCTATGTCTGTCTGTCTGTCTCTCTCTCTCTCTCTCTCTCTCTCTCTCTCTCTCTCTCTCTCTCTCTCTCTCTCTCTCTCTCTCTCTCTCTCTCTCTATCTATCTATCTATATATCTATCTATCTATTTATTTATCTATCTGTCTGTCTATCTGTCTGTCTGTCTGTCTGTCTGTCTCTCTCTCTCTCTCTCTCTCTATCTGTCTGTCTGTCTGTCTGTCTGTCAGTCAGTCAGTCTGTCTGTGTGTCTGTGTGTCTGTCTGTCTGTCTCTCTCTCTCTCTCTCTCTCTCTCTCTCTCTCTCTCTCTCTCTCTCTCTCTCTCTCTCTCTCTCTCTCCGGTTGATTGAAAGTCTTGCTTACTCATTCATTCATTCATTCATTCATTTATTTGTTTATTTAATTTATCACACCTTTACTTAGTTGTACATATGTTGATCTATTGACATATCGATCTTATTATTAGTCTTGTTTATTGATTTTATTATCTATTTATCGGTTTGTTTATTTCCTTACAACCTCAGCCATTATCTGTCCATCGATTGACGGTTTCTGTCTAGTAAGATGCTTGAAGTTTAGTTGAGAAATGTAACAATAGGTGCCTTTACTTTATATACCTTCTCTAGAAAGCTTTCTGTACGAGTGGATTCATCATTACATTATAGATGGAGTGTTTCGTTTATATTTTCAGGCCTTCGTATGTGTGAGTTACGAAGAGAAACTAACGGTGAGGTTGTTGATGAGAAATCCTTAACATAAACATTACGTATTTCTTTCTTCCCAGCTCGCTGAAGCAAAATCAGAACTATACCTCAACTCGCTATTGTGTAATAAAGCCTTAGTTAGTATACTATTTCTAAACAACACCACCCCATATGAGAATAATAAAACATATATCATCTTCCGAGAAAGCAACACGTCTTTTGTTGTACCAAGCTTGTGGACTGGCTAGAACAATGATTGAGTTGTTAAAGTCAAAGGCATTCACACTAACACATTTCGCTTAATCACAAAATGGGGCAAAAAACACTCTCAAAAAAGGTATAATCTTGCTTGCTTATACAAAACAATACATAAACAAACATACGTACTTACAAACATATACATACATACATACTTACGTACGTACATACATACATACATACATACATACATACATACATACATACATACATACATACATACATACATACATACATACATACATACATACATACATGCGTACAAGCATACATACATACATGCATACATACATGCGTACAAGCATACATACATGCGTACAAGCATACATACGTACATGCATACATACATACATACATACGTACATATATACATACATGCATACATACATTCGTACATACATACATGCATACATACATGCGTACAAGCATACATACATACATGCATACATACATACATGCATACATACATACGTACATATATACATACATGCATACATACATACATACATTCGTACATACATACATACATGCATACATACCTACATACATACATACATACATACATACATACATAGGGGTAGAATGAAGCACAACGGTGAGCTTTAGTGAGTTTAATCCAGAATGTTTTTGACCTGAGCCCACCTTCATAGCGATAACAGAAAGTTATGTAATTGTCTATTTATAGTCTGGAGTTTTCTTCTCCTGCTGCTGCGTCCCTCATTTTGTTTTCAGGTCACTTGTTGACCTATATCGACCTGACGTCGAGCGCCCGCGCAGAGACCTTGGGGTCGAGTGCCCCCCACGGTGCCGTAACTGCTTCTATATCACGTCGGTGACTTTACTATTACATACACGTCAAGCATCTTGTGCTTATCTCGCCTCCTTCCATGCGCCTTTCTTTATTATCCATGTCGTAATAGGGTGGTCGATGAATGGAATAAACTTAGTAACCATGTAGTAAGCGCTGAAACTATCAGTTGTTTTAAAAAAACGATTAGACAACTTTATGGATGGGGACGACAGGTGGTGACGGATACGGAGCTGCCTAGTGTAGGCCTTATGGTCTCTTGCAGTCTCCTTTATTCTTATGTTCTTATGTTCTTATGTGTGCTGGTCTCGCATTTGCTTAGTTGTAGGTTCGAATCCCGCACTCTTCTCCAGTTCCTAGCAGTGACTGTTACTTGTCCCAGAAGTCCAAGACCAGGGGGTAAAGGTGACTGCCTCGACTGCAGCTGCTCAGCTTCCTTCGTCACTGTTCCAGAGCGGAAGGTGTTGGTGTTGCTTTATGTGTTTAACTAGAAAGTTGTTTGTTCTGTGGTACCTCATATGGGTTTCGTGTTCTCGTATCCTTTCCTCTAGACCACAGACTACCTCTCCTATGCAATGGACTTAAACCTGGTCTCCAATGTTGAGGAATGGACGACAAAATGAGTGGCAGGGTGGTGAGATAAACACCGAGAATCGTTGAAGTTTTATTAACTGACGTTTCGCTCTTAACAGAGGAAGAAGCTCTGTTAAGAGCGAAACGTCAGTTAATAAAACTTCAACGATTCTCGGTGTTTATCTCACCACCCTGCCACTGGTCTCCAATGTTGCGGTTTCTAGAAAACTCGAATTCAACGAAAACCCTTCGATATCGGCTTTGTAGCGAGGTGACTACGGAAAGAGAAGGAAAGAGGTGACAGTGATGTCTTGCCCGTTATATGGATGGGTCAGGACTGAATTTTCTTTTCATGTGGCTCGAAGTCGTGTAGATATACCGTGTGGGCAAGCCCCGTGGTGCATAATCATCCCTAGCTGCATTGGGTTGGGTCAGCGTTGGGTCAAGGTGACCAGTCCATTACACACGTCAGGTCGGTGTGCCACATGGTCAATACAATGCGCGTCGCGTAGTATACATCTTGACGCTCTCTGAAGGATCCTCTATGACTTCAAGTGTTCAATGAATTCGAAAACTGAAGAACTGGAGTAATTATTTATTAGGATGTAAACATAAGAAAGTGGTCACTATGTAATAGTAACGAGGGGATGATGTTTGGAAAGTGGGGGTTAGGTACATAAGAACATGAGAACATAAGAATAAAGGAGACTGCAAGAGACCATAAGGCCTACACTAGGCAGCTCTGTATCCATCACCACCTGTCGTCCCCACCCATAAAGTTGTCTAATCGTTTTTTAAAACAACTGATAGTTTCAGCGTTTACTACAGTAGTAATGATAGGGAATCACATTTTGGAAGCGATGATTGTGAACGGCGTTTTTTGGGCCAGTGTTTGGGATAGTGGTTGCTGAGGAAATGATATAGGAAGATCTTTGGTAAATGATGATGGCAAAGTGGTTCTACGAGAGTGATAAAAAAATTAGTGTCTGAAAGCTGGGGGCCTTTGGAGGGATGTCTGAGGTGTAGTGATAAAGGAAGTGGGCTATGTGAGTAATCGCATAAATATATAAGCGACGTTTGTAAAGAGTTTTTTTACATGGGAGTACATCTGCTAAATATTTGATAGAGAGCAATAGTTGTATTTACCATAAATTAACAGGAAGTAAACAGCTGGTGAATAGTTATATTTAATTCATTCCTTGAAGATAACAGTTATTTCAGAAGAGACACAAAAATCATATGTCTTTAAGAAAGATTTAATCCTCACATTTCTTTTAGAATGCTTGTCAACACGTGATAATCCTAGACTTGAGGAACCTGCAACCGACAGCTGGATTTGATTATTTGGTGAAAAGTATTTAGTGTGCGTGTGAATACAGACCTCACGTTAAATCTTTAGAATTTAATTAAATAGAGACTTAATCTAAAATGCTAACCAACCTGTCGACATGCTATCCTGTTGATCCCAGGCTTGCTTTCGTGGAGTTATTAATCAGACACTACAAGTGGCCGGAATGAGCACTCCTCGACCCTCCACCCCCTCCCATTCCCACGTTCCAGTCTCGAGATTTCTTTGATACCTTACCAGAAACACCAATATCTTCCCTTTTCTTTTCGTTTCCTGGAACTAGAACGGAGTTCGCGTGGGCATCGCCAATGAACGATAAGGCATGTCATGAGGACCGAAAGTACAGACCTTTCCAAAGGTGGCGTGCGGAGAAAGATCGTGCTACGCATGGAAAGCGAACGCCCGGAAAGTTGGTGGTGGACGGGAGGGAGAGGGGGGAAAGGGAGAGGGAGGGAAGGGGGGAGGTGAGGTCGGGGTTGGGCTGGGGGTAGACGGGGTGGTTAGGGTGTGTGTGTTGGGAGGGGGGGCGTGCAATTACGGCGAATGCAGGTTAGTACAGTGCCCGAGATCGTTACCTGAATACGTCGCACGCAAGACCATGGGACTTCCCAATCGATGATGACTTCCCCCCCCCCCCCCCGAGCAGCCTTGGAATAACTAGGTTAGGTTGTTTGCTCTCTGGGGCTCAGGTGCAATGAGGTGGAGGGAAGGAGTTACTCTTGACAATGCAGCTTTCGTGTCAAGTTGTCTTAATAGACAACTTTACACAAAACCTGCATGATTTTTTTTTCCGCGTGACATAAAACCATGAATGTCTGCTCCGCAAAGAAGGGATAAAATGACTTACCAGTTCATTGTCAAAAGTGAAAGGAGAAGGGCTGACTCTCGATATTTTTTTAAGGATATTCTGAGATGTAATAGTAGTTTAAAAAAATGATGATATGCTAATTAAGAATGTGTAGGTGGATTTTTTCAAATTATCATATAATGAAAAAATGCAATATTTTTCTATGAAATGAGAGCTAGATAAAATTTTCTCATACACGCATATATACATGTAAACATATACACCCACACGCACACATGTACACACGCGCATATATATGCATATACATATATATATATAATATATACATATATATATATATACATATATTCATATACATGAACAGGATGACACCAAATGTGTATTTCACTAGGAAATCTGTGCCAAGAAGGTGAGATCACACTACCATTGACTTTGAATTGTACACCCAATGTTATTACAAATGTTTCTGTTAGATTATCCTCCTCTAAATATTCAGCCTTATTGTCCTGTGTGTTTACGAGCAGTGAGCCACCAAATGTAAACACTGTCCAAGCAGATCCTAATCTTGGACATAAAAAAGTGAAGAATATGTAGAATTTACAAGAAAAGTGTGGATACCCTAGCAGAGGATTGCAATCTGGAGAGTTTGATGGAGGAACTGAAGAGTATCAGCTGAGATATCGTGGGACTGAGTGAAGTTCGTAAAGATGAGAAAGGTCTCGTGCACGTATAAGACGGTCGCTACTTGTTCTACTATGAAAGTAAAGAGATGGACAAATCCCAAGGAGTAGGAGTCTTGATTAATAAAGAGATTACTGGTATCACAGTAAGAATCAGCAATATACCATAAAGGCTTGGGACGTGGTTAGGCTCCGTAAAATATTCACCAAAAACAATTTGTACTTATATACCAACTTCACAGAGCTCTCGGGCGATGGAATTGATACCTTCTGAGATGATGTAAGTCAAGTAATAGATAAAAAAAGTTAATATTTATTCAGTGATAGTCTGACACTTCAGTGTGAAATTAAAAAAGAACAAACGAATCATAGGTTGGAAAGTTTGTAGTCGGCGAGAGAAATGAGAGCGATAGGAAGCTAGTTAATTTTGCAGAGAATTACAACATGAAAATAATCAGTTTTCTTCTTTTAGCAAGCAAGTTGTAAAAGCGCTTAAAGAAGTTAAAATGAAAAAGGCAACATATTAGGAGCTGGGAGCAACAGTGTCAACATTATTATTGTTATTAATTAGATAAATATACCAGGACTGAGAGAAATAAACTGGCCTTCAAGAAGAAAATAAACCTTCCAATAATGTAGGATAGGAAGAAAGACTTTCAGATAGAAATTAAAACAGATTCTAAGCCCTAAGAAAAGACAAAGACAACATTGACTCTTATGAATCATAATCCATTTAATACTAGTAATAAAGCAGTGGAAAAAAAAAACAGTGAAAATGATATAGACATAAAATATTCCAAATTAACAATGTGATCTAATTAGAAGGACTATGCAGATTAGAGCCTGTCAGGATGAAATAGAGAGAAGTGATCCAAACAAGCTCCTCAATAAAAGGCAGGGACCAAAGAAGAAAAGGAGAAACATGGATCATATAGAAAAAACTATTCGGAAACGTAAAAGCATTAAACAAGTACAGTCTAGACAATCTTTAATAAAGGCGGTAGGGAGCCGTCACCAATACCCTCTATACTTGGGCTGTTGGAGCAGATAACAGTTACTGCTAGGAATTGGAAGAAAAGTGCGGGATTCGAACCCACAACTAAGCGAATTCGAGACCAGCACGTTTCCGATTACGCCACCAATGTCCTAACTTTAGTAAAGAAGCAGATGGTTTCTTTGAATTTAACTTGTCGAAAACTTCATTTCAGTCAATGTTATGGCCCATAGATGCTACCAGATTACCAGAAGTTACACGTGAAGGGCTAACTTTTGCTTTGAAAATTATGAAACCAGGAAGAAACATTTGGCGAAGATGACATATCAGTAGATCTGAAAGACGCACAGAAATTCATTGTAGATTAACTCAACCTGAAGCACAATGTATTCGCAAGGAATGTCTGCCTGAATCAATAATGGTTTTATATATATATATATATATATATATATATATATACATATATATATATATATATATACATATATATATATATATATATATATATATATATATATATATATATACATACATATATATATACATACATATATATATATATATTATATATATATATGTGTGTGTGTGTGTGTGTGTGTGTGTGTGTGTGTGTGTGTGTGTGTGTGTGTGTGTGTGTGTGTGTGTGTGCGTGTGCGTGCGTGCGTGCGTGTGTGTGTGTGTGTGTGTGTGTGTGTGTGTGTGTGTGTGTGTGTGTGTGTGTGTGTGTGTGTGTGTGTGTGTGTGTGTGTGTGTGTGTGTGTGTGTGTGTGTGTGTGTGTGTGTGTGTGTGTGTGTGTGTGTGTGTGTGTGTGTGTGTGTGTGTGTACATGTGTGTGTACGTTTTTCTATGTACCTTGAAGATTTCTTAATAAATGAAACCATTTGATCTTGCATCATTCTACTTCCAAGTGCTTTCTAGAGGAAAATGATGACGGGTTTATTGTGATTTGTGTTATATATGCACATATATGCATCGAGCATACGTAGAGAAATGTGTAGCGTCCCTCCCCCACCCCCGAAAAGGTTTGGCCCCCGCTCAATTATCGAGGTCACATTCTCATGATTTTCCAGTCCCTCTCCATGAGGGTAGAAGTCAAAGGCGCAACATTACAGCGTAGCATTTCAATGGTGACACGTAATAAGCACAGTCAAGCTGATTACGTGTCAGGTATCAAACTCGGTTCGTAACAGGAATAATTCGGATACTGTCTGGATTAGATGTAGACCTCTAATTATACCTACAGTCTTGTCAACAAAACGGATTAACTCCGGAGGAGCGTGGCTGCGGCCGGAGCCGTCGCTTTTGCCCTATTATGCGCTTGGGCTGTCGGGGGTAGACAGCAGTCACTGCTGGGAATCGGAGAGGAGTGCGGGAGTCGAACCGACAACTAAGCGAATACGAGACCAGAACGTTTCGGATACCACCTCCAGGGCTCGATATTGACCTTGCACATATGTTTCGTAAAAACTGATCAAACTCAATAAGAATGTCAAAAAAAATTTGCATTATGCTACACCATCAGAGTTGCAATGTCACTTGATTATAGAAAACAAAAGATACATTTGTTGGAAAAAAAAGGAAAAACAAGCATAGCAGCCAGATCTGTAGATTAATAATGGGACATGAAAAAGATTAATTTCCAGCATATGTCAGACTAATTGGGAGTTCTGCTGCAGTATATAATTTCAAGGCCATCCATCGAACACATTTTGCCTCCGCATGACCTAAATTATACAGACAACGAACAAAAACATGATATAGAAATCCATCAAGGGTTGTTAATACTGGTCTTTCACAAATTAAAGGTCCCATAATTATTTTGTTTTTCAAACACCTTTTTATTTGGTTAAAATTGAATTACAAAAAAAAAAAAAAAAAAAAGCACCAAGAACTACCATTAACTTTTGGTAATAAACTGGGCATAAATTTCTCCCTTTGCGGAGCAAGGACATTCATGATTTTTTTTTTGTATACTTCATGATGCCATGCAAACACACACAAGAATAAATAAAAAAAAATCCTTATAATGGACAACTTAATGAAAAATACCAATAATATTACAGATGGTATCTCAAAAACATACTTTGTAAGCATAGACACAAACAATACACCGGACAAACTGACAAATATACGAGAAAAGGGTTACAAAAACAAATGTAACATAAGAATAGGTCAAACATTCAATGGTGTTTTTATGAGAGATAATAACCACAATTACAGAAGACTGGAACAATTCTAAGAAAATCATTATATATAATTCAATATTGCGTGCCAAACGTACATACAATTGAGTCCAGACATATTGAATATACTTTTAATGATCATATCAACATAAGTATAGAGTTGTAAAAAATTCATGGTTTTAGTTTCATGAAAATTGTTGAGAAATGTTCGGTGTTTATCAGGAGAAGTTTTTGTTATAACATGTATTGGCTGAAGTATTTCTTTTTGTGTTCTTCCATGTTCTTCTACAATTAGCGTTCTTTGTATTCATGTGTGTTCTTTATTTCTATACTGTATATGACCGAAACATATAAAACAAGTGTTTCACTTATGTATATATATATATATATATATATATATATATATATATGTATATATATATATATACATACATATATATATATATATATATATATATATTATATATATATATATATATATATATATATATATGGTGTTCTAATAGGTTTCTTTCTAAGAGCTTTTTTATCTGCAGTAAAAGGCTACTAGAAGATGAACTGGGATACATCAAGAATACTTTTAAGAAGCTGAAATTCCCCGGAGCTTTGATCACCGGAACAACGAAGAAAGCCAAGAATATATACGATGGCTGAAATGTCCAGGCCCCAGGAAAAGATAAGTCACAATCTATAGCTGTCCCTAATTCTACGAACACCGGAACTATTGATAATTATTTGATAAAATGTGAAATAGATATAGCAAAAGTATCTTCCAGTAAGATAGGAAAAATATTTAGAAAGCATGTTAATATTCGTAAGAACCTCAGTGTCGTTTACTGCATTCCATGCAGCGGCTGTCCCTCATCATACTTCGGCGAGTCAAGTCGAGGGATCAAGAAACGCTTGAGTGGGCACAAAAACGACCTCAGGAGGCATAGAACATCAAACTCCCTGGTTGGTCACCTAGACCAATGCGGACACCTACCTGACTGAAGCCGTGTGGAAATTCTACACGACGAACTTGAGAAGAAGATGAGAAAAGCTGTTGAAGCTGCGCATATCATCACCAGGGAAAACAACAACGACAGAGATGGTTTTACACGCCTCTCAAAAGCATCAAGTGTCTTGATAATCAAATCGGTAGCCAAAGGGAAAACCTGACATATCCATTCACTCATATTTTGGCGGGTTCCCTCTCGCTACGAGTATAAGACTTGTGATCTGATTGTATAGCAGGGAGTCCTCTGAAGAAGACAAAGTTGGTCGCAACGTTAGGAAAACAATCTATTCCCAACACATCTTCGTTTGCCCTTCCCCACCCAATTGTCTCTTATTTGTCTTAAATTATATATATACATATACATATATATATATATATATATATATATATATATATATATATATATGTATATAAAGAGTTGATAGACACTAGAGACCGTGTTAACCCTTTCAACCTCAGTAACAGAATAAAATCACTTTGACTTAACTAGAAGGACACTACCGTACATAAAACGTTGACTACCATAACACTTTTTGACCGCTCTACAAACAAGTGTTCCCTGAGCACGGCTCTGCATGAACGGACCAACTTTTTTACTACACTAGTTTATGCATTCAGACACTGTCTTTGAGTCCATTCCCTCGGGTTCCCCGTTCGAATTGCTCTAGTTTAACGCGAGCCCTCTCACCGAAATTCCTGTGATCGGGATTTGGCCTTGAAACTCCCCCAGATTTGGCGTCCCTGATGGCATGCACGGGGGTGAAGGTGGAGGCGGTCGCAGCGCAAATTGTCCCCCTCCACTCCCTCCCTGCGTGACCTCAGCGTGTTTTGTTACACGCAAGTCACCCCCCCCCTCCCCACTCGACGTTCTTATCCTCCTTCCCCCTCGTCCTACTCCTCTTCCTCCTCCTCCTCCCCCTTCCTCTCCTTCTTCCTCCTCCTCATTTCTCTCTATCTCTTTTTTTCTCTTTTTTTTTCTCCTCCCTGCGTGACCTCAGCGTGTTTTGTTACACGCAAGTCCCACCCCCATCCCCACTCGACGTTCTTATCCTCCTTCCCCCTCGTCCTGCTCCTCTTCCTCCTCCTCCTCCCCCTTCCCTTCCTTCTTCCTCCTCCTCATTTCTCTCTAGCTCTTTTTTTCTCTTTTTTTTTCTCCTCCCTGCGTGACCTCAGCGTGTTTTGTTACACGCAAGTCCCCCCCCTCCCCACTCGACGTTCTTATCCTCCTTCCCCCTCGTCCTACTCCTCTTCCTCCTCCTCCTCCTCCCCTTCCTCTCCTTCTTCCTCCTCCTCCTTTTTCTCTTTCTCTTTTTTCTCTTCTTCTCTTGCGTGACTTCAGCGTGTTTTGTTACACGCAAGTCCCCCCTCCCCCCACTCGACGTTCACAAGCCTCCTTACCCTCCTTCCCCTCGTCTTACTCCTTCTCCTTCACCCTTCCTCTTCCACCTTCTTCTTCTCTCCCTCTTTCTTCTCTTCATCTTATCCTCCTATGTGCCCTTCAGCGTATTTTGTTACACACAAATCTCCCACACTCGACCTACGTTCATGAACCTCTTCACTCTCCTTCCCCTCGTCTTCCTCCTCCTCTTCCTCTTTCCTCTTCCTTCTCCTCCTCCTTCTCCTCTTTCTCTTCTCCTCCCTGCTTCTCATTCTCCTTTTTCTCTTTCTCTTGCTTACGGAGAAGAGGGGTCGCCGATTTAATGAAGCGGCCTTGCTGTGAATATGCTGTATTGCGATACTGCTTCTGACCCAAGGCAGTGGGAGAGATACAGGGATGACCCGTCATCCAGGAGGTTCCAAGGTAAGAAGGAGGGAAGAGGGTGAAGGGGAGTGGAGTATGTTAGGGATGAAATGGGTGGGAGTGGTTTTTATGCCTTTGTTGGCTACCTCCCTTATAAGGGGGGAAAAGCCTTTGGTATATGTATGATCTTCCTTTTCCATCCTCTCTTCCACTTCTCCCCTCTTTCCTCTCCTTTTCCTCTTATCCTACCTCTCCCCCTCATCCTTCCTCTTCTCCTCTGCCTCTTTCTTCTCTTTCTCCTGCTCTTTCTCCCTTCTCTTCTTCCTCCTTCTTCTCCTCTTCCTTCTCTACACTTTTCCTCTACTCCTCCCCCTAGTTATCTTCCTTACCCCCTGCCTTCCTTCTCTTCCCCTTCCTACTCTCCCTTCTGCTTCTCCTCCCACTCTTCCTCTTCTTCCTCCATCTCAACCCGAGTTCTATCTCTATTTCCTTCTCTTTCGACTATCTTTACTCTCATCTTCACAAAGTTCCAATGGCTTTCAAGCACTCACGAAACTTCTATTGGGTCTGTTGTCTATAGTTCGTCTTTTTTTTTCATTCAAGTACCGAACTCGCAAATGAATATTGTTCCAGCTTCTAATACACATTGTCAATATTGAAATCACCTACAAGAATCCCGACATCCTAGTTATATAATGTGCCCGAGCAAATTCAGTCTTCCTTACTGAGTATTGAACTTTATTTTCTCTACATTTGCTCTTTTATATTAAAAGGAATTCTTTAAGTTTTATCTCTAAGTTTATAATCTGTATGTGTACAGGTAACTTTTAGTTGGGCACTACAATATCGGAGGTCTTTAGTGTTTATTAACACAACGCCATTTATAAGTTATGGGATTCTTTAAGCTCTATTAATAAATTTTATGTACGCAAGTAATTTCTAGAAGGACAAAACATTGAAGATTTGTTAGAGTTTATTAACGCAACACCAATTACAAGTTGTGGGATTCATTAAGTTTTATTAACAAATTTGTACGCTCCGGGAATCCTTAAGTTTTATTGATAAATTTATAAGTTGTACGTACACAGGTAATTTGTAGAGGAACACCACACCACTGGTGTACAAGCACAACTGGTTTGTAGAAAAAACAACAACATTGAAGAATCTTTGGAGTTACAAAACCATTTATAAGTTGTGAAATTCTTTAGATCTTATCACTCCAACACAATCTATAAGTCATAGATTTATATACACAATAAATCTCCAGAGGAATAGTGGGAATCATAATGTATTTATTAATCCAACACTATCTACAAGTCGTACATACACAACTGGTTTTTAAAGGACCAAAACAACATCAGAGATTCTTTTGGGTTACAAAATCATTGTAAAATTCTTTAGAATTTATCAATCCAACACAATCTATAAGCCATAGATTTATATACACATACTGATTTCTAGAGGAACAGTGGGAATCATAAAGTATTTATCAATCCAGCACTACAAATCGTACATACACAACTGGTTCACGGGAGAACAAAGCAACCTTTGGCGACAGAAAGGGTGGAGTAGAGCTTCCTCCAGAAGTTATCGATCAGGGTTCAGTTCCAGCCCATCCATCCTGACAACTTCCCCTTTTCCAAATGAGTTTCCGACCTCTTCTCGCCCTCTGCGCTCGTCGACCATATTTCTTTCCAACTCCTCCCGTCACGTACAACTGTCTGCCCAGTTTCTTCAGACCAGTTTCAAACGGGCCACTGTCTATTGCTACCAGTTCATCCAGAAGTAACAGGGCACCAGTCTCTCGTCAATAGTTCATGCAGAAGTTGTATCATACCAGTCTCTCGCCACCAGTTTGCCCAGAGGTACTACGGTACCAGTAACTGCAACTTACCACCTCCGGAGGACAAAGTTGATGCCACGGCGTGTAGGTACCCTTCCCAGGATTCATTCTAAGCTGTAAATAGACAAATAAGTAATTCAATAAACTATCGTATCTGTATCTAATTCTATCTTATATATATATATATATATATATATATATGTATGCACGTGTGTGTTTGTATATGTGTTAGTGTTAGTGTTAGTGTTTGTGTGTGTGTGTGTGTGTGTGTGTGTGTGTGTGTGTGTGTGTGTGTGTGTGTGTGTGTGTGTGTGTGTGTGTGTGTGTGTGTGTGTGTGTGTGTGTGTTTATGCACTTGCGTGTATCAGCAAACACCCTAGAAAAGAAACAATCACCGCATACATATCACAACTCCGACTAAACACCAGCAATCTATGAACCGATAGCAACCATTGAGCCGGGGCTTATCTCAACAGCTCGCGGGCGTGAACGCCCACCGTCCCCGTTTTTTGTTGACCGACAAAACGAGTCTTGCGTTCGTGTGTGCACGAAAGGAATGTAGCCTACACATTAGTGATAATGTGAGACTTCGGGTTGCAAATAAAAGACTCGTTCGTTGCCTGGCACGAATTATACCCTTTGTGAGGAAAGCAAGACCGTTCAAGGTTGAATACTTGACTTAAACGCTTTTCTTCTTGATATTGAAATGATAATAAGTGGAGCGATAATCGCATCTTATTTGTGAAATTTTGTGTTCTCCGATGACTGTATAGCTTAGAATGAAACATATAAAAACCAATTTCAGCCTTGTAATACTACTAATAGACAACCTGGATGCATAAATGTGTCTAGTTAGAGTAACTTAGGAATATTGTTCTAGAAATCATCATTAAAACTAGAAGAAAAATAAATTAAGAAATAAATGAAAAAATAAATAGATAAGTAAAAAAATAAATAAACAATCAATCAATTAATCAATCAATCAATAAGTAAATAGACAAATGAATACATACATATGTAGATAAACACATAGGTGAATGAATAAATAGAAAAATAAATAAAGAAATAAACATATAAATAAATGAATATATAAATAAACAAATGAATAAATGAATATATAAAAGAAAAATATTTATACAAACACACACACACACACACACACACACACACACACACACACACACACACACACACACACACACACACACACACACACACATATATATATATATATATATATATATATATATATATATATATATATA
>NC_134807.1:881908-886908 GCF_046742065.1 Oratosquilla oratoria
CAATAGAATCAAACTCAATACTGACTATGAAAAAGCCGTTCATTTGTGATCATGCATATTTTCACAAGACCAAACCCAATATCCACTACAACAATGTCTACCAGTTGGGATTATACAGATTTTAGTAAAAAAAAAAAAAAAATTAGTTATGATTGTGCATATTTCAATGTCTTCTAGGTTGTTTTTATGCATATTTTCATAGAACTAAATCCAGTACCATCCATGACGATGTCTTTCAGTTGTGATTATGCATAATACTTCCATAAATCCAAACTGAAACCCTGTACCACAATTTTTCTTTTTGTGAATATGTATATTTACACTAGGGCCAAACCAACACATTCATATCCTATGTATACACATACACACACAGATATATATATATATATATATATATACATGTATATATATATATACATATATATATATATGTATATATGTATATAAGAAAATAAGTAAATATGATAAAATAGATATACAGGAAAAGTAAATAATTAAGTAGATCAACAAATAAATAGGATGAAATAGATGAATATTCAAATAGAAAAACAAAAAAACAAAACAGAAATAAGATTAAATAGAATGAAATGAAATACTCCCCGTCTTCAACTCGGCGTCGTCTGCGGACCAAAAAAAGGAGAAAAGAATGATTCGGATTATTGTTGAGGTTCCCAACAGTTGCGACATTTGACAATTGCAATGATGAGTTGATTGCGAAACCTTTTGCAATCAACTCATTTTTCATACGAGTGACAGCAAGGAGATTGCCATTTTTATATATTTTTGTCTATTAATTTATCAATTAGTTAAATGATTAATATATTAATTTACTTATTATTCTATTTCTTAGTTACGTATTTATTTATTTATTTATTTGCATATTTATCTACTTCTTTATTAATTTACTTATTCATTTACTTTCTTCTTATTTATTTATTTATTTATTTATTTATTTATCTGGTATTTACTTATTCATTAATCCATTTATCTATTCACTCACTCATTTATTTCTCTGTTTATCTATTTATTTCCTTACTTATCTATTTATTCATTTATTTATGTAGTTATTGACTTATATATCCACATATTTATTTATTGATTGATTGATTTATTTACTTATTTATTTATTAATCTATTTATTTGCTTATTCACTTGTTTATTAATTTATTTCTTAATTTATCTATTCATTTATCTCATTATATAAATATTTTTTTCAACTGATTTTATAAACAATTTATATTTTCATAAGACAATTATTGTTATTATCATTATTATTATTATTATTATTTTTTTTTTTTTGCAATAGCGAAGATGTGGTCCATATATATCGAGATAGTTCCATCTTCAACATGATACAGTGAACATAAACAAATTTTGTTCATTTATCATTTTCACAGGTCTTTCTATTACCTAATAAGCAGTTCAATATAATCACATCTTGCTCCTGTAATTCCTTGAACAAAGCTCATTCAAGAGGTGTATAAAAGACGACGTGTTCATCTCACCTAAGTTATTATTGCCAATTAGTCGCATGCAAATCAATGCCAAACTTATTTGTCCAGGATTTAATACGTGAATACGTTTATAATAGTTCCCTTTGTGTGTGTTTCCTAGATGTGTGTGTGTGTGTGTGTGTGTGTGTGTGTGTGTGTGTGTGTGTGTGTGTGTGTGTGTGTGTGTGTGTATGTAGGTGTGTGTGTGTGTGTGTGTGTGTGTGTGTGTGTGTGTGTGTGTGTGTGTGTGTGTGTGTGTGTGTGTGTGTGTGTGTGTGTGTGTGTGTGTGTGTGTGTGTGCGTGTGTGTGTGTGTAGGTGTGTATGTGCGTGTGTGTGTAGGTGTGTGTGTGTGTGTGTGTGTGTGTGTGTGTGTGTGTGTGTGTGTGTGTGTGTGTGTGTGTGTTGTGAATAGGATATTACTACACGAAGACACATTTTAAGTTCTCAACGTCATAAAATACATTTGTTGGGTTTTTGGTATTCTGTAGGTCAGGTTTAGGTGTCCATAGTGCAGACTGTAGTTTACCAGCGCTTCTTTCCTTGTGGACAATCTTGCACAGATGTCGTACATAATGAAAATTATTCAAATCCTTTAAATTGGAACTGCTCAACCTATCTAGTCTATTATACCTAGAATCTTGTTCGAAAGAGTCAATTATAGAAGAATCCAAGTTTCAGTTCTAAGAAATAAATATACTGTGCATCACTCAGGCAGAAGTACAGTTTAAGTCTAAAGTTCGCTCACACCCCCACATCACCACAACGTTGATAATTACAAAGGATTACAAGCGAGGAACATGCCGACAGGAGACCTTTTGGTCCATAACTAGGTCGGATTTGAAAAAAAATATAATGATAAATAAAGAAATAAATGAGAAAATAAATAAGTAAATAGATAAATGAAAAAATAAATAGATAAATATATAAATAAATGATAAATAAATAAATAAATAAATAAATAAATAAATAAATAAATAAATAGATAAATAGATAGACAAATGAATAAATAAATAAAAATAAATAGATAAATAGATAAATAAATAAATAAAGATAAATAAATAAATAAATAAATAGATAAATAGATAAATAAATAAATAAATAAATAAATAGATAAATAGATAAATAGATAAATAAGTAAATAGATAAATAGATAAACAAATAAATAAATAAATAAATAATTTTCATTCATTAACCTCCTTTGATAATTATAATGCTAGCTTGCCGAGCGGTGAGAACGTCGCTTTTTGCAGCGAAGGTCGAGATGATGGCGGTTCGCAACCTGCCACCGGTGAGTTAGAGTAATGGCATGGTTCACTGAATTCCACGTCACAGCGTCCTCTGTAAGGGGCACCGTTCTAGCACCCTGATAGAAGGAGTTCGCGAATTTAACCCAAATTATCATTAATCTCTTTTGAAGGTATTCCAGTTGTAACAAAGTAACTGAATAGCTACATTACGTAATTGGCACTAAACGTCATCTGTTATATATAATTGCAGCCATTAACGACTTAATGAAAGGCGTAGATAAAATTTATTCCCATAATGCCCTCACTGCACAAAACCTTTTACCCTCTGTCATAGTAAACAGTTCTTTATGAACGGAAATCGCGTTTATGTTCATATTAAAATAAATTTGATTTAAATACATGTGTGAAATAATTTTCACTTTCAAAACAATCTGGAGAAAAATTGGACGCCCCCTTCTCTATTCCTTTCCTGGTACGTTTTATAAACTCATGTCCTTAATATCCATTTTAAAGGAAATTTTATTTCAGTACATGTAAGTACATTCGTGTGAAGTTTTCACTTTTAAAAATGGTTAGAGATCAGCTGGATGTTTCATACCTATATATAAAAAAAAAACATTTCAATACATATTAATACACCTCGCAGGAACATTTTATTTTGAAAATAACCTAGAAGTAGATTGAATAAGTCCTTATCCTTTCCTTTTCTGATATATTTACTAAACTCATGTCTTCTATATCCATATCAAAGGATAATTCTCCCTTTCCTAGCGTATTTGATAAACTAATATTTTTAGTCCACACTAAATTATTTTCTTTTTAATACACGTTAGTACACCTCGTGTGAAATTTTCTTTTCGTTTGGTAAATATGATAAACGTACGTATTCTGTACCTACATACATATACCAAAGGCTTTTTCCCCCTTACACGGGGGGTAGCCAAAAAGAAAAAGGCATAGAAATCACTCCCACCCATTTCATTTCCCATATATTCCACTCCCCTCCACCCTCCTCCCTCCCTCCTATCTTGGCACCTCCTGGATGACGGGTCATCCCTGCATCCTGTCCACTGTACCTACTAAAGGAATAATTATTCTGATACATGTTGGTACAACTCACATGTAGTTTTTACTTTCAACATCGCTTAGAAATAAACTGCATGTCAGATAAGCCCCGCCCTTATCTCCTCCCCCTTCTCCAGATAAGCCCCGCCCTTATCTCCTCCCCCTTTTCCAGATAAGCCCCGCCCTTATCTCCTCCCCATTTTCCAGATAAGCCCCGCCCTTATCTCCTCCCCATTTCCAGAAAAGCCTGGCCCTTATCTCCTCTCCCTTTTCCAGATAAGCCCCGCCCTTATATCCACACCTTTTTCCAGATAAGCCCCGCCCTTATCTCCTCCCCCATTTACAGATAAGCCCCGCCCTTATCTCCTCCCCCTACTCCAGATAAGCCCCGCCCTTATCTCCTCCCCCTTTTCCAGATAAGCCCCGCCCTTATATCCTCCCCCGTTTCCAGATAAAACCCGCCCTTATGTCCTCCCCCTTTTCCAGATAAGCCCCGCCCTTATCTCCTCCCCCTTTTCCAGATAAGCCCCACCCTTATCTCCTCCCCTTTTCCAGATAAGCCCCGCCCTTTTCTCCTCCCCCTTTTCCAGATAAGCCCCGCCCTTTTCTCCTCCCCCTTTTCCAGATAAGCCCCGCCCTTATCTCCTCCCCCTTTTCCAGATAAGCCCCGCCCTTATCTCCTCCCCCTTTTCCAGATAAGCCCCGCCCTTATCTCCCCCTTCTCAATATAAGCCCCGCCCTTATCACCTCCCCTTTTCCAGATAAGCCCCGCCCTTATCTCATCCCCCTTCTCCAGATAAGCCCCGCCCTTATCTCCTCCCCCTTTTCCAGAGAAACCCCGCCCTTCTCTCCTCCCCCTTTTCCTCTCCCGGTCTATTTGATTAAGTGGAATAGAAATGGAAACCTACGAATGGCAGGGAGGGGAAGGCGGTGATGGTCGAGCGCACCCAACCGCCAGCATTCACACTCTTCCACTTGTTTTGAGGTCGTTCCAAGCCTCCGGCACTTCAGGTTTTACGGTTTCATTCCTTAGAAGATTATCATGAATGAGCGTAGTATCTATAACTCCATTCATTGAACCTTAACCACATTCCCAAGATTACATAACCCTCCACATCCAAACGAGATTTCTTTTTGTGTGTGTCTGAGTGATTTGACAATAGGGTTTCTAGGGATTTATTTATTATTAAAAT
>NC_134807.1:891908-896908 GCF_046742065.1 Oratosquilla oratoria
TTTTCTCATACATACTTCCTCACACCCATCCCCCACCCACTCCCCCTCATGCATCACAGCATCATCTATACACAACCCCTCTCCATTCACCCCTATCTTCTGTCCTCTCCCGTCCTTCCTCCACAGACAGTCCTCTCTTTTGTAATGCCCCTTTCACCCCATCCATCCATCTCATCCTAGGACGCCCCCTCATATTCACTCCTTCCACCTCTGCCTTCCACACTTCTTTTACTAATCTTTCTTCACCCATTCTTTCCATGTGTCCAAACCATCCTAATACTCTTTCATCAACCCTATCTCCCAGTTCCCTTTCCACTCCTGTTCTCCTCCTCACCTCCTCATTTCTCACTCTATCTAGCCAAGATTGAACAGACAGGGCGACATAACGCATCCCTGGCGAAGTCTCATCTTTACTTCAAACCATTCACTCTCTCCATTTCTAATCCTAACACAAGCTCTACTACTCTCTACTACTCTTGATACATATGTCAAGAATATAGGTATATATAGATACGAAATACATATATACATCTATAAACTAAAAGTACATAGATATATACGGATATCAAACATATGAAAATATATGTATATCAAATACATAAATGTATGTAGGTATGAAACAACTCAGAATCAGATCATGAATATACGGACGAACTTATCTGATCTTACCCGGGCCTACACTAACAGGAATTCTCTCCCATTTATCTACATCAATCCGTATACAATTCCCTGTAACACGGAAATGGTCACTCTAAGTTTAGTTTGAGGAAATGCATTTTGAGGTTAAGGAGAAGCAGTTTCTTGCCTGAAGAGGGTCTTCGTTGGTTTACTGGATCCGCCTCGGACTAGAATTTATTTCGTCAACTGCCTAAACTCACCTGTCCTTAACTGGCGGTGAAGAGGTTAATCTAACTACCACTGGTTCTGAAAGCAGTCCTGTTTCTGCCTCAAGCAATGACCTTTGGGTCATCCGCAGAGGACCCAATTGATTGAAACAGAGGGACAATAGTAGATCAGAGAGAAAGAGAGAGAGAGAGAGAGAGAGAGAGAGAGAGAGAGAGAGAGAGAGAGAGAGAGAGAGAGAGAGAGAGAGAGAGAGAGAGAGAGAGAGAGAGAGAGAGAGAGAGAGAGAGAGAGAGAGAGAGAGAGAGAGAGAGAGAGAGGGAGAGAGGGAGAGAGAGAGATAGAGAGATAGATAGAGAGAGAGAGAGAGAGAGAGAGAGAGAGAGAGACAGAGAGAGAGAGAGAGAGAGAGAGAGAGAGAGAGAGAGAGAGAGAGAGAGAGAGAGAGAGAGAGAGAGAGAGAGAGAGAGAGAGAGAGAGAGAGAGAGAGAGAGAGAGAGAGAGAGATAGAGAGAGAGAGAGAGAAAGAGAGAGAGAGAGAGAGTCTAACACAGACACTATCTACCCGTCTCTTTTCAGTCTGGTGTATTTATTCTCAACTATTGTTTAACTTCATCAATGTATTTGATAAAAATCAAAAAACGTTACAGCAATGGGGCCTTCGTCCTGAGGCGGTGTTTTATTGATTACACGAGCTTCTGGACCACCTCCTAGTTTACGTACATCCATAACCACTCCGGCGAATTGTAAACAAACTTACACAATTGTTTGCTTGGAGCTCAATCAGATGAGGATGGAGCTGCCAATAAAGTGAAATTGCCTTCCATTATACTCAATAAGGCTTTTATAGTTCGTCATCTTTGCACTAAGAATATCCACAGATGAGGATAATGACCGCAGAGGGAGGGCAGGATACGGAGAACTTGCTGTCGGAGAGAAATAGAGAGATAGACTGCTGTGGCTATCGAGGGAAAAGTGACCATAAGAACATAAGAACATAGGAATAAAGGAGACTGCAAGAGACCATAAGGCCTACACTAGGTAGCTCCGTATCCATCACCACCTGTCATCCCCATCCATAAAGTTGTCAAATCGTTTTTTAAAACAACTGATAGCTTCAGCGCTTACTGCATGGTGACCAAACAGAGGGAAAGGATAAGTGGGGAGATGGAAAGCGAGGAGGGGAAGTTGTGACATGGATTGGGGAGGGAGCGAGTGAGTGTTCAATATGAACGAGAGGGCAGATGGGAAAGGAAAACAAAGATGTGGAGGAAACTGTGAAAAAAAGTGATATCGCTATAATAAGATAACGGTTAACACCTTTGAGCCAGGAACTATCACCTAAATAAATAAAACCGTCTATTATTGTATTGAAACCCTGAATGTACATCAAGGAGCTCAGAGGGAAAGTTAAATTGACCATAAACTGTCTTCTCTCAAGTTGATATGTGAATAAATAAAATGACTTCGGATAAAAAGACAGTAAATTATATTAGTGATTTTTTCAAACATAACGTGGTAAGTGAATGTGTGTGTGTGTGTGTGTGTGTGTGTGTGTGTGTGTGTGTGTGTGTGTGTGTGTGTGTGTGTATTCACTTGGTCTTTGGATCACTTGTTGGACTCGTGATCGACAGCTATTTCCCTCCTGGAAGAGAGCTCAGAGCTCGTAGGTCCGATCTATAGGTAATACTATGACCTTCCCCCCCCCCCAACTCCCCGCCCACGAGAGTCAGAATAACGACCCGAAGCGCAGCGGTACCGAAATAATTTCGGCCCTGGGCAGGATTCGAACCAAGAACTGCGGTCCACTATGGTGGTAGTTCAGCGCTCTACCAACTACGCCACCGAGTCTCGCGCGCGCGCGCGCGCGCGTGTGTGTGTGTGTGTCTGCGCGCACGCGCGTGTGTCTGTGCAAATGAATTAATCATTTGCTATGAGGATACTTATGATAGATGCATCCACATGTTGGTTCTAAATTGAATTTGTGAAGCTCTCGAGTTCGTCTAGTATCATCTTCAGCAGTTTCAAAGAGTCGGAGACAAAAAATATACATATATTTATGAAAGTAAAGTTAAGATTAGGAACAGGAACCGGTCAGACTTCCAGCTTCTGCGGGATAGGTTTCTGTAGCAGAGGAGGAAAGGTCTGTAAGAAAACGAAGGAATAAGATGTGTACAAAAAGGTCTATTGCCAAGAAGTGCGCTTCAAGAAGTTATTTATATATTGTACCTCGCGAGATAAGAGGAGGAGACGAGGTTTGGTGTCGAAAGTTACCAACGAAAGTGGGTAAGGTGGTCGGAGAAACAGATGTAAAGAGAGGCAGAATGACAGATAGCTTTATCGATAGGTGAAGTTAAAATGAGAATATGCAGTAAGAAAGTTAGAAATAAAGTGAATTTTAACATAAGAACATAACATAAGAACATAAGAATAAAAGAGACTGCAAGAGACCATAAGGCCTACACTAGGCAGCTCCGCATCCATCACCACCTGTCATCCCCATCCATAAAGTTGTCTAATCGTTTTTTAAAACAACTGATAGTTTCAGCGCTTACTACATGGTTACTAAGTTTATTCCATTTATCGACCACCCTATTAGTAAACCAATTCTTACCTATTTCCTTCTTAAATCTAAATTTGTCCAGTTTATACCCATTACTGCGAGTCCTGCCCTGTTGTTTTATTATGATGACCTTGTTTGCTTCACCCTTGTTATAGCCTTTGATCCACTTGAACACTTTTATTAGATCACCCCGCACTCTGCGTCTTTCCAGAGAGTGTAAGTTTAGGTGCTTAAGCCTCTCTTCGTAAGGCAAAAAAAGAAAAAGAAAAAAATCGTTTGTGTATTTTGCTCTTGTGTGTGTTTTGTTGTTCGTGGAAAAGGTTGGAAGCAGCTTGTTTCTTGATGCGGAGAGGACGAAAAGGAAAATAATTGGATGTAGGATTCTGGGTGAGTGGATTTCCGGTATAAACTGAACTTGCACGTGAAGGAATACCAACAGACGCGTAGGTAAAAAAAAAAAAAAAAAAAAAAAAAAAAAAAAGTTTGACTCCCCTTCGTATGTGACCTGGATGGAAGAGGGACAGGGGAGTTCGGAGTGGGAAGAAAAATGGGTCAATTTGTTTGTGCCGTGAGCCCAGATGGTGAGAGTATCGTCGATATGTCTGAAGTCCCTTTGGATAGAACCAGCTGTCTGTCTTCGTGTGTCTGCGGGGAAGACAGGTAGCCCATGCCACTGACGTCCTGCCCAGTCTTCAGAAGGTCAAGGTCCTGGCCATGCACACTAGTAAGTACGTCATCTGCCACTGCCACCACCACCACAACTACCACCAGCACCAGTAACATCACCAACACCACCACTACCATCACCACCACTACCACCAGCACCCCTACCATCACTAATACCACCACTACCACCTCCACTACCACTACCAACATGACGACCACTACCATCACCACCGTCACCACTATAACTACCATTACTACCACTACACACTAGGGAACCTCACATCAGGAACAACAATACACCCTTGCCAGAAAGTACGACCCGCTGAATAGCAACCTTCATCTGTCCGTAGTCAACAAGGTCCTCCTACAGCGACTCAAGCCGGGCTACGCAACGCGGGAGCAACTCCCGATCGAATCGAATGCCCAGGAATGCGAACACTGAGCTCCCTCGGGCTCGTCACCCGCGCGTACGACGATCCCCCTCTCCGCGGGGGGAAGCAACGGACCGTCGAAAGCCCCCAGAAGGACGCAGGGGGCCCGGGCCAACGACAACATGGATGAACTAATTGATATTTCGCAAAGAGGTCCTTCTTCCCCCAAGCAATTGTATGTATTGTATGTAATTATGCATATAAAGTCTATTTACTTTCGTAACTGAGGGAAAGGGGAAGGCAGATGAATATGAAAGATTCTTAGATTAAATCAGAACATAACATGGAATTATAATACATACATACGTACATGCATATATACATACATGCATACATATACATAGATATACACATATATACATAGACACATGCATACATACATGCATACATACACACATACATACACACACACGCACGCACGCACGTACGCACACACACACACACACACACACACACACACACACACACACACACACACACACACACACACACACACA
>NC_134807.1:901908-909324 GCF_046742065.1 Oratosquilla oratoria
CAACAAAGGAGGTACTGCCTCCGAAAAGTCATCAAGAAACGGAAAGAAAAAAAAAGGAAAGAACGAACTCGGAGAGGAGGATCAAAAGGACGGAGACATATTACAAAGGAAGATGGTAAACGTAGAAAAGAATAGGGACGGAAAACGTCTCTCAAGCCTTCCCGTGCGGCGACAAACGCGCCCGAACCAGACGTGTCGCGTTGCTGAAACCACAGACGGTTTTATTCAGCTGAGCTTTGGGCCACGACGCCAAAGAACTCCTCGTCGATCCTGATCCCATTCAGGCCAAACGGCGCCACGGGAGTTTCCTGGGGGGGGGAATAAAATCGCCTGGCGACAGCGGGATTAAGAGAGAGAGAGAGAGAGAGAGAGAGAGAGAGAGAGAGAGAGAGAGAGAGAGAGACAGAGAGAGAGAGAGAGAGAGAGAGAGAGAGAGAGAGAGAGAGAGAGAGAAAGAGATGAATCGAAGTTGGGTGAAATACACAGTGAAAGCCACAGTCACAGTGCCTCTTGGTATAAAAAATATATGTATATATACGTATATGTATATATACATATATATGTATATCTATATATACATATATATATATATATGTATATATATACATATATATATGTATATCTATATATACATATATATATATATATATATATATATATATATATATATGTATAATATATATATATTGAAAAAAGACGGGAAAAGGTATGGGACAACATGAAAGAAAGAAACAAGCGAATAAAAACAAAAACGACTAAAGGAAGATAAAAAGAAAGTATGATGGAGAAGAAGTACGACTACGTTAAGCCAAGGGTGAACAAGAAAAGAAGGGGAAGGAAAGGAGGGAGAAAGCGAAGCAAAAAAGAAAAACAAAAGAAAGAAAGAAGGAAAGAAAGACAGAGGGAGAATTAAGACAGGAGGAGAAAGGGGGAGAAGGAGAAAGAGGGAGAAGGAGAAAGAGGTCATCCAACACAAGACAAAAGCATTACGAAAGAAATTATGTGAGAAAGCCTAAGAAAAAGAAAAGTGGAAAGGAGGAGGAAGAAGAGATGGTACAGGATCCAGGGGAGAGGAGGAGGAAGAGAAAGAAGTTTATTAAATGGAGAGGAGGAATAAAAGAGAGAGGGGATTGGAAATAAAGAGGAGAATAGCAAGAGAAGAGAAGTATATGTATATAGAAACAAACAAAAACACACATACACATGCACACACACACATACACACACACACACACACACACACACACACACACACACACACACACACACACACACACACACACACACACACACACACACACACACACACACACACACACACACACACACACACACACACACACACACACACACACACACACACACACACACACACACACACACACACACACACACACACACACACACACGCACACACACACACACACACACACACACACACACACACACGCACACACACACACACACACACACACACACACACACACACGCACACACACACACACACACGCACACACACACACACACACACACACACACACGCACACACACACACACACACACACACACACACACACACACACACACACACACACACACACACACGCACACACACACACACACACACACACACACACACACGCGCGCGCGCGCACATATATATATATATATGTATATATGTATGTATATATATATATATATATATATATATATATATATATATATATATATAGAGAGAGAGAGAGAGAGAGAGAGAGAGAGAGAGAGAGAGAGAGATACATTGAAAGACAGGAGGGAAGAGGTACGGAGGGAAGACGAAAGAGAGAGGTAACGCAAAGAGAGGAAGAGAGAGAGGAAGTAGGAGGAGGGTCTCCCTGAAGGAACGCCAGAGGTGTCTGGGTATGCATAAGAAACAGGCTCTCAAAGACCAAATATCGAACTCGAGTTCGAGAGGGCATAAGACACAGAACGCGACGGGAGATGCCCCTGAAGAACCTATGACATAAGAACCTAAGAATAGAGGAAACTACATGAGACCATAAGGCCTACACTAGGCAGTTCCATTTCCCCTTACCAAGACCGAATAGAATCGTCTGTCTTCAGCCACAAGAAAATCTTCAACGGAAGTCATCGAACATCATCGAGTCTTCAGTCCATCGTTTGACTCAATTTTGTAATAAAATCGCCCGACGACAAGCGGAATAAAAACTATGGGTGACGCTGAAGATTCCCAGTGGTTCAGTCTGTTACCACGTCACACTCTACATATTCTATTCTGGTTGCCGCCAGGCGATTTTATTCAATTCGAGAAGAAACCTCTTGATGCCAAAAGGGAATAGAGGAGACTGCAAGAGACCATAGGACCTACACTAGCCAGTTCCATGTCCCCTTACCACCTGACATCTCTATTCATAAAATTGTCTAATATTTTCTTAAAACGACCGATAGTTTCAACGCTCATTACATAGTTACTAAGTCTGTTCCAGTCATTATCCACTCCATTAATAAACCAATTCTCGTCTATTTCCTTAAACCCTCTTCCACTGAACGAAAAAAATGGAATGCTTGTGGTCGTGTTTTCGTTCGGTAGGTAGAGAATGTAATAGAAGGCGAGTCATGAAATGTGGATTCTTGACTGAAATATTAGGAAAAGATAAGAATGAATGTGTTTATCTGGAAGGTGACGCGGAGAAGAATTTATAGGAAACAGGTGGGAAGTGAGGAATTTATATTAAAGTAGGAAAACAAAATTACCTCCTTTGTTGCGCTTGTGTGTGTTAGTGTCTTCTTTTGGGTATGTGCGCACACACACACACACACACACACACACACACACACACACACACACACACACACACACACACACACACACACACACACACACACACACACACACACACACACACACACACACACACACACACATGTGACAAATGAAAATAAGTTGCACCGTGAGGACTCGAACCTTTGTCTTAGCGACTGCTTATTATGAAGCATAGACGATAGCCTCGAGCCAGCCAGACCGTAGTCCAGGTCGTTCCTTTTGTACGGTCTGGCTGGCTCAAAGCTATCGTTTTTGCTTCATAATAACCAGTCATTAAGGCAAAGTTTCGAGTTCTTGTGGTGGAGCTAATTTCCTTATATATATATATATATATATCTATATATATATATATATATATATATATATATATATATATTATATATATATATATATATATATTTATATATATATATATATACATATATATATACTTATAATATATATATACATATATATATATATATATTTATATATATCTATATATATATACATATATATATATAAATATATATATATATATATACATATACATATATATACATATATATATAGAGAGAGAGAGAGAGAGAGAGAGCATAGACTAAATAGCAATCAAGAGGATCGGACAATGTATTTACTTTTTATGATAAATGAATGGCAAGGACGAGAGAGATGTTAAATGAACGAAGTCGAAAAAGCCTGATCCGGCTAAAGTATGTCTTCTTCACAGATGAAACGATATTTTAGTCGATCATTTTTCTCCAAAAATTAAACACATACATACATACATACATACATACATACATACATACATACATACATACATACATACATACATACATACATACATACATACATACATACATACATACATACATACATACATACATACATACATACATACATACATACATACATACATACATACATACATACATACATACATACATACATACATACATACATACATACATATACCAAAGGCTCTTTCCCCTTATAAGGGAGGTAGCCAAAAAACAAAATGCATAACACCACTCCCACCCGTTTCTTCCCCACATCTTCCACTCCCATTCACCACCCCTCCCTCCCCCCCTCCCTCCCTCCCTCCCTCCCTCCCTCTTTTCTTGGCTCCTCCTGGATGACGGGTCATCCCTGCATCATCTCGCCCACTGCCATGGGTCAGAAGCAATGCAGCGAGACACGCTTTCTTCCATTAATTAGAATTATCTTGAGGCTGCTTCTAATCCTTTCGCTTCAAATAATTTTCCTCATTTATAAAAATAGATAAATAAATAAATGAATAAATAAATAGATAAATAAATAAATAGATAAATAAATAATTAATGGATAGATAAATGAATAAATAAACAGATAGATAGATAAATAAATAAACAAATGAATATATAAATAAATTTATAAATAAAATAAATAAACTAATTAAGTAAATAAATAAACAAATGAATAAATATATAAATAGATAAAATAAATAAATAAATGAATAATACATAAATAAATAAGTAAAGAAATAAACAACAAATAAACAAATAAATAAATAAATAGATATATAAATAAATAAATGAATAAATAAATAAATTAATAAGTAAATAAACAAACAAATAATTAAATAAATAAACAAACAAATAAATAAATAGATAAATAGATAACTGAATAAATAAATAAATAAATGAGTAAACAAATAAATAAATGAATAAATAGAAATAAAGAGCGAGAGGTAGGTGATTTTTTTCTAAATATCAAAAAACAAATAACACAAAATCAAAATGATAAAGTGTTGTAAGGACTGAAGCAACAGAAGAGCGAGACTAAACGGCAAAGCTGAAAGGAGAAGGACAAAGCATTAATATTCCGATGATAGAGCGTGTGGCAGATATACTTGACCGAACAGGAAATAAATGAGCTGTAATGAAGATATCAGCGGCTGATTAAGTCATTAGAAAGAGGAAGGGCAGGGGGGAATCGCCGAGGTGATTTATCTCGAGCCGACCTAATGGACAACTGAGGAACCTCAATTGTGAAGTAACTACGGCGGGAGACGCTGATAGCTTCGGCAGAAGCCCTCAACTTTACCCTCTGCGGTTGGACTGCTGGGGAAGGTAACATACAGTCACTGCTGGGGATTGGAGATGGAGTGCGGGACTCGAACCTACAACTAAGGGAATGCGCGACCAGCAGGCTTACGATTACGCCATCAGCGCGCTTAGGCATAAGGGGAAATATCAAGAAAGGCACATACAGTCACTGCTGGGGATTGGAGATGGAGTGCGGGACTCGAACCTACAACTAAGCGAATGCAAGACCAGCAGGCTTACGATTACGCCACAAGCGCGCTTAGGCATAAGGGGAAATATCAAGAAAGGCACATACAGTCACTGCTGGGATTGGAGATTGAGTGCGGGACTCGAACCTTCAACTAAGCGAATGCGCGACCAGCAGGCTTACGATTACGCCACAAGCGCGCTTAGGCATAAGGGTAAATATCAAGAAAGGGACCTTCATTAAGGCATTGACATCCAAAGGCGGTTCCCCTCAATCGAAGAGAATACACGATGAGTGTGAGAGACAAAGTGGACCCCGGACGCATAATTGCGAAGTGATGACCTCATTGATGGTCAAAGAGACCTCATTATCCTGAAGAATATTGGTTTGCGTCAGACAAAAAAAAAAAGAAAAAAAATGCAACTGTTGATTCTGCTGATTTTTTTTTTTTTTTTTTTTTGTCAATTACCAGGTGACAGGTTCGCAATGAAATATCACATCGATTTTAGTTTGTAATTTGTGGTAACCAGTTCTTCCAGCCTTGGGGGACAATATCACACTGAGGGGGTCAAATCATGAAGGAGTTGGATAGCAGAACGGAGAGGTAATAAGAATTAAAAGTGATCAGCACTTTTCTTTTCATTTTCTTTTATTTTAGAGATTAGCCTCTAATCATAAAAGAATCCTGCGTGACTCTGGTCTGTAGAGGTGTCACTTTACTCCCCAAAATATCTAATCTGAATTATTTAGTGTTGGCATCGTCGGATATAAATGTGTCATAATGATGAGGAAGGAAAATAATGAGAATATTATCTACCTTATACAAAGTTGATTGATGACACAATTGAAAGCGTGCTGGTCTCGCATTTTCCTAGCCGTGGGTTCGAGTCCCGCATTACTCTCCAATTCCCAGCAACGACTGTTAAGTGGACTAACAGTCCTTAAATTATATGAGGCAAAGGTGATGGCATCGGCTGAAGCTACTCAGCGCATCCTGGTGTATGCTCCTCATCACAAACAAACACGGATTACAAACACGGAGCATGCCGACAGGAGATCTTTTGGTACATATAAAGGTCGGATACGAAAAAAATCATAATACTAATAATAAATTAATAAGTGAAAACTATAATAATGTAAATAACAAGTAAAATACATAAATGAATGCATCACTATTTTTCACACTAATGACATAGACAACCGATTTCTATCCAGACACTGATGATGCGACAGATTAATTTCTTTTACTATCTTATTTATTCTTAACATACAAACAAATGAAGAAGACTTTTACATCTAGAGAAGGGAGGATGTGTCATGCTGTTGCTATGGACTCTAGTTTACCAGCGCTTCCGTCATAAGGATGTGCCATGACTATGGTAATCCAAAGAAACAATTCTTTGGCCGAATAAGGACGTCTAGATCAAAAGCTCTTGTCCTGATTCTTCGCGCATCCCTCTGACTTATGCGCTGCTGTTCATTAGCATACTTAAGACAACTTGAACACTAGATCTAATCGCAATACATCCATTAAATCCCACTAGTTTTTGGATCATGGATCCTATTGTGTTCGTCTGTGAACCACCCATTGGTTCATAGACCAGGTATTGACCAGAAGATGTGGACCACTACTATCGAGCTCAATATTGTGAGAATCAACACCGTTTGAGATCGAAACCTTTATTGGTACGACCTTTTTCGATCTCACACGGTGTTGATTCTCACAGTCTTGTCGGCTTTTGCCATTGTGTTTCATCGAGCTCAATATGTAAGTTGGGGTTATTTTTTTGTACCGTATATCAAATAATTTAATATAGAGGAGATAACTGCTGTTGATAAGTTATCACAAACGAAAACTGGAAATGTAAGCCTTGTAGCCAAAAGCCAAATAGATGTACATAGCCAGAATAGAGTAGCCAAATATATACTGTAAATAAGATATGGAGGCTGAAATCATGTGAACACAACAATAAGAAAACGAACGATGTTTTGTGTACATGGCAGCTCTAAGTGCTTGAGCTAAGGTAATTTTTTTTTTCTGAAACATTTTAGAAGGAAATCATATCCATTCCAATAGAAAATGGACGAATGCATGTGAATTGACTCGTAAGCTTTCTCTCTGTAGACTTTGATGGGTTACCACTGGGACAAGAGGATTAAGAAAAACGATAAAAGGGAACAAAAGGCGTAATAAAAGGATTGGGCAGAGGGAGAGAAAGCAGCACAGTTGAGTATATGTAATTCCGAAATATCTTTTAATAAAACATGGAAGAAACATCTCGATAAGAGACAATGAATGATCAATACTTGAAGAGAAATTCCCTTTATGGGCAATG
>NC_134807.1:914824-919824 GCF_046742065.1 Oratosquilla oratoria
GACTTTGTTTGTGCCTTCAAATGTATCAAACTTTTGGAAACGAAGTCATTGAATGAACATTTCTATTCGCGTGACCCTTGGCTATATGCGTGACTTAACTTTGCCAATCCAAGCAGAAAATGTTCGAGTTAGTATTTCCGTGTGTGTGTGTGTGTGTGTGTGTGTGTGTGTGTGTGTGTGTGTGTGTGTGTGTGTGTGTGTGTGTGTGTGTGTGTGTGTGTGTGCGTGTGTGTGTGTGTATTCACCTTGGTCTTTCACCTTGGTCTTTGGATCACGTGTTGGACTCGTGATCGACAGCTATTTCCCTCCCGGAAGAGAGCTCAGAGCTCGTATGACCGATCTATGGGTAATGCTATGACCTTTCACACACACACACACCCAACTCCCCGCCCACGAGAGTCAGAGTAACGACCCGAAGCGCAGCGATACCGAAACAATTTCGGCCCTGGGCAGGATTCGAACCAGGTACTGCGAGCACCACCGTACTTCCCAATCCAGCGCTCTACCAACCGCGCCACCGAGTCGTGTGTGTGTGTGTGTGTGTGTGTGTGTGTGTGTGTGTGTGTGTGTGTGTGTGAGGATTGTTTGAATAGTTTGGGAAGTGAATGAGTGACTCTGAGCTATACGAAATTGCATGGTTTTAGCCAGAATGAATGTATAAAACATCGCTACAGAGAAAGTCAACAGTAAAAGTGATGTCACTTATTAAAATGAGAAAATATCCCATTATTCCTCAGGAACAATGTCTCTCAAAACAGGTTGTCATGTTTGGTAGAAATAATATTCATCCTTACGACTTAATGAAATTGTCTTGATTTAAGAAAGACTATACGTTTAAAATACTTAATCAGGTGCAGAGGGTTACACACAATATGGATTAGAAAAGTTACTTCTTATATGCTTTTTTTTCAACAATAAATTACCACAGCCATAGCTACTTCCGCCTGGGACATATCCCACATGTGAAGTGAATCAGCGGGGGTAAACCACAACTAAATGTCTTACAGGCGCCATCGGTTAAAATTGTTGACCAACAAAAACAAATAAATTTTAGCCCAAACCTTAACGAAATCGCTAGACTTTGTCAGAGAGTGAATTGGCAAAAGACGTCGTTGAGTCTACGTATTTAGTAGATTTAATACTTCCAACACATATCCCGTTCCTAAGCCGGCTAAAGTCTACTGGCGTGAACAGGACTATAGGTAGGGGTCATTGGATCCCTTTGAACCTGACATACTCGAACACAAACATGACCTGATATTCGAACTCGTCCGAAAACTAATCTCCGGACATTCATTCAGAACAAGAAGTGACCAACAACTTTAAACCGGAGAGCCATTGCTATATTAGAAGCCGAACGGCAGAGGCCTGAGTAGCCGGCCAAAGGACGCTCTCCATTTACTTGATGGGGCGGTGGGAGCAACTCCCCACCCCCCAACGTCCTCCTCTCCCTCCCTCCCACCTCCTCCACGCTCGCAGTGTATCGAAATGAGCAAACTCATCCTTTACCCCGCTGCCATAGACTTGTTTGCTCAGATCAGGTTTCGTTTGGTTCCAAAGGGATGGCTTGTAATCAGTGCTTCTTGTCCTCTTTACAGGGAAGCTTTGGAACATGTATAATACTCGTACTTATTGTATATGTATGTATGTTTGTATCTACCTAGTTGTTGTAAAGGAGCAACGTTCGCTGATTGTTGTGTTTTATTTTTTAGTTATCACACCTAACTTCACACACACACATAAGCGCACACACACAAACATACACACACACGCACACACACACACACACACACACACACACACACACACACACACACACACACACACACACACACACACACACACACACACACACACACACACACACACACACACACACACACACACACACACACACACACACACACATGCACATATACAAACATGCAATCCCGTGGGAGTCATTGGGAAGAAATTAAAAGAAATTATGCAAATGAGGTTGGCTCACTTTAGTTCAGGTTAAAAATTAATGACTATTTGAATATCAACGAACCAATTATTCTGTGCTTACGAGAGACTAAACATTCTGATGTTCATTCACAGGAAAGAAGGTATAGCATAGGAGGTGGGCTTGATGGTTGCCGTAGAAGTGGCTATTAGGTTAGGTCACATTTTTCACTCAGAATGGGAAAGGTGACAATTGTGTTAACATTGAGGAGGTTAGAGTTTATACGAAATTGGCAACTGCCGACAAGTCTATCGAAACAAACACCACAAGTTAGGACGGAGCCTTTATTGTATTTGTACGACGTTCCGCTCGTTACAGCTTTATCATGTACTTGATAAAGCTGTAGTAAGCTAAAAGTCGTACTAATGAAGGCTCCAGCCTCACATGATAGTTATTGCGACAAGTTAGAGTTTCTCTCATAGTGGGAGAGTGAGTCAATAGGAAATACCACAGTTGATCTTATACTAGGAGAAGTCATATCCTCAATACTCATGGATCTCCTCAGAATCAGAGCTTGCAGGGTTTTGGTCTGGATATTAATGATAAAGCTCTGTTCCTTCATGAACAGATTGTGCAACTTTACATAAACAAAAATTGCAGATCCTCGGCCTGGGTATTATCTGTAGGCCAATTTTCTTCATGAGTAAACATTTGAGTATGAGGAACCTGCAGACCCTAATGCTCAAGTGAAATTCATCATTTATTACAAAACTAAGAAAACTAGTCAAACCAGAGACTATGCTACGAGGCTTAGTCTAAGCCAGTTACCTTCAGCATAATTCGTGGATGTCAACTCCAACATGTAGCGCATTTCCCTGATGGTGATCCTACTCAGCGTTGTCTCCGCAAGAGAAAACCCTCGATGGAGGAGACGAAGAAGGGGACGACGCCCACAGAACTGATCGACCATGTCGTGAGTTGTTTGGAATGGATTGGGTGTCTGAATGGGAGCTTGCTCGGAGTGACCGTGAAGGGGACTGGCGCCGAAGTGTGAGTGAGGTAACGTGCTCCCTGGCATATGCCCCGAGTTGATGATGATGATGACGATGATAAGGAAACCAGTCACCCCCTATTAAAGGAAGAGCCCCCATCTGGAAGCAGACACCCTTTGGCGTTCCCGTGCTATTCACAGACACTATTAAAAAAAAAAAAAAAAAAAAAACTATGAAGACCTATCCTGTACTTGCATAAGTATGACAACGCTGAAACTAACCTCCTCTCTGAGCCTTCACTGTTATACAGGAGCCCTAGGAAACCACGCGAGACAAGATCATTGAGCCAATATAACAAAGGAAAAACTCGAGGAAAACGCAGAAATACTAATTACCTGTCACAACACTCGCAGGTTCCATGTACTCGAAGCTTTACTCACCAAACAACTAAATCCTACACTTAATATCCAAGCCGAGGACCTCTAGGCTGATCCAAGTATAAGGCGGTCCATAGCCGATGATAATGTGACCTAACCTAGACCTAAGTCGATTGTAGGCTTTCCTGATTGACCCAGTCTCCTGCGTTGAGTGAAACTAGGTCTTCCCTCAAAATGAACACAATAACGGTCTACCCCGTAATTGTGTTCATTTTGAGGGAAGACCTAGTATCCACCTCTCACAGAAATACAGTACCCTTCAAACAATTACTCACGCTTAGCTTCAAGCGTGTTGGTCTAGCATTCGCTCAGTTGTGGGTTCGAATCCTGTACTTCTCTCCTATTCCCAGCTGTGCGTTTGACCTGCCCCGAGAGTCCAAGCTCCATAGGGCGAAAGCAAAGGTTTCGGCCGCAACTACACGTCTTCTAGCATAGGCGCCTTAACTTCTTCTTTCTCTTGGCAATATAAGCTCATTAGTTTCAACCATGGCCACTTGCGAAGAAGTTAATGCACATACACATACACATACACATACACATACACATACACATACACATACACATACACATACACATACACATACACATACACATACACATACACATACACATGCACAGGCACACACGCATACGTATACACATACACATACACATACACATACACATACACATACACATACACATACACATACACATACACATACACATACACATACACATACACATACACATACACATACACATACACATACACATGCACATGCACATGCACATACACATACACATACACATACACATACACATACACATACACATGCACATGCACATGCACATGCACATACACATGCACATACACATACACATACACATACACATACACATACACATACACATACACATACACATACACATACACATACACATACACATACACATACACATACACATACACATACACATACACATACACATACACATACACACAAACATACACATACATGCGAGTCAAGGTCGACATGATGATGATGCACGAGCCTCCGAAGACTGAGCAGGTGGCAAAGGGCATTGCGAGGTAGCAGGTGCTTGTGGGGGCAGGATCAGCGGGCCACCTGTAATCTGCTCACGTCCTTTGCCGAGCAGGCGACACGACCTCCCACGATAACTCAGGGTCACGTGGAGCGACAAAATATATAAGCAGCCACGTGACGTCATAAATTTCGAGGTTTTGTGATGATAGCTGTCGTTGATGGCCCAGACAACTGGTTATGAAGTCCACCGGTAGAGTAGTGCTTAAGAAATAATAATAATGATAAAAAAGAATAAGATAGAATAGAATAAGATTAGATAGAAATTGATGGAAAATAAAGATATGGAAGATAATGAAATAATGTAGAATAACATAAAAAAAGATGAATAAAAATAAAGTTAAAAAGAAAAAAAGAATATATGTAATAAAATATTATCAAATGAAATATGTATAAATAAGAATAAAACGAAATGAATAGAAATTGAATAAGATAGAATGGAATGAAACAAACGCCAGTTAATGCACTTATTCATGAAACAGAGTGCTGGTGCGATAAACAGAATATATTGCTTCACACTCGTCCGCTTTTATTTTTCTTTGATTTTTTTTTTTTCATA
>NC_134807.1:924824-927324 GCF_046742065.1 Oratosquilla oratoria
GTGATCTTCTGCTCAGCAAGCAGCTGTTCTACCGAAAGAGATGTTGCGTCACCCTAACGTTACAAACTTCGTTGCGGTAAGAAAAACATATATAAATAAATAGAAACGAAGCCGCTTCATTAAATCGGGGGAGGGGGTCGCCGATTTAATGAAGCGGCCTTGCTGTGGATGTGCTGTGTCTTGCCACACTGCCTCTGACCAAGGGCAGTGGACAAGGTGCAGGGATGACCCGTCATCCAGGAGGTGCCAATATAAGAGGGAGAGAAGAGGGTGGAGGGGGGTGGAGTGTATTTAGGGATGGAATGGGTAGAATTGGTTTTATGCCTTTTTCTTTTTGGCTACCTCCATTGTAAGGGGGAAAAAGCCTGAAAAAAAAAAGGAAGCGATGCTCAAAATGCTTCATTCGAGATGGCCTTTCAAGATATGTCCGTTTTTTTTCCTTTCCATTTCTCATACATTTCATCAAATCCTTTTCGCATTTCTTGTTTTTCATGCTTACCCCCTTCTCACGTTCATTCTCTGTCCATAAGCACATTTCCTGAAAATATTTCAATTAAGCTTTGGAGAAGGTGCGCGGTGATGGCGTAACCAGGGGCATGTCGGTTTCGTATTTCCTTGGTCCTGGGTTCGATGCCCGTCCTATTCTCCGATTCCCAGCAGAGACCGTGACCTGCCTCAATAGTTTAAATGCATAGCCTACTAGGGGAGAGGTGATGGCCTCGGCCGTAGCAAATCAGCGCCTCCTGGCGTAGGCTCCTCAGGACACTTTTCTTTTGTGTTCGACTTTCTTTTGCATTAAAGTCTCTTTGCACTTCACCCAGTTTGTTATCTGAAGTGATGGTGAGGAGGATACTACGCCAGGAGGTGCTGAGTAGCTGTGCCGACGCAGTCATCTTTACCCTATTGTTCACTTTAGGGACTGTTGGGTCAGTTAACAAACATTCACTGCTGAGAATTGAAGAGGAGTGCGGGGTTCGAGCCCACAAGTAAGCGGTTACGAGACCAGCACGCTTCCGATGACGCCACCAGTTCGCTGTGCTATCTAAGAATAGAAAAGAATGACATCAACATATTAAGAGTTTTAGTGCTTTTCCCTTCCCAAAGGAAGACGTTCCATTTATCAATTCTTCTTATTCTATCTCGTTTCTTTTCACATTTCCTCTTGGTTTAGGTTTAAGAAGAAAATAGACAAGAGCTGGTTTATCAAAAGAGTGGTCAATGGTTAGAATAGACTTAGTAACCATGTTGTGAGCGTTGAAACTATTGATGATTTTAAGAGAAGATGAAATTAACTATATGGATGGGGACATGGAACTGACTAGTGTAGGCCCTATGGTCTCTTGCAGTCTCCTCCACTCTTACATTCTAATGTCATTATGTACCCTTTTCTCACATTCATCCTCTCCCATAATCACTCCTGCTGAAAAAGTTTCTCTAAATCCTTCCATTTGGGCCGTTCGGTAGATACCGTGTCCAACTGATGATCAGGTGGTCGTGAGCTCGATTCCCGGGACCCGCTCAGCGCTATGTCGCATTGATTCCGGACAGCCCTGGCCAGACGGGGAGGCGACTCAACATCGGCCCATAAAACCCAGCGGCTTACCGTAACTAACAGGGCTGTGCCCTTCCAGGGGTTTTTCACTTCCCACTGCATGCGCGTGGGAGGATGAATTTCCACTGATTAAATCTCTTTTCACATTTCCTCTTTATTTTCATACTACCCCTTTCTCACATCCATCCTCTCCTATAATAATCATTCCTTCAACTCCCGTGCCCTCAACCCGAGCATTTGTCAATCATTCAATCGCTTCTCTAAGAATTCCATTAGCCGACGACCACGCCTACCTCCACTCATCACTCAATCCTCCATTCCAGACAAGATTTACCGCTAAAGCCATTTTCCATGGAATCCCTGGAACCGTCGAGAAAAGGACAGGACTCGCATGGAACCGTCGAAAAAGGACAGGACTCGTATGAAACCGTCGATAAAAAGGACAGGATTTTCTTGGAATCGTCGAAAAAAGGACAGAATTTTCATGGAATCGTCAAAAAAAGGACAGTTATCATGGAATAGTGAAAATATGACATTTTTTAATAAAATCGTCGAAAGAAAGGGCAGCATTTTTACGAAACGGTAAAAAAGGACAGAGTTCTCATCAAACCGTTGAAAAAAGGACATGGAACCGTCGAAAGGAAAGACATCGTTCTTATAAAACGGTCGAAAAAAGGACAGGGTCTTATAAAACGGTCGAAAAAAGGACAGGGTCCTCATAGAACCGTCGAATAAAAGGACAGTGTTCTCATAGAACCGTCGAAAAAAGGCCAGGTTTCTCATGGAACCGCCGAAAGGAAAGATAGCGTTCTTATAAAACGGTCGAAAAAAGGACAGGGTCCTCATAGAACCGTCGAATAAAAGGACAGTGTTCTCATAGAACCGTCGAAAGAAATAACAGCATTCTTATGAAACAGTCGAATAAAAGGACAGAGTTCTCACGGAACC
>NC_134807.1:932324-934824 GCF_046742065.1 Oratosquilla oratoria
GTTCGATTCCATCTGCGGGCTATGCCTTATTGATTCCTGGCAGCCCTGGCCAGGTGGGGAGGTGACCCAACGTAGGTCTAAAAAAAAAAAAAAAAAAAAAAGTGGCTCGTCACAACTGACTGGGCTTTGCTCTACCAATGGGTTTTTCACTTCCCACTGTGTGAGAGTGGGATGGTGAGAAGTGAGTCCATGAGTTAGATTGAAGTATTGCTTCTGATCCAGACAGTGGGCAGGAGCCAGGGATGACCCTTCATCCAGGAGGAGCTAAGATTAGATGAGGGAAATAGATGGGTGGTGGATGTATGTGGAATGGATGGTGGATGTGGAATGGATGGGAGTGGAATGGGTGGGAGTGGAATGGATAGGAGTGGAATGGATGGAAGTGGAATGGGTGGGAGTGGAATGGGTGGGAGTGGAATGGATGGATGTGGAATGGATGGGAGTGGAATGGGTGGGAGTGGAATGGATAGGAGTGGAATGAGTGGAAGTGGGTGTGCTGTTTGGCTGACTACATCCCTTATAAAGACGAAGAACCCCTGGGTATATAAGAGCATAAGATCATAAGAATAGAAGAGGCTGCAAGAGACCATAAGGCTTACACTTGGTAGTTCCATCTCCCTTACCACATGTCATCCCTATTCATAAAGTTCTTCAATCATCTATTAGAATAAACAATTGCTTTAGCGCTCGCTTCATGGTTACTAAGTCTATTACACTCATTAACCACTATTGGTAAACCAGTTTTTGTCTATTACCTCATTAAACCTAAATTTGTCCAATTTAAATTTGTATAATTTGCTTACTTATTTATCTATACATATTGATTTATTTGTTTATCTACCTACTTATATATTTATATATCTATTTATCTATTTTATCTTATTATTTATCAATTAGTTGATTAATTAATCTATTTATGTATTTATCTATTGATTGATTTATTTATTTATCTGTCTATTTATTAACTATCTAATTAATTTATTTATTTATGTATTCATTCATTTATTTATCTGGTCATTTATCTATTTATAAATTTATCTATATATTCATATATTCATTTATCTATTTATCTATTCATACAATTAATTATTTATTTGTCTATTTATTTACTTATTCATCTGCTCACTTAATTAGTCAACATTTCATACCAGACGTTTCTCACTTCCCCCCGCGTGGGTGTGGGATGTTGATATCACTCTTCCAGCAGTTGGGTCTGAACATCTAGCCCCCGATTCCCCCCCCCCCCCGGGTAAATGCCCCCCAATTGAGAACCCCTAATAAACTACATGAGTTTAGAGCTATAACAAGAGTGATGCAGACAAGGTCATCATATTAAGACAACACGGCAGGACTCGTATTAATGGATTTAAACTGGACAAATTCAGGTTTCAGAAGGAAATAGGCAAGGAATGGTTAACGAATGGAATAGACCTAGTAACCATGTAGTAAGCGCTGAAATAATTGATTGTTTTAAGAAAAGATTAGAGAAATTTATGGATGGGGATGACAGATGGTAATGGACATGGAACTGCCTAGTCTAGACCTTGTGATCTCTTGCAGTCTCCTCAATTTCTTATGTTCTTAGGTTCATATGAAACTATTGGTTGTTTTAAGAAAAGCTTAGATAACGTTTAGGATGGAGATGATATGTGGTAATGAACATGGAACTGCCTAATGTAGGCCTTATGGTCTCTTACAGTCTCCACCAAGTATATGTTTTTATATCATTATGAAATTATTGGTTATTTCAAGGGATGATTAGATAACTCTTTGGATGGATGATGGGAGGTAATGGAACTCCATAATGTAGGCCATATGGTCTCCATTCTTATGTTCTTATGTATACGTGACTTCATATACTTCCGTGGTGGTAAATATTTCTGGTTATTACAAAACAGAAAACATATATTTGCGAATACTTCTGAGAGATTTAGTTTCTCTTGTTTTAAGATACGAGTGACTGTAAGGTAATATTCAAAGAAGAACAAAAGAAGACGGCGAAGATTTTTCGTGAACTCTGGAAGATAATCTAACGAAAGAGAACACAGAACAAGGCATGATTTGATGGGGGATTGCTTCGGAAGGGAACAGGAGACGAGTTCATTACTGAAAGAGGGGAAGATTCAAAAGGTGAAGAAAAGAAAAAAAAGATTACAATGAACTAATGTAAATTCGAGAATTATAGATGGAATTATCAAAGAAAAGACAGAACCTGAAGATCTCGAAGAAGAAGAGGAAGAGGAAGGAGAAGAGGTAGAAGAAGAGGAAGAACGCGAAGAACGCGAAGAATGCGAAGAAGAAGAAGAGGAAGAGGAAGAAGAAGAAGAGGAAGAAGAAGAAGAAGAAGAAGAAGAAGAAGAAGAAGAAGAAGAAGAAGAAGAAGAAGAAGAAGAATAAGAAGAGGAGGAAGAAGAAGAAGAAGAAGAAGAAGAAGAAGAAGAAGAAGAAGAAGAAAAAAAAGAAGAAGAAGAAGAAGAAGAAGAAGAAGAAGAAGAAGAAG
>NC_134807.1:937324-939824 GCF_046742065.1 Oratosquilla oratoria
GATGTTTCTTTAATAAAGAGAGCTTCGAGGATAGGTAGCCTTCTATGGTCTTGATTTGTTGCCAGCACTTCTGTGTTTTCTATTAGAGCTTCTTTATTTAAATTTCTTTTGTGAGCAGAGTGATGGTGGTTTCTGGGAGCTCCTGAAGAGAGGTGGTATGATAACCGGCGTGAGAGCTTCATTGTTGTCATGCCAATATAGTTTGAAGGTTGGGATGCACAGTTCCCAAGTTTACACGTGTACCTATATATGACGTGAGTTCTCTGAAGGTCACTTTTACTTTCTCTTATATTATTCTTTAGTAGCAGTTGAGATGTCTTTTTATTTTGATAATATATAATCAGTTGTACTTTAGAGTTTTCTTCTTTAGGTTTAATATTTCTTTTAATAATTTGTTGCATAACCCTTTCATCTTCTTTGTAGGCTGTGGAGAAGAAGGACTTATAGTAAATTTTAATCAGGTTTTTGGCGTTAATGTCCTGTGGGATTTTGTCTGGGTGGCTTTTGTCCTGTGGGATTTTGTCTGGGTGGCTTTTGTCCTGGTACCATTTGTCTAAAGTTCTTTTTGTGATTCGCTCTATATCCTTATTGGCGAATCCATTATTCATAAGGGTCTGAGAAGCTCTTTCTAACTCATTATGTACTGTTTCCCAATTATTACAGTGACTAAGAGCTCTTCTAATATAAGCGCTGATGGTAGAATCTTTGTATCTTTGGGGACATTCGCTAGTCCCATTTAGGCAATGTCCTGAATTAGATGCTTTTATGTACACAGATGTTTCATATGTGCCTTCATCTCTCTGTTTTATTAATGTGTCTAAAAAGGGAAGGGACCCATTTATGCTCAATTGTAAAATTGATGCCAGATGTCTCTATTAATCGTTCTTTTAGATCGTCTATTTGTTGGCAATTTTCAGCTTTGACGAAAATATCGTCTATATATCTGCAGTAAATGTGAGGTTTTTGCAGATTTGCGAAAATTTCATTTTCGATGCTACCCATAAAAAAGTTAGCAAAAAGTACTCCAAGTGGTGATCCCATTGCAACACCATCGGTTTGGCAATATTTATTTCCTCTAGGGCACATAAAGGGGGCTTCTTTGGTGCAACATTCCAAAAGGTCTTTCATTACTTTCTCTGGGATATCACAGTTAGGAGTGGTATCATTGTGATAAACTCTGTCTATTATATATTGAATAGTGCGGTCAACTTGGATGTTAGTATAGAGAGACTCCGCATCTAACGAAGCGATAATGCCTTTTGAGTTATTGTTTGCTAAAAGATCTAGAAAATCAGTGGCGGATTTGACATTGTAGTCAGCGGGAGTGTAAGGTGTGAGGATTTCAGCCAGTTTTTTGGCAATTTTGTAAGTTGGTAATGGTATCTGTGAGATAATTGGACGTAGCTTGTTGCCGGGTTTATGGGTTTTAACATTGCCATAGCAGTAACCTAGTTCGTAATCGCCTGTAGGTTTAGGAAGCTTTATGCCTCCTTTAACCGCGTTTGCACAATCTACTAGTTTATTAATTTTCTTTTTGAGGGAGTCTGTAGGGTCTCTTGAGATCTTCTTAAATTTTGTCTCATCGTTTAGGATTTCATCCATTTTTTGTAAGTATTCTTCTGTGTTTATTAAGACGAAAGTGGCAGCTTTGTCTGCTTTTCTGATTGTGATGTCTGGGTCTGTTTTCAGTTGTTTGGCTGCTTCTATATGTTTCTTTTTTAAAATCTGGCTTTTAAAGTTACCTCTCTGTTTGGAAGACTCGCTAATAATTTCTGTTTTGAAAGCGGGCTCAACTGAAGAAAGATTGAATTATATGAAAATAAGAATACAAGAAATGACCAGTCTAACCAGCGAGTTAGAAAATGATTCTAAGAAACATGCACAAAAATGGGATAACTATAATATTAATGAAACAGTTAAAGAAAGTGTTAATGAAGCTTATAATAGAATGATGGAGGCACATAAACAAGCTATGATAAGTAAAAACCAAAGAAAATTAGTGAACCTCAATGGAGGTCAACTAAAACACCCTAGACCTTTAGAAGGGTTCACAAATTTGACCAACAAACCCCTTACTACAGACCAAAAAGAACTGCTCAATCTAGGTCTAAACTGCCACATCTTAAAGCCCCCACCCAAACATGGTAAAAGATTAGAATGTGAAATCTTAATAGATAACGTTGAACAGCTGGCTAAACAAAAGAAAATAACAGTTGAGCCCGCTTTCAAAACAGAAATTATTAGCGAGTCTTCCAAACAGAGAGGTAACTTTAAAAGCCAGATTTTAAAAAAGAAACATATAGAAGCAGCCAAACAACTGAAAACAGACCCAGACATCACAATCAGAAAAGCAGACAAAGCTGCCACTTTCGTCTTAATAAACACAGAAGAATACTTACAAAAAATGGATGAAATCCTAAACGATGAGACAAAATTTAAGAAGATCTCAAGAGACCCTACAGACTCCCTCAAAAAGAAAATTAATAAACTAGTAGATTGT
>NC_134807.1:954824-967324 GCF_046742065.1 Oratosquilla oratoria
ATCAATTATCTTTATCCCTTATTTCTAACTCCATTCTTTTTTCGACACGAAGACGACGTTTAAAGTCATTAGACCTGGACATCAAAGTCTCAACTTCGTCCATGAAATCGGTTGTACGAACGTCGCTTGTACTCCTTCATTTGTTCTCATCTGTGTCAGGCTCGCACACGGCGGTGGGGGACACGACGAAATAATGTCTGCAAGTTCAACGAGCTTAATAAAATCACCTGGCGACATCCAGAACTTGATACAACGACCATCACCTCCCCATTGGTCAACAGAATCTCATAACCTTTGGAGTCTGATGACACATGATAAGGGAGGCTCTGCAACAAAAAGACGGACAGTGAGATACGACCGGCCTTTCTTGGTGCGTACGTGCGCGTTATCGTAAATAGCCATGCATGTGTTATCGATTATTTGGATAAGCAGGTGCGTGCATACGATGTGGCAGGCTTTTTGCTCAGGTCACTGTGCATAGTGACTTCGGGCTTTGTTTGTAATGTCAGAACGACCGTGGGTCAACATACATAACTTCAGTTGTATTGCTTTTATCTGTGTGTGTGTGTGTGCGTGCGTGTATGTGTGTGTGTGTGTGTGTGCGTGTGTGTGTGTGTGTGTGTGTGTGTGTGTGTGTGTGTGTGTGTGTGTGTGTGTGTGTGTGTGTGTGTGTGCGTGTGTGTATGTGTGTGTGTGTGTGTGTGTGTGTGTGTGTGTGTGTGTGTGTGTGTGTGTGTGTGTGTGTGTGTGTGTGTGTGTGTGTGTGTGTGTGTGTTTACCTAGTTGTATCTTACCCAGTTGTATCTTATGGGAAGGGGAGCTACGTTCGTGGTGTCCCGTCTCTGTATCTCACCATATCTAATTTGCTCTTAAATTCTTGTATTGTTTTTGCACACACTATTGTTTCGTCTAGTATGTTCCATATATTCACCACTCTGTGAGGAAACCTGTTTTTTCATGTCTCTTCTATAACTGTTTTTTTTTTTACTTTCTTTAAATGTCCTCTTGTGTTTCTCTTATCCCAATTTAGTAAGTCGTCTCTATCAAGGATTTCTACATCTTTCATAATTTTGTAGATGGTCAACAAATCACCTTTTTCTTTTCTTTGTTCCAGAGTAGGTAGTCCTAGTTTGAACAATTTTTATGACATTTTTTATACTTTTGAGGCCATCTTCGTAGTTGCTCTCTGGATTCTCTCAATTTTCTATATATTCTTTTTAGTATTGGGTGACCATAGTGTCCCTGCACACTCTAATTTGTGCCTTATCAATGTAACTATTATTTTCTATACCATTTCTTCATCCAAGTAAGTAAAAGCCATTTTTACTTATCTTAGCAAGTTATAGGTTTCACCGACAATTTTGTTTACGTGTTTGTCAGGGGACATATCTTTTGTGATGATCACTCCCAGGCCTTTTTCAGATCCCACTTTCATTATTTCTTTTTCACCAATTTTATATTGTCCTGATATATTTTCTTCCAAATTCCATTATGCTACATTTCTTTATGTCCACTTCCCACTTATGACTCCATTCCCAGACCCTGTTCAGATTTCAATGTAGTGAGTCACAGTCCGTTTCAGTACTCACTTTCTTTAACAATTTTGTATCATTTGCAAAGAAATTCATGTAATATTCCACACCCTAGTCCATGTCTTTCACAAAGCAAACACTTCAATTTTTTTCTTCAAAAACTACACTAATTTCTTTCATTCTTCTTTCTTATGATTTCACTATACCCAGTAACCTCAAAAAAGTGTATGCCCTTCCTAACCTGGGCGTTCTTCCATCCAAACTTGCAACCTTTACAATCAGAAACTGAAACTATACAAACTTTCTTCCAGTCATTAGGTACTCTCCATCTCTTTAGCATACATCACACACCTTCATTGACAACTTAACCTCGGCGTTCTTCCATCCAAACTTGCAACCTTTACAATCAGAAACTGAAACTATACAAACTTTCTTCCAGTCGTCAGGTACTCTCCATCTCTTTAGCATACATCACACACCTTCACTGACAACTTTTTCGTTGTCTTGTCCCCTTTTCTTTTGTCTCTACTCCCACCTCATCTGGTTTCATTGCCTTCACACATTTCAATCTCGTCATGGATATTTTCATATTTTTTCATTCATTTGCACAACTAGATTTTGCTTTACTCAACCTCTTCCCAGCGTCGGTGTTCCAATTTCCTTATCTTTGTTCACATTTCTCATTTCTTCGAAATATTGATACTCTTATTTTTTCATTTGGAAAGAAAGAGCTCTAAGAAAGTTGATAATACAAACCTAATCACAAATGGATACACCACAGAAGTAAGATACAAAGTCATATATACACATACAAAAAGCTCTCTTTGATTTGTAGAGGTGATAACCAATCAAAGCATACACACACCTTCCACCCATCCAACATTCATCTATTTCCCCATTTTTTCTTATCTCATTCTGGATTAAGATCCATTTCATGAAAGAAAGTCATATTTGTACATTCTGTTGGCTTTTCTGATTGGATCAGGACTCGTGAGTTTTTCTGATTGGCTGTGACTTAAAAATTGCATATTCATTCACCGCCTAAGTACATTGATCGGATAAAACCGGAAGAACTTCTACTTTTAGAGTTTGGATCTGAGTTCCTAAATCGTGAGATTAGTATTTTCCTAGATACAACGGGAAGATTGAAAACTAATATTCATTTCATGGATGAATCATTGAATGGAAATATTCATTTCCATGTTATTATACCTCAGGGTTGAACATTTTCTTTTTGTAATATAGTAATTTATAATTTCTGAATTATTTTCTATAGAATAACGTTAGAGCGAAGTGCAAACAAGTTGTTATGAATTACTGATGATTTTCATAGTTTTAAAGCATTAATACATTTATTTGTTTATTCTTTTATTTGTTTGTTTATTCAACTATTCATCTATTTGTTTGGTTGTTTATCTATCTATCTATTCAATTATCTATTTATCTAATAATTGATATATTTATTCACTTATATATTAATTAATTTATTTAGTTTTCTGTCTATTTATTTATTATTTTGTTTATTCATTTATTTATTCGTTTCTTTATTTATATCTATTTATATAATTATTCATTTATTCATTTACATATTTGTTTATTTATCTATATATACATTGATTTAGTCATATGTTTATTTATTTATCTATTTATCTATTCATATGTTTACATTTCATCTATTCATATTGGGTGATACACAAACCAATAGAAACATTTGAGCTAAAATGATGCTTAAGTGGCGATGTAAGTGAGAATGAGTTTGTAAACATACGACCAGGAAAGAATTTCTTTTCTGTTGTTTACAAACAGTTACATTACTTGTTTGCAAAGAACTTGAGCAAGTAGGGAAGACTCGTCTGAAAGTAAATTGAAAATCTGAGCATTGTTTTGAGAGACATAAAGCATTTGGTAGTACCAGTACTTAGAACAAGTTTGAACACCAATTGTAGATGTTAGTGCTTGAAATCTAATGACAAAAGATATATCTTTCTAAAACAGCCACTGCATTGGCACATATTAGTAAAAGATTATTAGCAAACAAGTGATTTGTGAGTAAAAATAGTTCGCGTGTAAGTTTGTCTTTTGTTTATTCGCTTTCTGGGCGATGAACATGTGTGTAGCCACCCATGACATCGATTCATATTAGAGAAAATTGAGTGACCAGGGCACAGCGAAGTCAGTGAACAGGTAAATGACAAGCTATTATACTCCGATCAAATTTTAAATAATTTATTTATACAGAGCCCCAGACTTCCTATCATAAGAGAAAATATTTTATATCAAGACATTGCTAGAACGAGAGCAAAAAGCTTAACTAAAAGAAGATATCATAAACATAAAACATGTATGTGTGTGTGTGTGTGTGTGTGTGTGTGTGTGTGTGTGTGTGTGTGTGTGTGTGTGTGTGTGTGTGTGTGTGTGTGCGTGTGTGTGTGTGTGTGTGTGTGTGTGTGTGTGTGTGTGTGTGTGTGTGTGTGTGTGTGTGTGTGTGTGTGTGTATGTCGTAAGACTAGCCTGCATAAAGGATTTGATGCAATACAGTACATACCGTGTTGACCCGGGCCCCCTCGGTGGAACGACAGGCAGTGAACTTTGTTCCATTTTGAAGGGTCATGGTAGCATGATGGTACGGCCTTCGTCTTATAAAAAGCAAGCCGCTCAGACGAGGGTTCGAATCCCTGTAGGAGAGTTTAATTCCGTATGTATGTATGTATGTATGTATGTATGTATGTATGTATGTATGTGTATGTATGTATGTATGTATGTATGTATGTATGTAATCATTCCGGCCGTCGCTTGTGAGATTTGTATTTATTCCAAAATGTATGTATGTATTTATGTATGTATGAATGTATGACTGAATGACTGAATGAATGCATATAAATGCGTATGCTATATATATATATATATATATATATATATACATATGTTATATGTTATATATATTATATATATATATATATTGTATGCTTTTATGAATGTGTTACTTTGCTTAGTTTATGAATTTAGGCATTTTTTATTCTTTACTTTCCAATGCAGGTAAAGGTAGTTACAAGAATAAACCCAAAGACATTAAAAGAAAACAAACTAATGCAGAACAATTGACCAAAATCTCCTCATCAATGCAAGGGAACGAAAATCTGTTTGAGTCCAGATCACCAATTTGGCCAGGATTACGTACGTGTGTGCTCACAGATGACCTTCGAAACACAACAACAAAAATTGTACCATGGGACACTATTCGAATCTATCAGAAAATCGTGTTATTTCAGATCTATTTTGGGCATACTGATATCAAGTCTATACGGTGGCGATGCACTAGCTATGATCTCGCTACAATACGATTTGTTTTTGTTTCTTCGTTTAAATAGAAACAACTTCGGTTGATAAATTCTAGACATCCGTAAGAACATATCAACAATGTGTCTAACTTTCTCGTTGACTTTTCTTAGTTTGTCACTCAGCTTGTCACTCTAGAGTCCAATATGACACAAGAGTAATTTGACATTTGGAAAATTGAAAACCAAAATGTCGTAAATGAATCTGTTTCTATTCACACGAAATCGTAAAAGCAAGTAGCACGCCAGCGTAGTGTGATCCAACTTAATGGGATTGAAATTGCTTCACATGGAAAGGGAACTGAAACTGGGCTCGAAACGTTCACTCAACAAACGTTTCTAGTGGCCATGATTCCTCCCGGTGTCCTCATTACCAGCAGAGTCAGATAAATTGGGTTCTTAGTTTCAGGATTCAGCGGCAATGCAATGCTCCTGTATGCCCAGATGGACAATTTCCCCGTCGCCATTCCGCCCTTCATTTTTATTCTATTTTTCTTTTAACACTCATTTTTCCCTATGAACACGTGTGTGTGTGTGTGTGTGTGTGTGTGTGTGTGTGTGTGTATGTGCATATGTGTGTGTGTGCATATGTGTGTGTGTGTGTACGTATGTGTATGTATGTGTTTATGGGTATGTGTTTGCGTGCCTTTATGTGTGTACATGTTTGTGTGCGTGTGTTTGTATATGCCTGTTTGTGTATATGTGCATAACTATATGATTTCCCAAAGTTAGAAACACACCTAGTCTAAATACCATAACCCCTACAAAGGGAGGATGTACATCACGAAGTCACACGAACAATTAACATTGACTTTCACCTCCTCAAAGAATAAACTAACCCTACATACCCAGGTCTACCCCTCGACACCACATGCGAGCGTGCCACAGACGCTCAGGGGACACGTAATACGCTTATGGTAGCGAAAGCGCTCAGCCGGAGAAACACACGCTTGGGTCCGTCGTGACCGCGTTTTGTTGACAGTGACGTGTGGCAGAGGCTGAGTCCGCGGCCGGGCTGGCTGGCTGGGTCCGGGGCCAGCGTCTGTCTGCCTGCCTGCCTGCCTTCCTTCCTTCCTCAGGTGTTCTATTTCGGTAAGGGAGCTCAGAGACACTCTCGACTTCGGCCGAGGTGTCTCCTCGCCCGTTGCCCAGGGTTGGGCGTTTCCCTGCGCAGCTCTTCTCCTCTGCTCTCTTGCTCTATTTCTCGCTCGCTCTTCTCTCTCTTTCTTGCTTTCTCTTGGGTGCGTTCTCTCTCTTTCTTGCTCGCTCTATGTCTGTCTGTCTGTCTCTCTCTCTCTCTATTTATCCATCTATTTATTTATCTATCTGTCTGTCTATCTGTCTGTCTGTCTGTCTGTCTGTCTCTCTCTCTCTCTCTCTCTCTATCTATCTGTCTATCTATCTATCTATCTAGCTATCTGTCTGTCTATCTGTCTGTCTGTCTGTCTGTCTGTCTTTCTCTCTCTCTATCTATCAATCTATCTTTCTGTCTGTCTGTATGTCTGTCTCTCTCTCTCTCTCTCTCTCTCTCTCTCTCTCTCTCTCTCTCTCTCTCTGTCTCTCTGTCTCCTCTCTCCGGTTGATTGAAAGTCATGCTTACTTATTCATTCATTCATTTATCTATTCATTTAATTTATCACACCTTTACTTAGTTTGTACATATGTTGATCTATTGACATATTGATTATCGATCTTATTATTAGTCTTGTTTATTGATTTTATTATCTATTTATCGGTTTGTTTATTTCCTTACAACCTCAGCCATTATCTGTCCATCGATTGACGGTTTCTGTCTAGTAAGATGCTTGAAGTTTAGTTGAGAAATGTAACAATAGGTGCCTTTACTTTATATACCTTCTCTAGAAAGCTTTCTGTACGAGTGGATTCATCATTACATTATAGATGGAGTGTTTCGTTTATATTTTCAGGCCTTCGTATGTGTGAGTTACGAAGAGAAAACAACGGTGAGGTTGTTGATGAGAAATCCTTAACATAAACATTACGTATTTTTTTCTTCTCAGCTCGCTGAAGCAATGTCAGAACTATACCTCGACTCGCTATTGTGCACTAAAGCCTTAGTTAGTATACTATTTCTAAACAACACCACCCCATATGAGAATAATAAAACATATATCATCTTCCGAGAAAGCAACACGTCTTTTGTTGTACCAAGCTTGTGGACTGGCTAGAACAATGATTAAGTTGTTAAAGTCAGATAAGAGTGAGATAATAGAGAGTCTTTCTCCGTCACTCAATGAGCTAAAGGCATTCACACTAACACCTTTCGCTTAATCACAAAATGGAGCAAAAACACTCGTAAAAAAGGTAAAATCTTGCTTGTTTATACAAAACAATACATAGACAAACATACGTACTTACAAACGTATACATACATACATACTTACGTACGTACATACATATATACATACATACATACATACATACATACATACATACATACATACATACATACATACATACATACATACATACATACATACATACACATACATACATACATACATACATACATACATACATACATACATACATACATACGCACGTACATACATACATACATACATACATACATACATACATACATACATACATACATACATACATACATACATACATACATACATACATACATACATACATACATACATACATACATACATACATACATACATACATACGCACGTACATACATACATACATACATACATACATACATACATACATACATACATACATACATACATACATACATACATACATACATACATACATACATACATACATACATACATAGGGGTAGAATGAAGCACAACGGTGAGCTTTAGTGAGTTTAATCCAGAATGTTTTTGACCTGAGCCCACCTTCATAGCGATAACAGAAAGTTATGTAATTGTCTATTTATAGTCTGGAGTTTTCTTCTCCTGCTGCTGCGTCCCTCGTTACGTTTTCAGGTCACTTGTTGACCTATATCGACCTGACGTCGAGCGCCCGCGCAGAGACCTTGGGGTCGAGTGCCCCCCACGGTGCCGTAACTGCTGCTATATCACGTCGGTGACTTTACTATTACATACACGTCAAGCATCTTGTGCTTATCTCGCCTCCTTCCATGCGCCTTTTTTTATTATCCATGTCGTAATAGGGTGGTCCATGAATGGAATAAACTTAGTAACCATGTAGTAAGCGCTGAAACTATCAGTTGTTTTAAAAAACGATTAGACAACTTTATGGATGGGGACGACAGGTGGTGATGGATACGGAGCTGCCTAGTGTAGGCCTTATGGTCTCTTGCAGTCTCCTTTATTTTTGTGTTCTTATGTGTGCTGGTCTCGCATTTGCTTAGTTGTAGGTTCGAATCCCGCACTCTTCTCTAGTTCCTAGCTGTGACTGTTACCTGACCCAGAAGTCCAAGACCAGGGGGTAAAGGTGACTGCCTCGGCTGCAGCTGCTCAGCTTCCTTCGTCACTATTCTAGAGTGGAAGGTGTTGCTTTATGTGTTTAACTAGAAAGTTGTTTGTTCTGTAGTGCCTCATATGGGCCTCGTATTCTCGCATCCTTTCCTCTAGACCACAGACTACCTCTCCTATGCAGTGGACTTAAACCTGGTCTCCAATGTTGAGGAATGGACGACAAAATGAGTGGCAGGGTGGTGAGATAAACACCGAGAATCGTTGAAGTTTTATTAACTGACGTTTTGCTCTTAACAGAGGAAGAAGCTCTGTTAAGAGCGAAACGTCAGTTAATAAAACTTCAACGATTCTCGGTGTTTATCTCACCACCCTGCCACTGGTCTCCAATGTTGCGGTTTCTAGGAAACTCGAATTCAACGAAGACCCTTCGATATCGGCTTTGTAGCGAGGTGACTACGGAAAGAGAAGGAATGAGGTGTCAGTGATGTCTTTCCCTTTATATGGATGGGTCAGGACTGAATTTTCTTTGCATGTGCCTCGAAGTCGTGTAGATATACCGTGTGGGCAAGCTCCGTGGTGCATAATCATTTCTAGCTGCATTGGGTTGGGTCAGCGTTAGGTCAAGGTGACCAGTCCATTACACGCGTCAGGTCTTTGTGCCACGTGGTCAATACAATGCGCGTCGTGTAGTTTATACATCTTGACGCTCTCCGAGGAATCCTCTATGAGTCCAAGTGTTCAATGAATTCCAAAACTGAAGAACTGGAGTAATTATTTATTAGGATGTAAACATAAGAAAGTGGTCACTATGTAATAGTAACGAGGGGATGATGTTTGGAAAGTGGGGGTTAGGCACATAAGAACATAAGAACATAAGAATAAAGGAGACTGCAAGAGACCATAAGGCCTACACTAGGCAGCTCCGTATCCATCACCACCTGTCGCCCCCATCCATAAAGTTGTCTAATCGTTTTTTAAAACAACCGATAGTTTCAGCGCTTACTACAGTAGTAATGATAGGGAGTCACATTTTGGAAGCGGTGATTGTGAACGGCGTTTTTGGTCCAATGTTTGGGATAGTGGTTGCTGAGGAAATGATATAGGAAGATCTTTGGTAAATGATGATGACAAAGTGGTTCCACGAGAGTGATAAAAAAAGTAATGTCTGAGAACTGGGGGCCTTGGGAGGGATGTCTGAGGTGTAGTGATAAAGGAAGTGGGCCATGTGAGTAATCGCATAAATATATAAGCGACGTTTGTAAAGAGTTTTAAGATGAATGTAATCAAAAAGTGTTTACATGGGAGTACATTTGCGAAATATTTGATAGAGAGCAATAGTTGTATTTACCAGAAATTAACAGGAAGTAAACAGCTGGTGAATAGTTATATTCAATTCATTCCCTGAAGATAACAGTTATTTCAGAAGAAATACAAAAATTATATGTCTTTCTTTTAAAATGCTTGTCAACACGTGATAGTTCTAAACTTGAGGAATCTGCAACCGACAGCTGGATTTGATTATCTGGTGAAAAGTATTTAGTGTGCGTGTGAATACAGACCTCACGTTAAATCTTTAGAATTTAATTAAATAGAGACTTAATCTAAAATGCTAACCAACCTGTCGACATGCTATCCTGTTGATCCCTGGCTCGCTTGCTTTCATGGAGTTAATCAGACACTACAAGTGGCCAGAATGAGCACTCCTCGACCCTCCACTCACTCCCATTCCCACGTTCCAGTCTCGAGATTTCTTTGATACCTTACCAGAAACACCAATATCTTCCCTTTTCTTTTCGTTTCCTGGAACTGGAACGGAGTTCGCGTGGGCATCGCCAATGAACGATAAGGCATGTCATGAGGACCGAAAGTACAGACCTTTCCAAAGGTGGCGTGCGGAGAAAGATCGTGCTACGCATGGAAAGCGAACGCCCGGAAAGTTGGTGGTGGACGGGAGGGAGAGGGGAGGAAAGGGGGAGGGAAGGGGGGAGGTGAGGTCGGGGTTGGGCTGGGGGTAGACGGGGTGGTTAGGGTGTGTGTGTTGGGGGGGGGTGCAATTACGGCGAATGCAGGTTAGTACAGTGCCCGAGATCGTTACCTGAATACGTCGCACGCAAGACCATGGGACTTCCCAATCGATGATGACTTCCCCCCACCCGAGCAGCCTTGGAATAACTAGGTTAGGTTGTTTGCTCTCTGGGGCTCAGGTGGACTGAGGTGGAGGGAAGGAGTTACTCTTGACAATGCAGCTTTCGTGTCAAGTTGTCTTAATAGACAACTTTAAACAAAACCTGCAGGATTTTTTTTCCGCATGACATAAAACCATGAATGTCTGCTCCGCAAAGAAGGGATAGAATGACATACCAGTTCATTGTCAAAAGTGAAAGGAGAAGGGCTGACTCTCGACATTTTTTTTTAAGATATTTTGAGCTGTAATAGTAGTTAAAAAAAATGATGATATGCTAATTAAGAATGTGTAGGTGGATTTTTTCAAATTATCATAAATTGAAAAAATGCAACATTTTTCTATGAAAAGAGAACTAGCTAAGAATGTCTCATACACGCATATATACATGTAAATATATACACCCACACGCACACATGTACACACGTCCATATATATGCATATACAGCTGAGATATCGTGGGACTGAGTGAAGTTCGTAAAGATGAGAAAGGTTTCGCGCACGTACAAGACGGTCGCTACTTGTTCTACTATAAAAGTAAAGAGATGGACAAATCCCAAGGAGTAGGAGTCTTGATTAATAAAGAGATTACTGGTATCACAGTAAGAATCAGCAATATACCATAAAGGGCTTGGGACGTGGTTAGGCTCCGTAAAATATTCACCAAAAACAATTTGTACTTATATACCAACTTCACAGAGCTCTCGGGCGATGGAATTGAGACCTTCTGTGATGGTGTAAGTCAAGTAATAGATAAAAAAGTTAATATTCATTCAGTGATAGTCTGACACTTCAGGGTGAAATTAAAAAAGAATAAGCGAATCATAGGTTGGAAAGTTTGTTGTCGGCGAGAGAAATGAGAGTGATGGGAAGCTAGTTAATTTTGCAGAGAATTACAACATGAAAATAATCAGAGTTTTCTTCTATTAGCATGGAAGTCGTAAAAAGCGCTTAAAGAAGTCAAAATAAAAAAAAGGCAACATATTAGGAGCTGGGAGCAACAGGATCAACATTATTATTGTTATTAATGAAATAGATATACGTAGTAGCCATATAATAGTAGGATACACAACAAAATCAGATACCAGGACTAAGAGAAATAAACTGGCCTTCAAGAAGAAAATAGACCTTCCAATAATGTAGGATAGGAAGAAAGACTTTCAGATAGAAATTAGAACAGATTCTAAGCCCTAAGAAAAGACGAAGACAACATTGACTCGTATGAATTATAATCCATTTAATACTAGTAATAAAGCAGTGGAAAAAAACAGTGAAAATAATAGACATAAAATATTCCAAATTAACAACGTGATCTAATTAGAAGGATTATACAGATTAAAGCCTGTCAGGATGAAATAGAGAGAAGTGATCCAAACAAGCTCCTCAATAAAAGGTAGGGACCAAAGAAGAAGAGGAGAAACATGAATCATATAGAAAAAACTATTTGGAAACGTAAAATCATTAAACAAATACAGTCTAGACAATCTTTGATAAAGGCGGTAGGGAGCCGTCACCAATAACATATATACTTGGACTGTTGGATTAGATAACAGTTACTGATAGGAATCGGAAGAAAAGTGCGGGATTCAAACCCACAACTAAGCGAATGCGAGACCAGCACGCTTCCGATTACGCCACCAATGTCCTAACTTTAGTAAAGAAGCAGATGATTTCTTTGAATTTAACTTGTCGAAAACTTCATTTCAGTCAATGTTATGGCCCATAGATGCTACCAGATTACCAGAAGTTACACGTGAAGTGCTAACTTTTCCTTTGAAGATTATGAAACCAGGAAGAAACATTTGGCGAAGATGACATATCAGTAGATCTGAAAAACGCACAGAAATTCATTGTAGATTAACTCAACCTGAAGCACAATGTATTCGCAAGGAATGTCTGCCTGAATCAATAATGGTTTTATATATATATATATATATATATATATATATATATATATATATATACATATATATACATATATATATATATACATATATATTCATATACATATATATATATACAT
>NC_134807.1:969824-974824 GCF_046742065.1 Oratosquilla oratoria
TTCATGCAGCGGCTGTCCCTCATCATACTTCGGCGAGTCAGGTCGAGGGATCAAGAAACGCTTGAGCACAAAAACGACCTCAGGAGGCATAGAACATCTAACTCCCTGGTTGGTCACCTAGACCAATGCGGACACCTACCTGACTAAAGCCGTGTGGAAATTCTACACGAAGAACTTGAGAAGAAGATGAGAAAAGCTGTTGAAGCTGCGCATATCATCACCAGGGAAAACAGCAACGACAGAGAGGGATTTACATGCTTCTCAAAAGCAGCAAGTATCTTGGTAATTAAATCGGTAGCCAAAGGGAAAACCTGATACATCCATCCACTCACACATTGGCGGGTTCCCTCTCGCTACGAGTATAAGACTTGTGATCTGATTGTATAGCAGCAAGTCCTCTGAAGAAGACCAAGTTGGTCGCAACGTTAGGGCAATAAACTCTATTCCCAACACATCTTCGTTTGCCCTTCCCCACCCAATTCTCTCTCATTTGTCTTAGATTATATATATATATATATATATATATATATATATATATATATATATATATATATTTATAAAGAGTTGATAGACATTAGAGACCGTGTTAACCCTTTCAACCTCAGTAACAGAATAAAATCACCTTGACTTAACTAGAAGGACACTACCGTACATAAAACGTTGACTACCATAACACCTTTTGACCGCTGTACAAACAAGTGTTCCCTGAGCACGGCTCTGCATGAACGGACCAACTTTTTTACTACACTACTTTATGCATTCAGACACTGTCTTTGAGTCCATTCCCTCGGGTTTGCGTTCGAATTGCTCTAGTTTAACGCGAGCCCTCTCACCGAAATTCCTGTGATCGGGACTTGGCCTTGAAACTCCCCCAGATTTGGCGTCCCTGATGGCATGCACGGGGGTGAAGGTGGAGGCGGTCGCAGCGCAAATTGTCCCCCTCCATTCCCTCCCTGCGTGACCTCAGCGTGTTTTGTTACACGCAAGTCACCACCCCCCTCCCCACTCGACGTTCTTATCCTCCTTCCCCCTCGTCCTACTCCTCTTCCTCCTCCTCCTCCCCCTTCCTCTCCTTCTTCCTCCTCCTCCTTTCTCTCTCTCTCTTTTTTTCTCTCCTCCATTCCCTCCCTGCGTGACCTCAGCGTGTTTTGTTACACGCAAGTACCCCCCCCTCCTAACCTAACCTAACCTAACCTAACGTTCTTATCCTCCTTCCCCCTCGTCCTGCTCCTCTTCCTCCTCCTCCTCCCCCTTCCCTTCCTTCTTCCTCCTCCTCATTTCTCTCTAGCTCTTTTTTTCTCTTTTTTTTTCTCCTCCCTGCGTGACCTCAGCGTGTTTTGTTACACGCAAGTCCCCCCTCCCCCCACTCGACGTTCTTATCCTCCTTCCCCCTCGTCCTACTCCTCTTCCTCCTCCTCCTCCTCCCCTTCCTCTCCTTCTTCCTCCTCCTCCTTTTTCTCTTTCTCTTTTTTCTCTTCTTCTCTTGCGTGACTTCAACGTGTTTTGTTACACGTAAGTCCCCCCCCCCCACTCGACGTTCACAAGCCTCCTTACCCTCCTTCCCCTCGTCTTACTCCTTCTCCTTCACCCTTCCTCTTCCACCTTCTTCTTCTCTCCCTCTTTCTTCTCTTCCTCTTATCCTCCTATGTGCCCTTCAGCGTATTTTGTTACACACAAATCTCCCACACTCGACCTGCGTTCATGAACCTCTTCACTCTCCTTCCCCTCGTCTTCCTCCTCCTCTTCCTCTTTCCTCCTCCTTCTCCTCCTCCTTCTCCTCTCTCTATTCTCCTTCCTGCTTCTCATTCTCCTTTTTCTCTTTCTCTTGCTTACGGAGAGGGGGAAGCTCGCCGATTTAATGAAGCGGCCTTGCTGTGAATATGCTGTATTGCGACACTGCTTCTGACCCAGGGCAGTGGACGAGATGCAGGGATGACCCGTCATCCAGGAGGTGCCAAGGTAAGAGGGAGGGAAGAGGGTGGAGGGGAGTGGAGTATGTTAGGGATGAAATGGGTGGGAGTGGTTTTTATGCCATTTTTTTGGCTACCTCCCTTATAAGGGGGAAAAAGCCTTTGGTATATGTATGTATCTTCCTTTTCCATCCTCTCTTCCACTTCTCCCCTCTTTCATCTCCTTTTCCTCTTATCCTACCTCCCCCCCTCATCCTTCCTCTTCCCCTCTGCCTCTTTCTTCTCTTTCTCCTCCTCTTCCCCCTGCTCTTTCTCCCTTCTCTTCTTCCTCCTTCTTCTTCTCTTCCTTCTCTACACTTTTCCTCTACTCCTCCCCCTAGTTATCTTCCTTACACCCTGCCTTCCTTCTCTTCCCCTTCCTACTCTCCCTTCTGCTTCTCCTCCCACTCTTCCTCTTCTTCCTCCATCTCAACCCGAGCTCTATCTCTATTTCCTTCTCTTTCGACTCTCTTTACTCTCATCTTCACAAAGTTCCAATGGCTTTCAAGCACTCACGAAACTTCTGTTGGGTCTGTTGTCTATATTTCGTCTTTTTGTTTCTCATTCAAGTACCGAACTCGCAAATGAATATTGTTCCAGCTTCTAATACACATTGTCAATATTGAAATCACCTACAAGAATCCCGACATCCTAGTTACATAATGTGCCCGAGCAAATTCAGTCTTCTTTACTGAGCATTGAACATTATTTTCTCTACATTTGCTCATTATATCAAAAGGAATTCTTTAAGTTTTATCTCTAAGTTTATAATCTGTATGTGTACAGGTAACTTTTAGTTGGGCACTACAATATTGGAGGTCTTTAGTGTTTATTAACGCAACGCCATTTATAAGTTATGGGATTCTTTAAGTTCTATTAATAAATTCTATGTACAAAAGTAATTTCTAGAAGGAAAGTAAAACATGGAAGATTCGTTAGAGTTTATTAACGCAACACCAATTACAAGTTGTGGGAGTCATTAAGTTTTATTAATAAATTTGTACGCTCCGGGAATCCTTAAGTTTTATCGATAAATTTATAAGTTCTATGTACACAGGTAATTTGTAGAGGAACACCACACCACTGGTGTACAAGCACAACTGGCTTGTAGAAAAAACAACAACATTGAAGAATCTTTGGAGTTACAAAACCATTTATAAGTTGTGAAATTCTTTAGATTTTATCAATCCAACACAATCTATAAGTCATAGATTTATATACACAATAAATCTCCAGAGGAATAGTGGGAATCATAATGTATTTATTAATCCAACACTATCTACAAGTCGTACATACACAACTGGTTTCTAACGGACCAAAACAACATCAGAGATTCTTTGGGGCTACAAAATAATTGTAAAATTCTGTAGAATTTATCAATTCAACACAATCTATAAGCCATAGATTTATATACACATATTGATTTCTAGAGGAACAGTGGGAATCATAAAGTACTTATTAATCCAGCACGATCTACAAATCGTACATACACAATTGGTTCACGGGAGAACAAAGCAACCTTTGGCGACAGAAAGGGTGGAGTAGATCTTCCTCCAGAATCTATCGATCAGGGTTCAATTCCAGCCCATCCATCCTGACAACTTCCCCTTTTCCAAATGAGTTTCCGACCTCTTCTCGCCCTCTGGGCTGGTCGGCCATATTTCTTTCCACCTCCTCCCGTCACGTATAACTGTCTCCCCAGTTTCTTCAGATCAGTTTCAAACGGGCCACCGTCTATTGCTACCAGTTCATCCAGAAGTAACAGGGCACCAGTCTCTCGTCAATAGCTCATGCAGAAGTTGTATCATACCAGTATCATACCAGTCTCTCGCCACCAGTTTGCCCAGAGGTACTACGGTACCAGTAACTGCCACTTACCACCTCCGAAGGTCAAATTTGATGCCACGGCGTGTAGGTACCCTTCCCAGGATTCATTCTAAGCTGTAAATAGGCAAATAGGTAATTCAATAAACTATCGTATCTGTATCTAATTCTATCTTATATATATATATATATATATATATATATATATATATATATATATATATATATATATATATATATATATATATATATATATATATATATACATATACATATATATATATATATATATATATATATATGTATGCACGTGTGTGTTTGTATGTGTGTTAGTGTTAGTGTTAGTGTTAGTGTTAGTGTTAGTGTGTGTGTGTGTGTGTGTGTGTGTGTGTGTGTGTGTGTGTGTGTGTGTGTGTGTGTGTTTATGCACGTGTGTGTATCAGCAAACACCCTAGAAAAGAAACAATCACCGCATACATATCACAACTCCGACTAAACACCAGCAATCTATGAACCGATAGCAACCATTGAGCCGGGGCTTATCTCAACAGCTCGCGGGCGTGAACGCCCACCGTCCCCGTTTTTTGTTGACCGACAAAACGAGTCTTGCGTTCGTGTGTGCACGAAAGGAATGTAGCCTACACATTAGTGATAATGTGAGACTTCGGGTTGCAAATAAAAGACTCGTTCGTTGCCTGACACGAATTATACCCTTTGTGAGGAAAGCAAGACCGTTCAAGGTTGAATACTTGACTTAAACGCTTTTCTTGTTGATAATGAAATGATAATAAGTGGAGCGATAATCACATCTTATTTGTGAAGTTCTTTGTGACTCTGATGACTGTATAGCTTAAAAAGAAACATGTAAAAACCAATTTCAGCCTTATAATGCTACTAATAGACAACCTGGATGCATAAATGTGTCTAGTTAAAGTAACTTAGGAATATTATTCTAGAAATCAACATTAAAACTAGAAAAAATTAAATTAAGGAATAGATAAAAAATAAATAGATAAGTAAGTAAAAAAATAAACAATCAATCAATTAATCAATCAATCAATAAGTAAATAGATAAATGAATATATACATATATATGTAGATAAACACATAAGTGAATGAATAAATAGAAAACACATAAAGAACTTAACATATGAATAAATGAATATATAAATAAACAAATAAATAAATGAATATGTAAAAGAAAAAATATGTATATATAAACACACA
>NC_134807.1:979824-987324 GCF_046742065.1 Oratosquilla oratoria
ACCTTTAAGGGAGCTTAGTTAATGTATTTTCAGCATGATGGCAATAAGCCAGGGCAGGCCAGCCCTCTGGCATACGGAGTTGGTAGTTGCCAACCTAAGACTCGCTTCACACGTATCGACTTTCCGCCGTCCGTGACACGACGTCGTGCTCTCAAACAACCATGAGTATCCATGAACACTTTCACATGTCCTGACCACAACCTTGTGTGAAAGCGTCCTTAGACACTCATAGTTATTTGAACGCTGGAAGCCGTGTCGTGAATGGCACGCGGCGAAAAGTCGACACGCGTGAAACGAGACTTATTCCTTCCTTAATGAAAGGCAGGGGATGCTATGGAAATGAAATGAATAGCCTGGCACCTCAGGAATAAAAAATCATACACACACACACACACACACACACACACACACACACACACACACACACACACACACACACACACACACACATATATATATATATATATACATACAGTATATATATACATATATATATATATATATATATATATATATATATATATATACCAAAACTAACGTGTCCAGATGTTGAAGCAAAAACACATGATTTTTTTTTTTTTTCCCACTCGATCGAAAAACCAAAAGACTTTTTAGACCTCGACAACACCCGGCGGACCACCGGAAAGGGGCCAATCCGCGCGGAGGAGAGTCCGTCCCCCGCGCTCTGGGTTGATCCGCCCATTCGTCAAGGGGCTTTAGCTTAAAGAGGTCAATCAAGTTGACCCATCCGCCGATGTGAGTTGGCCATTAGTTGATAGATCTGTAATACCCAGGGGCCTCTGTGTACCTGCCCAGAGAGCTTCCGAAGGTGAGAAATGACCATTTGGTCTATTGAGGGGGGAAATTCTCTTCCCAAAAGCGTCGGTTTCGTTTTTTTTTTTTTTTTTTTTTAAATGGTGCAGGATGCGAGGTACGCTGCTTCCCCCCCCCCCATCAGTGTCCGTGATTCTTTATCACACATAGAAACGTTTGGAAATTCATTTTTGGTTCGCCTTTCTAGATACTTTGTTTCAGACCAATCATCCTAATTCTGAAAAAAGTAAACAATGGAGCATCAAATAGATAAGTTAATAAATTAGTAGGTAGATAAGAAAATAAATAAATGAATAAACAAATAAGTGAACGAATGAATGGATATATATGTAAATGAATAAATAATGAAAAACATAAACAAATAAATAGATAAGTAGATAAATAAATTAATTAATAAAAAATAAGTTGATAGATAAATAAATAAGTAGATACATAAATAGATCAATGAAATAATAAATTAATAGGTAAATAATCTAAATGTCTATCTATTTATATAACAAAAACTTTTCCCATATTACAAGGGAGGTAGCCAAGATAAATAAATGAATAGATTTATACATAAATCAAAAGAATAAACAAATAATAAATAAATGAATAGATAAATAAATAGTTCAATATAAATTATGAAAAATAAATAAATTAACTAAACAAGTAGATAAATAAACAAATAGATAAATTATAGAATTAATGATCAAAATGAAATGTAGTGAATAAACAAATAATAAATAAATAGATAAATAAATAGTTCACTAAAATAATAAAAAATAGATCAATAGATCAATTAACTAAACAAGCTAAATAGATAAATTATTAGAATAATGATTAAAATGAAATGTAGTGTCAATCCTGTATTTCTAATTAGACCTGATTGGCTTTATCCACACCATAATCTAAAAAGTCATTAAATCCGAAAAGCCAACACTTCAACAAACCAATGTCACGGGTCATTATTTCATTACTGGAGATTAATTTCCATTCAAGAATCCCATTTTATCTCTATCCTTTGGAACTTTTCCTAATTTATTTTTTAGGACATCTGTGACTCTTCTTCTGCATGATATTTTTCTCTAGGAGAGATGCGCTGGTTATTGGAAATTACTTTATTTACAAACAAGATGAGTGACATGTCCGGAGTCAAGCAAGATTTCTTATTGTTTATCTATCTATCTATCTATCTATCTATATACATACATATATATATATATATATATATATATATATATATATATATATATATAAACAGATACCGAACGTTTTCGTTTATTAAGAGATTTTCAAAGGTTACTTTGTAAATGTCTTAATAGACGAAAACGTTTAGTATCTGTTTTTTTCAATTTCCCGGTGGTTTCTGCAAAAATAGTTCATCACGTTTGTTTTGTGATTTCTTTGTGTATATATATATATATATATATATATATATATATATATATATATATATATATATATATTTGTTTGTTTCCTTATCAACACTAAATCATATCGCTCAGCATCCACTAAATGCCACTGGTTTTCGGTCAGTGGACCCAATTGTGGTCTACTGTGGCCCACTGTTTTTTTTTATGGATCACACATTCAGGACATCTGACGTGAAGAACAACGAACACTGAAAAGAACTTTTGTGGATATTGCTGGCGAGGCACACACGTGAAGGTGACAAAAGTTGTAGACTCGCATGTCCGGTTTGATGGTGGCAGCGCAGATTCCTCGTTCAGTTTGATTGAAACAATGCAAAAGTCATTTATGGATAAAGGGTCTTGCACGAAAAAAAAGGAAAACTTTATTCTTTTCATCTGAAAGTCGAATTGTCCTGGATTGCTGGACACAGTCCCATGAATGAAGTCCTCACCTGGAAAGAAAATATCATTTGAATGAATATGAACACGTCATCACCCGATCCATTATTGAGGACATTGCCGTTTTTTCATAATGTTTCGTAATTCTCTTTTTAAGAATGAACGGTTTCATTCATATGCGAAATGGTTGTCTGACTCAAGATGAACGAAACATTTTGCCCAATTCCTTCAGGTTGATGATCTATTTCTCAAATTCTACTTCAAAAGGCGTCAGATGATACAAATGGACAGTGTCTTCTAGTTACGAATATGCATATTTCCATAGACGCAAACACAACATCCACAACAATTATTTTTTTCATTATTTATCTATGTATATTTCTAGGGAGGTAAACTAGATACCCAAAATAATTTTTTCGAGCTATTTCTATAGAATCAAACTCAATACTGACTATGAAAAAGCTGTTCATTTGTGATCATGCATATTTTCACAAGACCAAACCCAATATCCACTACAACAATGTCTTCCAGTTGGGATTATACAGATTTTAGTAAAAAAAAAAATAGTTATGATTATGCACATTTCAATGTCTTCTAGGTTTGCTTTTATGCATATTTTCATAGAACTAAATCCAGTACCATCCATGACGATGTCTCTCAGTTGTGATTATGCATAATACTTCTATAAATCCAAACTCAAACCCTGTACCACAATTTTTCTTTTTGTGAATATGCATATTTACACTAGGCCCAAACCAACACATTCATATCCTATGTATACACATACACACACACACACACACACGCACACACACACACACATATATATATATATATATATATATATATATATATATATACATGTGTATATATATATATACATGTGTATATATATATACATATGTATATATATATATATTTATATGTATATATATGTGTATATATATATATATATATATATATATATACACATATACATATATATATGTATACATGTATATATACATATATAGATATACATATACATATACATATATATATATACATATATATATATATATATACATACATATATATATATATATAATATATACACATATATATATATACATATATATATATATATATATATACACGCCGTAGGTCCCGGCGAGAGGGTGCATCTAGACATTTGCTCACCGGAAGTGACAACCCGACAAGACGCGACATAAGCCCATCGTTGGACTAGGCCTCCTGGCCCCGCCCACCCGCATATTCCCACCAATCATTTTCCACCATTTCTATTTCTTTTCTGTTGTTTGTACGGCCCACGGGCCTTTATATTCTAATGTTTTTTCACTTTTGTAATCAGTTTTACCCTGAAGACGACCATGTGAAATGGTTGAAACAGCTGTCGGTATAAAATGGAAAACCAATCTGACGACTTTCGTACTTTCCTCCAGAGTTTGAACCATGAAGAGAGAATGATACTTAGAAAGTTAGAGAAATGTTCTCTAAAAATCATTGATGCCACTTGTGCTTTAGCATTCAACAGTAATATATATATATGTATATATATATATATAAATATGTATATATATATATATATATATATATATATAATATATATATATGATAAAATAAGTAAATATGATAAAATAGATATACAGGAAAAGTAAATAATTAAGTAGATCAACAAATAAATAGCATGAAATAGATAAAAAAAAAAAAAAACAGAAATAAGATAAAATAGAATGAAATGAAATACTCCCCGTCTTCGACTCGGCGTCGTCTGCGGACCAAAAAAAAGGAGAAAAGAACGACGCGGATTATTGTTGAGGTTCCCAACAGTTGCGACATTTGACAATTGCAATGATGAGTTGATTGCGAAACCTTTCGCAATCAACTCATTTTTCATACGAGTGGCAGCAAGGAGATTGCCATTTTTATATATTTTTGTCTATTGATTTATCAATAAGTTAAATAATTAATATATTAATTGACTTATTATTCTATTTCTTAATTACGTATTTGATTATTTATTTATTTACATATTTATCTATTTGTTTATTAATTCCCTATTCATTTACTTTCTTCTTATCTAGTTATTTATTTATTTATTTATCTGGTATTTACTTATTTATCAATTTAATATCTATTCATTCACTCATTTATTTCTCTGTTTATCTATTTATTTCGCTATCTATCTATTCATCAATTTATTTATGTAGTTATTTACTTATATATCCACATATTTATTTATTGATTGATTGATTTATTTACTTATTTATTTATTAATCTATTTATTTGCTTATTCACTTGTTTATTAATTTTAATTATTAATTTATCTGTTCATTTATTTTGTTATCTATTTATTTTTTAAACTGATTGTATAAATAATTATTATTGTTATTATCATTATTATTATTATTTTTTTTGTTGTTGCAATAGCGAAGATGTGGTCCATATATATCGAGATAGTTCCATCTTCAACATGATACATTGAACATAAACATATTTTGTTCATTTATCATTTTCACAGGTCTTTCTTTTACCTTATAAGCAGTTCAATATAATCACATCTTGCTCCTGTAATTCCTTGAACAAAGCTCATTCAAGAGGTGTATAAAAGACGATGTGTTCATCTCGCCTAAGTTATTATTGCCAATTAGTCGCAGGCAAATCAATGCCAAACTTATTTGTCCAGGATTTAATACGTGAATACGTTTATAATTGTGTGTGTGTGTGTGTGTGTGTGTGTGTGTGTGTGTGTGTGTGTGTGTGTGTGTGTGTGTGTGTGTGTGTGTGTGTGTGTGTAGGTGTGTTTGTGTGTGTGTGTGTGTGTGTGTGTGTGTGTGTGTGTGTGTGTGTGTGTGTGTGTGTGTGTGTAGGTGTGTGTGTGTGTGTGTCTGTGTTGTGAATAGGATATTACTGCACGAAGAAACATTTTAAGTTCTCAACGTCGTAAAATATATGTATTTTTTTTTTGTATTCTGTAGGTCAGGTTTAGGTGTCCATAGTATAGACTTTAGTTTACCAGCGCTTCTTTCCTTGTGGACAATCTTGCACAGATGTCGTGCATAATAAGAATTATTCAAAGCCTTTAAATTGAAACTTCTCAACCTATCTAGTCTATTATACCTAGAATCTTGTTCGAAAGGGTCAATTATAGAAGAGTCCAAGTTTCAGTACTAAGAAATAAATATACTGTGCATCACTCAGGCAGACCTATAGTGTCTAAAGTTCGCTCACACCACCACATCACCACAACGTTGATAATTACAAAGGATTACAAAGGATTACAAGGGAGGAGGATGCCGACAGGAGACCTTTTGGTCCATAACTAGGTCGGATGGGACAAAAAATATAATTATAATTAAATAAGTAAATAAATAAATAAATAAATAAATAGATAAATAAAAAAACAAATAGATAAAAATAAATAAATAAATAAATAAATAAATAAATAAATAAGTAAATATATAGATAGATAAATAAATAATTTATAAATAAATGAATAGATAAATAAATAAATGAATAAATAAATTAATAAATAAATAAATATATAAATAAATAAATAAGTTAATAAAAGATAAATAAATATACAAATAAAATAAATAAATAAATATATAAATAGATAAATAAATAAGTAAATAAATAGATAGATAAATAAATAAATAAATAAATAAATAAATAAATAAATAAATAAATAAATGAATAAATAAATAAATAAATAATTCTCATTGATTAACCTCCTTTGATAATGGTCGCTGGCCGAGTGGTGAGAACGTCGCTTTTTGCAGCGAAGGTCGAGGTGATGGCGGTTCGAATCCTGCCACCGGTGAGTTAGAGTAATGGCATGGTTCACTGAATTCCACGTCACAGCGCCCTCTGTAAGGGGCACCGTACTAGCCACCTGATAGGAGGAGTTCGTGAATTTAACCCAAATTATCATTAATCTCTTTTGAAGGTATTCCAGTTGTAACAAAGTAACTGAATAGCTACATTACGTAATTGGCACTAAACGTCATCTGTTATATATAATTGCAGCAATTAACGACTTAATGAAAGGCGTAGATAAAATTTATTCCCATAATGCCCTCACTGCACAAAACCTTTTACCCACTGTCATAGTAAACAGTTCTTTATGAACGGAAATCGCGTTTATGTTCATATTAGAATAAATTTGATTTAAATACATGTGTGAAATCATTTTCACTTTCAAAATAATCTAGAGAAAAACTGGACGGCCCCTTCTCTATTCCTTTCCTGATACGTTTCATAAACTTACGTCCTTAATATCCATATTAAAGGAAATTTTATTTCATTACATGTTAGTGCATTCGTGTGAAATTTTCACTTTTAAAAACGGTTAGAGATGAGCTGAATGTTTCATACCTATATTAAAAAATTATTTCAATACATATTTATACACCTCACATGAACATTTTATTTTGAAAATAACCTAAATGTAAATTGAATAAGTCCTTATCCTTTCCTTTTCTGATATGCTTGCTAAACTCATGTCTTCTATATCCATATTAATGGATAACTTTACCTATCCTAGCGTATTTGATAAACGAATATCTTTTAGTCCACATTGAATTATTTTCTTTTCAATACACGTTAGTACACCTCGAGTGAAATTTTCTTTTCGTTTAGTGTATATGATAAACGTACGTATTCTTTACCTACATACATATACCAAAGGCTTTTCCCCCTTACACGGGGGGTAGCCAAAAAGAAAAAGGCATAGAAATCACTCCCACCCATTTCATTTCCCATATATTCCACTCCCCTCCACCCTCCTCCCTCCCTCCTATCTTGGCACCTCCTGGATGACGGGTCATCCCTGCATCCTGTCCACTGTACCTACTAAAGGGATAATTATTCT
>NC_134807.1:992324-1004824 GCF_046742065.1 Oratosquilla oratoria
CCTAACAACTATGATAAACATCGTAAAATTCATGTGAGAAGAAACAGTTTATGAGCCTAGATCCCATAGCCTCTTAACAATTCCTAAGGTAAACGATTCCTAAGGTAAGCGATTCCTAAGGTAAGCGAATACTAAGGTAAGCAATTCCTAAGGTAAGCGATTCCTAAGGTAAGCGAATACTAAGGTAAGCGAATACTAAGGTAAGCAATTCCTAAGGTAAGCGATTCCTAAGGTAAGCGAATACTAAGGTAAGCGAATACTAAGGTAAGCAATTCCTAAGGTAAGCGATTCCTAAGGTAAGCGAACTTACATATTGATCTTGATCCGTTTTCTTCTTCTGAAGAGAAGCTAATTCCGATGTACTGAGAAACGACGAACAAGAGATTGTGGTAATTGGTAATCTCGGCACCAGACAACCAATAAATCACGAAGAAGAATGTCTACACACGTTACTAATAATAAACAGGAAGTAAATATTTCGATAATACGGAATCTGATATACAGTGCAGTAGTGATTATAACAAACCCTTTGTGTAACTATCAGTGATTTGAAGAACAGACAATAATAAGCCAATTACCACATCTGATTTGTATTTGCAATTCTTATCGGTTACAAGCTACAGCCTAAAACCACTGCAAACCTAAATGAATGAATAATGAAATAAGTTAGAATAGAATGAATAATACGTCAAACACTTACAGTCATTGCGTCAACACAGGTCTCTAGATACACGACTAAGTTGAAGAATAGCGACGAAGCAGACTGAAACAATGTCAATTCATTCGGTTGATATCGTTCGTGTTATTTCTTATCACTTAAATAATGAGCGTTTCTCTTTATCACTAAACTAATAGAATTTATTTCTTCACTACTAAAGTAATAAGCACTTTTTTCTTTATCATTTAAGTAATAAGTAACTTTGACGTTAAATCACAGGAGGACACCAGTTGAGATATAGGATAAGGTTGCTTAATCGACGCGTCTACTGCACTACCGAACAACTCAGGACCAGCAACAGGACTGCGGGTAGGTAAGCTCTCACTGCAAAGCTTCGAAACCTTGATTCGACACCAATTCGATGTTCGAACGGCGTGTTTTACAATTAGCTACCTAATGTAATTATAAGGGAATTTTACTGCCAAATGTCGGCGATTGATTAAATGTAAATGCACAATAAAATAAAATAAAATAAAATAAAATAAAATAAAGTATACCTAAGACCCTTTGCAATCTCATAGTACATTAGGTAGATTAGTGAGAGTACATTAACATGACCAAGGCAAGCTGTCAGTATTTAGAGACAGACGTCACAATTCAACATACATACATATACCAAAGGTTTTTCCCCCTTACACGGGGGGTAGCCAAAAGGAAAAAGGCATAGAAATCACTCCCACCCATTTCATTTCCCATATATTCCACTCCCCTCCACCCTCCTCCCTCCCTTCTATCTTGGCACCTCCTGGATGACGGGTCATCCCTGCATCCTGTCCACTGCCCTGGGTCAGAAGCAGTGTCGCAAGACACAGCACATCCACAGCAAGGCCGCTTCATAAATTCGGCGACCCCCGCTCTCCGTCCCCTCATGCAGAAAAGGAGACGGGGAGAAATACCTCCGGGCTTCGTTATTTTTTTTTTTTTCATACATAATTACTCACCCCACATCCCCCACCCACTCCCCCTCATGCATCACAGCATCATCTATACACAACCCCTCTCCATTCATCCCTATCTTCTGTCTTCTCCCGTCCTTCCTCCACAGACATTCCTCTCTTTTGTAATGCCCCTTTCACCCCATCCATCCAGCTCATCCTAGGACGTCCCCCTATATTCACTCCTTCCACCTCTGACTTCCACACTTTTTTTTTTCTAATCTTTCTTCACTCATTCTTTCCATGTGTCTAATACTCTTTCATCAACCCTATCTCCCAGTTCCCTTTCCACTCCTGTTCTCCTCCTCACCTCCTCATTTCTCACTCTATCTAGCCTAGTAACCCTTATCATACTTCTCAGACATTTCATCTCAAACCCATTCAAACTCCTTCTCTCTTCCTCTCTCATGTTTCAAGTTTCTGCCCCGTACAATGCTCTTGGCACAATCACTCCTTCATATAACCTCCTCTTAGCATCCATTCCCAGATGTCTATTTCTCATTACACTTTTCAATCCACCAAGGCATTTACTCGCTTCTCTCAATCTACATTCTACCTCCACCCCCACTCCTCCCTTTCCTCATGCCACATTCGCACCCAAGTATCTAAAACTATCCACTTCCTCTAGTCTTTCACCCTTAATGCTCACCTCCAGCCTGCTGTCACTCTCTCCCCTTGTACATCTCATCACCTTACTTTTACCCACATTTATCTTCAGCTTCCTTCTTTCACACACCTTCTCAAACTCTGTCACTAACTTCCTCAATCCCTCCTCTGATCCTGCTACAAGCGCAGTGTCCTCAGCAAACAACAACTGGCTCACCTCTCACTTTTCTTCATTTTCTTTAATCATCTCCAACCCTTGACCCCTTGCATTCACCTCTCACACTACCCCATCCATGTAAAGATTGAACAGACAGGGCGACATAACGCATCCCTGACGAAGTCTCATCTTTACTTCAAACCATTCACTCTCTCCATTTCTAATCCTAACACAAGCTCTACTACTCTCTACTACTCTTGATACATATGTCAAGAATATAGGTATATATAGATATGAAATACATATTTACATCTATAAATTTAAAGTACATAGATATATACGGATATCAAACATATGAAAATATGTGTATATCAAATACATAAATGTATGTAGATATGAAAGAACTCAGAATCAGATCATGAATATACGGACGAACTTATCTGATCTTACCCGGGCCTACACTAACAGGAATTCTCTCCCATTTATCTACATCAATCCGTATGCAATTCCCTGCAACACGGAAATGGTCACTCTAAGTTTAGTTTGAGGAAAATTCATTTTGAGGTTAAAGAGAAGCAGTTTCTTGCCTGAAGAGGGTCTTCGTTGGTTTACTGGATCCGCCTCGGACTAGAATTTATTTCGTCAACTGCCTAAACTCGCCTGTCCTTAACTGGCAGTGAAGAGGTTAATCTAACTACCACTGGTTCTGAAAGCAGTCGTGTTTCTGCCTCAAGCAGTGACCTTTGGGTCATCCGCAGAGGACCCAATTGATTGAAACAGAGGGACAATAGTAGATCAGAGAGAGAGAGAGAGAGAGAGAGAGAGAGAGAGAGAGAGAGAGAGAGAGAGAGAGAGAGAGAGAGAGAGAGAGAGAGAGAGAGAGAGAGAGAGAGAGAGAGAGAGAGAGAGAGAGAGAGAGAGAGAGAGAGGAGAGAGAGAGAGAGAGAGAGAGAGAGAGAGAGAGAGAGAGAGAGAGAGAGAGAGAGAGAGAGAGAGAGAGAGAGAGAGAGAGAGTGTCTAACACAGACGTCACCCACCCGTCTCTTTTCAGTCTGGTGTATTTATTCTCAACTATTGTTTAACTTCATCAATGTATTTGATAAAAAGCAAAACGTTACAGCAATGGGGCATTCGTAATGACGCGGTGCTTCATTGATTACACGAGCTTCTAGACCACCTCCTAGTTTACGTACATCCATAACCACTCCGGCGAATTGTAAACAAACTTACTCAATTGTTTGCATGGAGCTCAATCAGATGAGGATGGAGCTGCCAATAAAGTGAAATTGCCTTCCATTATACTCAATAAGGCTTTTATAGTTCGTCATCTTTGCACTAGAAATATCCACAGATGAGGATAATGACCGCAAAGGGAGAGCAGGATAAGGAGAACTTGTTGTCGAAGAGAAAGAGAGAGATAGACTGCTGAGGCTATCGAGAGAAAAGCGACCATAAGAACATAAGAACATAAGAATAAAGGAGACTGCAAGAGACCATAAGGCCTACACTAGGCAGCTCCGTATCCATCACCACCTGTCATCCCCATCCATAAAGTTGTCTAATCGTTTTTTAAAAGAACTGATAGTTTCAGCGCTTACTACATGGTGACCAAACAGAGGGAGAGGATATGTGGGGAGATGGAAAGCGAGGAGGGGAAGTTGTGACATGGATTGGGGAGGGAGCGAGTGAGTGTTCAATATGAACGAGAGGGCAGATGGGAAAGGAAAACAAAGATGTGGAGGAAACTGTGAAAAAAAGTGATACGGCTATAATAAGATAACAGTTAACACCTTTGAGCCAGGAACTATCACCTAAATAAATAAAACCGTCTATTATTGTCTTGAAACCCTGAATGTACATCAAGGAGCTCAAAGGGAAAGTTAAATTGACCATACACTATCTTCTTCTCTCAAGTTGAAATGTGAATAAATAAAATGACTTCGGATAAAAAGACAGTAAATTATATTAGTGATTTTAACAAACATAACGTGGTAAGTGAATGTGTGTGTGTGTGTGTGTGTGTGTGTGTGTGTGTGTGTGTGTGTGTGTGTGTGTGTGTGTGTGTGTGTGTGTGTGTGTGTGTGTGTGTGTGTGCGCGCGTGTGTCTGTGCAAATGAATTAATCATTTTCTATGAAGATACTTATGATAGATGCATCCACATGTTGGTTCTAAATTGAATTTGTGAAGCTCTCGAGTTCGTCTGGTATCATCTTCAGCAGTTCCAAAGAGTCGGAGACAAAAAATATACATATATTTATGAAAGCAAGGTTAAGATTAGGAACAGGAACCGGTCAGACTTCCAGCTTCTGCGGGATAGGTTTCTGTAGCAGAGGAGGAAAGGTCTGTAAGGAAACGAAGGAATAAGATGTGTACAAAAAAGTCTATTGCCAAGAAGTGCGCTTCAAGAAGTTCTTTATATATTGTAACTCGAGAAATAAGAGGAGGAGACGGGGTTTGGTGTCGAAAGTTACCAACGAAAGTGGGTAAGGTGGTCGTAGAAACAGATGTAAAGAGAGGCAGAATGACAGATAGCTTTAACGAGAGGTGAAGTTAAAATGAGAAGATGCAGTAAGAAAGATAGAAATAAAGTGAATTTTAACATAAGAACACAACACAAGAACATAAGAATAAAGGAGACTGCAAGAGACCATAAGGCCTACACTAGGCAGCTCCGCATCCATCACCACCTGTCATCCCCATCCATAAAGTTGTCTAATCATTTTTTAAAACAACTGATAGTTTCAGCGCTTACTACATGGTTACTAAGTTTATTCCATTCATCGACCACCCTATTAGTAAACCAATTCTTGCCTATTTCCTTCTTAAATCTAAATTTGTCCAGTTTATACCCATTACTGCGAGTCCTGCCCTGTTGTTTTATTATGATGACCTTGTTTGCTTCACCCTTGTTATAGCCTTTGATCCACTTGAACACTTTTATTAGATCACCCCGCACTCTGCGTCTTTCCAGAGAGTGTAAGTTTAGGTGCTTAAACCTCTCTTCGTAAGGCAAAAAAAGAAAGAAAAAAAATCGTGTGTGTATTTTGCTCTTGTGTGTGTTTTGTTGTTCGTGGAAAAGGTTGGAAGCAGCTTGTTTCTTGATGCGGAGAGGACGAAAAGGAAAATAATTGGATGTAGGATTCTGGGTGAGTGGACTTCCGGTAAAAACTGAACTTGCACGTGAAGGAATACCAACAGACGCGTAGGTAAAAAAAAAAAAAAAAAAAAAAAAAAAAAGTTTGACTCCCCTTCGTGTGTGACCTGGATGGAAGAGGGACAGGGGAGTTCGGAGTGGGAAGAAAAATGGGTCAATTTGTTTGTCCCGTGAGCCCAGATGGTGAGGGTATCGTCGATGTGTCTGAAGTCCCTTTGGATGGAACTAGCTGTCTGTCTTCGTGTGCCTGCGTGGAAGACAGGTAGCCCATGCCACTGACGTCCTGCCCAGTCTTCAGAAAGACAAGGTCCTGGCCATGCACACTAGTAAGTACGTCATCCGCCACCACCACCACAACTACCACCAGCCCCACTAACATCACCAACAACACCACTACCACCACCACCACTACCACCAGCACCACTACCATCACTAATACCACCACTACCACCTCCACTACCACTACCAACACGACGACCACTACCATCACCACCGTCACCACTATAAATACCATTACTTCCACTACACACTGGGGGACCTCACAGTAGGAACAACAATACGCCCTTGCCAGAAAGTACGACCCGCTGAATAGCAACCTTCATCTGTCCGTAGTCGACCAGGTCCTCCTACAGCGACTCAAGCCGGGTTACGCAACGCGGGAGCAACTTCCGATCGACTGGAATGCCCAGGAATGCGAACACTGAGCACTGAGCTCCTTCGGGCCTCGTCCCCCGCGCGTACGACGATCCCCCTCTCCGCGGGGGAAGCGATGGACCGTCGAAAGCCCCCAGAGAGACGCAGGAGGCCCGGGTCAACGACAACATGGATGAACTAATTGATATTTCGCAAAGAGGTCCTTCTCCCCCCAAGCAATTGTATGTATTGTATGTAATTATGCATATAAAGTCTATTTACTTTCGTAACTGAGGGAAAGGGGAAGTCAGATGAATATGAAAGATTCTTAGATTAAATCAGAACATAACATGGAATTATAATATATACATACATACATGCATACATATACATAGATATACACATATATACATAGACACATGCATACATACATGCATACATACACACATACATACACACACACGCACGCACGCACGTACACACACACACACACACACACACACACACACACACACACACACACACACACACACACACACACGCACGCACGCGCGCGCGCACACGCACACACACACACACACACACACACACACACACACACACACACACACACACACACACACACACACACACACACACACACATACATTAATGCATGAGTGAAACCCATTCGTTCAAGAGCTCCTGTTGCCGTGCATTGACATTGTCTCCTCATCTGCGTCGTCGTCGTCGAAGTGTTGGGACGAGCCGATCCAAGCCGAGCCGAGCCGAGTGGCCCTGAGGGCTCGTGAGACCTCGTGGACGATCGTGCCCGGCACAAGACTCTTCGACCGAGAAGAAGAAGAAGAAGTCCGGACGGTACTCCTTCGCGACCTTTGCGGCGGCAGCGACGACGACACGCGGACTCCGCGAAACAACCGTCAGGGGGCGACAGGATGGGGTGGGGGGTGATATGCATAATAAGTAATGTACTAAAGGTAGGTATCCCTCCATCACTCCCTCCCTCTCTCTCTCCCTCCCTCCCTCCCTGCCTCCTTCCCTAGCCGGGCGGGTTCCTTCCTCAGGATCCTGCGGCGAAGCGAAGGCAAGAAAGGGACTAGGCCATGAGGGGCGACGAACTAGAAAAATAGGCATTAACTTGATGATCCCTTTATATATACATATATAGGTCAGGGGTTTGGTCTCTGGGACTTAAAACTTTAAATTCCTTTGACGACGATAAAGTGTTTCCTCATTTGAATAAAATCACTCTGAGACACCCAAAGTCAACACAAGACTTGATCGTAAAAAAAAAAAAAAAAAAAAAAAAAAAAAAAAAATCGGTCTACTCTCCGGACTAAACTCTTGAGGAACTTGTTTTGGGAAAAAGGAAAAAAAGTCCTGAGGGCCACTCGCTGGATTAATTTCTTTGGAAAAAAAGAAGTCCACTCGCTGGACTACTCTTCAGGAACTTGTGCTACAAGAAAATAAACAAATAAATAAATAAATAAGTAAATAAATGAAAATAAAAATAAAAATAAAGTTAGGTCCACCCAGGAAGACTTATTCTGAGAGAGAGAGAGAGAGAGAGAGAGAGAGAGAGAGAGAGAGAGAGAGAGAGAGAGAGAGAGAGAGAGAGAGAGAGAGAGAGAGAGAGAGAGAGAGAGAGAGAGAGAGAGAGAGAGAGAGAGAGAGAGAGAGAGAGAGAGAGAGAGAGAGAGAGAGAGAGAGAGAGAGAGAGAGAGAGAGAGAGAGAGAGAGAGAGAGAGAGAGAGAGAGAGAGAGAGAGAGAGAGAGAGAGAGAGAGAGAGAGAGAGAGCGAGAGCAAGAGAGAGAGAGGTTCACTCTCTGGACTACAATCCCTGCTCTCAGCTGAATAGAATTGCCTGATGTCATCTTGGCCAAGCAAATAAAGTCGTAACAGTCATAAAGGGTTAAAATATGTTGTGATGGATTTTCCATGGTTTACAATGTGACACGGAAGTAACCAAGGTAAGGATGACGCTTATCAGCAACCAATGTTTTCACCTTTGCCTTACGTGTTTGGACATTACGGGAACAAAATTTCCTTGAGGACGATATCGTGTAATGAAAGAAGTGTCTATTAAAGATGAAAATTAGATGTGGATTTTTATTATTATTATTATTATTTATCTATTTTATTATTATTATTATTATTTTTTTTAGAATATTTCAATACTCACCAACAGCTTTAGCTCTCCTCCTAAATTTACTTAACCATCGACTTTAAGTAGATTTTAGTTTTTTAATGTCTTGGATGGCCTTGGAAAAAGCTGGATCGGTAACTAACTCAGAGGTTCTCAAATTGGGAATCCCGAGCCCCAGAAGGCTCGCAAGGCTCTGTAAACCCTCCCCCTTCCTCCTCCTCTTCCTCCTCCTCCTCTTCCTCCTCCTCCTCCTCCTCTTCCTCCTCCTCCTCTTCCTCCTCCTCCTCTTCCTCCTCCTCCTCTTCCTCCTCCTCCTTCTCTTCCTCCTCCTCCTCCTCTTCCTCCTCCTCCTCTTCCTCCTCTTCCTCCTCCTTCTCTTCCTCCTCCTCCTCTTTCTCCTCCCCCTCTTCCTCCTCCCCCTCTTCCTCCTCCTCTTTCTCCACCCCCTCTTCCTCCTCCTCTTTCTCCACCCCCTCTTCCTCTTCCCCCTCTTCCTCCTCCCCCTCCTCCTCCCCCACTTCCTCCTCCTCTTTCTCCTCCTCTTCCTCCTCCTCTTCCTCCCACGGGGAGGTGTGAAGTGGGTCGCGAATCTATCGAAGTAATTTGTAGTCTGGGTCTCATAAAAAAAAAAAAAAATAAATAAAAATAAATTAATGAATAAAAATAGATAAAAATAGATAAATAAAATAAATAAAAATGGAATTCGAGAACCCATGATCTAACCCATATTCCTTACCATCCTAGAAATCAAACTAACATTCTAGATATCTTCATTGGTGAGTCATCCCACTCCTTATGTTAAGATCCTTCCTCGCACTTCGCCTTTGGCGTTTGGGTTCTTCTGGCTGAAAGTTCATGAAGAACATTGTTTCTTTACTTTCCTACTGAGACATCACCGCTTCCGTTCACGTGCATTCTCAGTGACTTCAAAATACATCACGACAGAGACGGTGTCTGATGTGGAGAGATACGTATATTCCGCTCGTATTTCTCTAATTCAAATCTACAGAACCTTGGAACAACCATACCTGTTCTCGTGTTATTCATTATATGAAAAAACAAAAAGCTTACAAATAGTACTGTGTCATAAACTATGTCATATATATATATTCTTGATAAGATTCAAAGATTTAATTTCATTGAAGACAATATCCTGTGCTGAGTAGTTGAGCCTTTATTCTTCATCACGTAAGACCCAAAAACGAGATAAAAGCTGAAAGAGAGAGAGAGAGAGAAATTAACTGACAGAAAGAAATCCGTTCAACAAAGGAGGTACTGCCTCCGAAAAGTCATCAAGAAACGGAAAGGAAAAAAAAAAGGGAAAGAACGAACTTGGAGAGGAGGATCAAAAGGACGGAGACATATTACAAAGGAAGATGGTAAACGTAGAAAAGAATAGGGACGGAAAACGTCTCTCAAGCCTTCCCGCGCGGCGACAAACGCGCCCGAACCAGATGCGTCGCGTTGCTGAAACCACAGACGGTTTTATTCAGCTGAGCTTTGGGCCACGACGCGAGAGATCTCCTCATCGATCCTGATCCCATTCAGGCCAAACGGCGCCACGGGAGTTCCATGGGGGTGAATAAAATCGCCCGGCGACAGCAGGATTAAGAGAGAGAGAGAGAGAGAGAGAGAGAGAGAGAGAGAGAGAGAGAGAGAGAGAGAGAGAGAGAGAGAGAGAGAGAGAGAGAGAGAGAGAGAGAGAGAGAGAGAGAGATGGTGCGACTCAGTTAGAAAGAGAAAAATCAAAGTTGTGTGAAATATACAGTGAATGCCACAGCCACAGTGCTTCTTGGTATAAAAAATATATGTATATATATATATATATATATATATATATATATATATATATATATATATATATATATATATATATGTATATATACACATATATTGAAAAAAGAGGGGAAAAGTATGGGACAACATGAAAGAAGGAAAGAAACATTGGATAAAAACAAAAACGACTAGAGGAAGATAAAAAGAAAATATGATGGAGAAGTACGACTACGTTAAGCCAAGGGTGAACAAGAAAAGAAGGGGAACGAAAGGAGGGAGAAAGCGAAGCAAAAAAGAAAAAGAAGAAAAGAAAGAAAGAAGAAAAGAAAGACAGGAGGAGAAAGGGGGAGAAGGAGAAAGAGGGAGAAGGAGAAAGAGGTCATCCAATACAAGACAAAAGCATTACGAAAGAAATTATGTGAGAAAGTCTAAGAAAAAGAAAAGTGGAAAGGAGGAGGAAGAAGAGATGGTACAGGATCCAGGGGAGAGGAGGAGGAAGAGAAAGAAGTTTATAAAATGGAGAGGAGGAATAAAAGAGAGAGGGGATTGGAAATAAAGAGGAGAATAGCAAGAGAAGAGAAGTATATATATATAGAAACAAATAAAAACACACATACACATATGCATACACACGTACACACGTACACACACACACACACACACACACACACACACACACACGTACACACACACACACACACACACACACACACACACACACACACACACACACACACACACACACACACACACACACACACACACACACACACACACACACCACACACACACACACACACACACACACACACACACACACACACACACACACACACGCACACACACACACACACACACACACACACGCACACACACACACACACACACACACACACACACACACACACACACACACACACACACACACACACACACACACACACACACACACACACACACACACACACACACACACACACACACACACACACACGCGCGCGCGCGCGCACATATATATATATATATATACATATATATATATATATATATATATAGAGAGAGAGAGAGAGAGAGAGAGAGAGATACATTGAAAGACAGGTGGGAAGAGGTACGGAGAGAAGACGAAAGAGAGAGGTAACGCAAAGAGAGGAAGAGAGAGGAAGAGAGAGAGGAAATAGGAGAAGGGTCTTCCTGAAGGAACGCCAGAGGTGTCTGGGTATGCATAAGAAACAGGCTCTCAAAGACCAAATATCGAACTCGAGTTCGAGAGGGCATAAGACACAGAACGCGACGGGAGATGCCCCTGAAGAACCTATGACATAAGAACCTAAGAATAGAGGAGACTACATGAGACCATAAGGCCTACACTAGGCAGTTCCATTTCCCCTTACCAAGACCGAATAGAACCGTCTGTCTTCAGCCACAAGAAAATCTTCAACGGAAGTAAACGTAGTAAGCGCTGAAACTATCAGTTGTTTTAAAAAACGATTAGACAACTTTATGGATGGGGACGACAGGTGGTAATGGATACGGAGCTGCCTAGTGTACGCCTTATGGTCTTTTGCAGTCTCCTTTATTTCTTATGTTCTTATGTAAGTCTTCGAACATCATCGAGTCTTCAGTCGATCGTTTGACTCAATTTTGTAATAAAATCGCCTGACGACAAGCGGAATAAAAACTATGGGTGACGCTCTAGATTCCCAGTGGTTCAGTCAGTTACCACGTCACACTCTACATATTCTATTCTGGTTGCCGCCAGGCGATTTTATTCAATTCGAGAAGAAACCTCTTGATGCCAAAAGGGAATAGAGGAGACTGCAAGAGACCATAGGACCTACACCAGCCAGTTCCATGTCCCCTCACCACCTGTTATCTCTGTTCATAAAATTGTCTAATATTTTCTTAAAACGACCGATAGTTTGAACCCTCATTACATAGTTACTAAGTCTGTTCCATTCATTATCCACTCTATTAATAAACCAGTTTTCGTCTATTTCCTTAAACCCTCTTCCACTGAACGAAAAAAATGGAATAGTTGTGGTCGTGTTTTCGTTCGGTAGGTAGAGAATGTAATAGAAGACGAGTCATGAAATGTGGATTCTTGACTGAAATATTAGGAAAAGATAAGAATGAATGTGTGTATCTGGAAGGTGACGCGGAGAAGAATTTCTAGGAAACAGGCGGGAAGTGAGGAATTCATATTGAAGTAGGAAAACAAAATTACCTGTTTTGTTGCGCTTGTGTTTGTTAGTGTGTTCTTTTGGGTGTGTGGATGTATATGACGCATGCACACACACACACACACACACACACACACACACACACACACACACACACACACACACACACACACACACACACACACACACACAC
>NC_134807.1:1007324-1009824 GCF_046742065.1 Oratosquilla oratoria
CGCCACAAGCGCGCTTAGGCATAAGGGTAAATATCAAGAAAGGGACCTTCATTAAGGCATTGACATCCAAAGGCGGTTCCCCTCAATCGAAGAGAATACACGATGAGTGTGAGAGACAAAGTGGACCCCGGACGCATAATTGCGAAGTGATGACCTCATTGATGGTCAAAGAGACCTCATTATCCTGAAGAATATTGGTTTGCGTCAGACAAAAAAAAAAAGAAAAAAAATGCAACTGTTGATTCTGCTGATTTTTTTTTTTTTTTTTTTTTTTGTCAATTACCAGGTGACAGGTTCGCAATGAAATATCACATCGATTTTAGTTTGTAATTTGTGGTAACCAGTTCTTCCAGCCTTGGGGGACAATATCACACTGAGGGGGTCAAATCATGAAGGAGTTGGATAGCAGAACGGAGAGGTAATAAGAATTAAAAGTGATCAGCACTTTTCTTTTCATTTTCTTTTATTTTAGAGATTAGCCTCTAATCATAAAAGAATCCTGCGTGACTCTGGTCTGTAGAGGTGTCACTTTACTCCCCAAAATATCTAATCTGAATTATTTAGTGTTGGCATCGTCGGATATAAATGTGTCATAATGATGAGGAAGGAAAATAATGAGAATATTATCTACCTTATACAAAGTTGATTGATGACACAATTGAAAGCGTGCTGGTCTCGCATTTTCCTAGCCGTGGGTTCGAGTCCCGCATTACTCTCCAATTCCCAGCAACGACTGTTAAGTGGACTAACAGTCCTTAAATTATATGAGGCAAAGGTGATGGCATCGGCTGAAGCTACTCAGCGCATCCTGGTGTATGCTACTCATAGCTATTTTTCATACTAAGGACATAGAAAACCGATTTCTATCCAGACACTGATGATGTCACAGATTAATTCATTTTTACTATCTTATTTATTTTTAACATACAAACAAGTGAAGAAGACTTTTACATCTAGAGAAGGGAGAATGTGTCATGTTGTTGCTATGGACTGTAGTTTACCAGCGCTTCCGTCCTCAGGATGTGCCACGACTATGGTATTCCAAGAAACAATTATTTGGCCGAATAAGGACGTCTAGATCAAAAGCTCTTGTCCTGATTCTTCGCGCATTTCTCTGACTTATGCGCTGCTGTTCATTAGCATATTTAAGACAACTTGGACACTAAATTTAATCGTAATAAATCCACTAAATCCCACTAGTTTTTGGATCATGGATCCTATTGTGTTCGTCTGTGAACCACCCATTGGTTCATAGACCAGGTATTGACCAGAAGATGTGGACCACTACTATCGAGCTCAATATTGTGAGAATCAAAACCGTGTGAGATCGAAACCTTTATTGGTACGACGTTTTTCGATCTCACACAGTGTTGATTCTCACAGTCTTGTCGGCTTTTGCCATTGTGTTTCATCGAGCTCAATATGTAAGTTGGGGTTATTTTCTTTTTTACCGTATATCAAATGATTTAATATAGAGGCGATAACAGCTGTTGATGAATTATCACAAACGAAAGCTGGAGATATAAGCCTTGTAGCCAAAAGCCAAATAGATGTACATAGCCAGAATAGAGTAGCCAAATACATACTGTAAATAAGATATGGAGGCTGAAATCATGTGAACACAACAATAAGAAAACGAAGGATGTTTTGTGTACATGGCAGCTTTAAGTGCTTGAGCTAAGGTAATTTTTTTTCTGAAACATTTTAGAAGGAAATCATATCCATTCCAATAGAAAATGGACGAATGCATGTGAATTGACTCGTAAGCTTTCTCTCTGTAGACTTTGATGGGTTACCATCGGGCCAAGAGGATTAAGAAAAACGATAAAAGGGAACAAAAGGCGTAATAAAAGGATAGAGCAGAGGGAAAGAAAGCAGCACAGTTGAGTATATGTAATTCCGAAATATTTTTTAATAAAACATGGAAGAAACATCTCGATAAGAGACAATGAATAATCAGTACTTGAAGAGAAATTCCCTTTATGGGCAATGGCAAAAAAAAAAAAAAAAAAAGAGAGAGAGAGAGAGAGAGAGAGAAAAGGAATAATTAGGACAGAGGTCAATATCAAATAGACCAATATATCTATGAATTCCCCACAAAAAAAGAAGAGTAGACAAATAAATTAATGTTTTGTATCTTCTTGCTGTTTAAACGCTAAACAAAAATTGTTATTGGTCAGATAATTGAAAAAAGGGAGAGTTTTCTCACCCATAATCAACTCAAAAAATAATTTCAGTACTGGGAACATATTCATCTGACCCCAAAATTCTCGAGTGGACGAGGAGGGCGGGGTCGCCATGTAAACGAAGTGGTGGAGGTAAACCAGCCTCGGCTGGCGGGCCCTGCTCTGATGGTGCTGTGTCTTGCTGCATTGCTTCTGACCCGAGCAAGGGGCGGGGAACAGGGATGTCCCTTCATCTACAAGGAAGAAAGAGGGGAGAGACAGGAAATGGGCTTTTGGATTGACTTATGATTGACTTATGATTGACTTATGATTGA
>NC_134807.1:1024824-1034824 GCF_046742065.1 Oratosquilla oratoria
TATATATATATATATATATATATATATACATATGTATGCATGAGAAATCACATGAACCCGTGATTCTGAATATGCGGGAAACCACCAATGAAAATAATTAAATCATGACCGAGCGCTTTCGTCTTTGTAGACAACTTCAGGGTTCATGCACCCTAAGATGTCTAAATAGACGAAAGTGATCGGTCATCATTTTATTATTTTACTTGGCATTTCCCCCATATATATATATATATATATATATATATATATATATATATATATATATATATATATATATATATACATTAACACGCCCCGAGTGATGACAAATCCTGTAGTGCTTTAGTCACTTAAATTTCAGGTTAAAACCTGTAGAGTCGGCTTGGGCATTTGCGTCCCTGTTCCTTTCCTACAAGTCCTAACTTGCTAAGCTACTTCCCCTTTTGTGACTTATATAAGGCAGCCAAGCGTAACTCTCACTCTCTCTCGCTCTCGCTCTCACTACATCCAGACTCACGGGGTAAACCTCCCTTCCCCACATCCAGTCTCCAAGGCCTCGTTTCCTGCCCGTTGGTCTATTTCAGCCTCAATTCTGTCATTAGGTAGTAAGTACTAGTCCATACTATCAACCGTGAATATTATTATTCCAGTATCTCTCAAGTGTGATTGAGGTTAGGATGTACTAGTTAGGGAAAGTGATATTTAGCTTAGGATGTGCTAGATAGGAAAAGTTATATCTAACTTAGGATGCGTTAGTTGGGGGAAGTGATATTTAACATAGGATTTATGTTTATGACTGTTAAGAAATTACGGTTTATATATGTGTTGTTGCTGCATTCGAACGAAGGCATACGAAATTGTCTTATTTATACTTTACGTATTATAAACAAATGTCATTTCACTTTTGGTTACCTGTCTTTGAAGAAACCAGTCTCTTGCTAATTTATTCATAAAGAACGAAATCGCATAAAGCCAGTCAATTGTCCTTTCACTCGATTTTTATTACGATCCAAGGGTTGTTGGTAAACGCTAGACGCACCAGAAAGGTTTGATATTGCCGACTGATGAGCACCAAATTATTAACCATCCTCTTATCCCAATCTATCACCCAAAGCATATATATATATGTATATATATATATATATATATATATATATATATATATATATATATATGTGTGTGTGTGTGTGTGCGTGTGTGTGTGTGTGTGTGTGTACGTGAGAGCACACACACACACACACACACACACACACACACACACACGCACACACACACACACACATGCACACACGCACACTTATGATAAACAGGAGAGTAAGAGACACGCATGAGGGGAATACAACCAGGTAGATTAAACCAAAAGACCAGCGCCCTTTAACCCCGTACCCCCTCCAACCCCCGGATCTCAGTGACGCCACTATCGTTGTGTGTTCCAGGAATCCAGCGCCGAGATACTTTGAGGCCCACTCGACCAGAACGATGCGGAGCTTCTCTCGACTTGACCTGTTGGTGTTCCTCCTCCTTCTACAGGAAGTGATCGCCACTACTACTTACACAAGCGGGAACTTCGCAAAGGTGAGAAGATACGTGTAAGAAGGTTGTGAGATCAAAATTCACTTGAGTGGATTGACCTCGCTTGGTTGCTGGTTGACCTTACTTGGCTGTAAACTGACCATATATATGTCATCACTTGGCTGTGAACTGATCTCACTTATCTATGTCGTGGCTCTACTTGGCTCTGAATTGGCCTCAACTAGCTACTGTATGTCGTGACCTTACTTAGCTTTGAACTGACCTCACTTATCTATGTCATGACCTTACTTGACTGTGAACTGACCTCACTTCTTTTGATTTTAAGGCGACTTTTTTTTTTCTCTTGTCAAGTGACGACACATGATTCTGAGGGTGACCTTCCTTGATTACAGAATGAGCTCACTCGTTCGTAGGACGACCTTGATTAACTGAACTTTGATATCGTAACAAAAAAAATTTTTTTTTAGATTGTGAGGTAACTTTTCTTGATTGTGAGATATGGCCTTTTGATTGTCGGACTCCTCTTGTTTGTGGCGTGTGGTGGTTAGTGTTCCCTGACTGTGGGATGAGTCTTACAAAGGATTACAAAGGATTACAAAAGCGGAGCATGCCGACAGGAGACCTTTTGATCCATATCTAGGTCGGATGCAAAAAAAAAAAAAAAAAAAATCATATTAATAATAAATTAAAACTATAATAATGTAAATAACAAATAAAATACATAAGTAAATGCATAGGTATAGTTGAATAATTTAATCATGGAGGTGACAGTGTTCAGTCAGGTCAGGGATATCCTAGCCAAGAGCCCCATGTATCAAGTTACCACTTGCCGCATGATTCTCTGCCCTGTGGCTACTCCCACCTACGGGAAAGGCTTCAGGAGTAAGCCTAGAGGAAGCATCAAGAGTCGAATCCCTGTAGGCAGTTCGCTGTTGAAAGGCTTCAGGAGTAAGCCTAGAGGAAGCATCAAGAGTCGAATCCCCCGTAGGCAGTTCGCTGTTGAAATGCTTCAGGAGTAAGCCTAGAGGAAGCATCAAGAGTCGAATCCCTCGTAGGCAGTTCGCTGTTGTATAATAACAACATCGCTTTGGCAACTCCTGCGACAGCGCTGGTGCCAAACTGTAGCGTACTTGCTCTTCCTTTGGATCCATCAGCGACGTGGAGACGGGAATTTCTTCAGCCTGGGTGGCAGCTGGTCCTCCATACGATCTCGCCCTGGCTTGCGTCCTGAAGAGTCGCAACTTCCATGGCCGAAATCAACCGACAGAGGCCACCATGTAAGTATTCGTACACTAAAGAATATCATTGAAAGAGATGGTCAGTTCACACTCAACTATCCCCTATATAAAAAGGAAAATTTTCTGTTACATGTATGTTATGTTCATTTAACCTGGGGAAATGCCAATCACTGGAAATCAGGGGCGGTCGATCCCTGACTAATATGGTCATGGAATAAAAAAAAAAAAAAAAAAAAAAAAAAGCCCAAGGTACCAAAGTTAACTTAGCCCAGCTTTACCTATCCTATTCTTATCCAACTTAACCTAATTTAACCAAAACCCAACCTACCCTATATTAATAAAACCAGACCTAAGCATAACTCTAACAAGCCAAACAAACCTTAATGTAATCTAACAACCATAATCTAACTTATCCTCACATAAATACCTAACCTGACCTATCTTGCTCTTACCTGATCTAACTTGACCATTACCCCACCAAACCAAACAAACCTTAATCTATCTAATCAACCTACCCTACCGTACCCTAACCTAACCCAATCGTACCTACCCTACCGTACTCTACACAATCTCACCCTACCCTAACATACCCTATCCTACTCTACCATGCCCTACCCTACCCTACCCTACCCTACCCTACCCTACCCTAGCCTACCCTACCCTAGCCTACCCTACCCTATTCTTCCTCAACCTAACCTAACTTACCCTTACCCAATCAAACCTACCCTACCCTGCCCTGCCCTACTATACCCTGCCCTACCATACTCTGCCCTACTCTAGCAAAACCTACCCTACTCTACCCTAACCTAAGCTAACTTAACCAGAACCCAACCTATCCATTCGCTCAATTAACACACACACACCCGCGCCCCGTTCCTTGTTGAGGCAGGTGGGACGAGACGATGGACGGGACCTTGAATACTGCACGTTGGACACCGTCTGGATGCGCAATCCGTCGCCAGTCAGCTGTGCAAGCGCCTGTCAAGTAATCCCTGACTGCTCCTACTTCTGCATCACTTGTAAGTCTACGGTTTTTACACATCTTGTGGATTTTCTCCCTCAAAATATACATCCATCTTTCACCCATCAAAATCTGTTCATTAACCGTTCTCTCTCTCTCTCTTTCTCTCTCTCTCTCTCTCTCTCTCTCTCTCTCTCTCTCTCTCTCTCTCTCTCTTTCTCACAAAAAAAAAAAAAAAAAAAAAAAAAATTGTGATTGGTAGTCCTTCACTGCTTAAAGCAATATCATGCTCCCCCTCCAATGCAGAATTTCGGTAAATTTCATCTTGTCAATAAGCAAAGTGTAAATCAACTTATCATATAACGTGGTAGTGTTGCAATTAATCAATAAATCTAGTCACATTTCATAGGTTTCTAGATCATGGGATGAGCAAGCCAGCTAGAATATTTGGAACCCTATTGCCATCAAATTCAATTTGTATGTTTATGCCCTCTGTCGTCAGGTGATTTTATTAAGTTGAGAGAGAAACTCTATCAAATGAAATGTGGAGTCTTAGGCCCTGTTCATGCTAGCGGTCAATGGATGCGTTCACACATAACAGCGGCGCGGTTTTCCCTTGCCCATGCGGTGTCTGCGCGGTTCAGGCCGATAGTGTGAACGGCCTCACTCAACAGTAAAGTCGAGACATTGTTTGATAGATATATAAATAGATAAATGAATAATTAAACAACTCGATGAATAAAAGACTAAGTAAATTATCATTTAAACAAACAAATGAATAGATAAATATGTGAATAAATAAATAAATAAAATGAATAGATATGTAAATAGATAAACAAATGAAATAGATAGATAAATGAATGAATGGATGAATGAATGAATGAATAATTAAATAAATAGATGAATAGATGAAATTCAGTTCTCTTTACCAGCTACCGGATGTGACATGTACAGCGCTATCTTCGGAACACACTATGTCCCGATAGGTACCATTGTCGAGACCAGATGCTACACTTCTTGGGGAATTCGCAAGAACTTGGCTGGAATTGCCACCGCCACCTCCAATTCTTCACTCCTAAATCCAGGAGTTACCATCCCCTCAAATGCCTTGGACGGATTCTACTGCTACCTTGAGAGCAACTGCTTTATCGCAAATGGGTACGAAAATACTTGGGTCGCCGATCTACAGGAGCCCAGAGCCATCGCCGAAGTCGGGGTGCAAACGTCACGTGATTATGAGAACGAGTTCCGGTCAGTAGAGTTTCGTGTAGGCAATTCTTCAACTATTGAAGACAATATTTTGGTGCATTTTTTAGGCACTTATGTGCCTGCTCTGGGAGAAAAATATTATGTGAAATTTGAAACTCCTGAAGTAGGTCAGTATCTGTCTCTCCAGACTAACGATGGGATTATGACTGTGTGCCAAGTATATATCACAGAGGTCTAGGAGGTATTCCCACTAATTATTCTTTATTTATTGTGTAAAAACAAAGGTGTCTTAATCCATATGGGGTATGAATTACATAAGCTTTATACAGGCAATACTTTATTATCGTCCCTACGGACCAGAGTCACGTAATGTCTTTTAATGACTGGAAACTCAAAAGAAATTAAGTGTGGTGTTGCCCCCAAGAATAGAACCATGGGTTCCTTCCGACAACATATTGGTACTACTTGGTCCATAGCTAGGTCAAATGCTGAAAAAAGAATCCTCTCTTTGCTCTTTGGAGAACTTCGCCTGTCCATGGCATAGGTGAGGTGGGCCTTCGTTGGTTCCATGATCTTCAGCCTCTTCCATCCTTGCGACTCCTGGGAGGATGCTGTGGTGGGAGCTTGAGTGTCTTGGTGTTGACGGTTTGTCTGCTATTCTGCTCAAACAATCGTCAAGTGCTCTTTTGAGCCTCCATGGGGAGGTGCCCGTGAAGTCTCGGATCACTTGGGGAAGACTGTCGAAGATTTGAGTATCATTGTATGTGAAGGAATTGTGCACTGGTGTGTGTGTGTGTGTAGCTTATTTGTTTTGTCCTATATGGTCCTCACTTAGCACAACCTTCCTCTACTTGAGTGAGTATTAGTCCCACATTTGGTATCATTTCCTCACACATCTATGACAATGTACCTTTCCCTCCTTTTTTGAAGTGAATATTGCCTCAAGTGACTGAAACTTTCACAGGAATCCATACACTGTACTCCCTGAATCCTTCTGGTGAAAGTCCTCTGGATAGCTTCAAGGGAGGTGATGTCCTGGACGGTGGGGGGAGGGGGAGGGCACAACTGACAGTAGTATTCCATCTTGGGTAGGATCAGAGTTTTTCATAGAGACCATTCACCTGTCCTACTTAGTTGCGAACGTTCTTAGAACACAACCTCTCATCTGTCTTGCAGCATCTGTGATATTGCTGTAGTGGTGGTTGTAGGATGTATCTCTACTCATATGTAACCCCAGTTCCTCTAGATAAGTGGTTCTTAACCTGTGGGGAATTCCCCACTGGTGGGGAATGGCGGAGTTGCCAAGTGGGGAATGACCGGTCGGACAGAAGAACCACTGTTTTTTTTTTTTTTTAATCGGTGTGTTTTTGTTTCTTTTTGTTTGTTTCTGGTGCCAAGTGGGGAATGACCGGCCGGACAGAAGAACCACTGTCTTTTTTTTTTTTTATCAATGTGTTTTTGTTTCTTTTTGTTTGTTTCTGGTGTCTTCTTGTTGTCACATTTCGTGAATTTGTAAATATACAAATTCGATTTTAACCCATGTAGTGTTTAGTAACTAAACACTGCATGGGTTAAAATCGAATTTGTCAAAGACCGATGCTGTGGTGGGAAATGGAGAGTTGGCTCACTAAAAAGTGGGGAATTGGAGAAAAAAGGTTAAGAGCCCCTGCTCTAGATCCTTCACATTGGATGGCGTGGTTGTTCACTAATTACTCCATCGTTTCCTTTAGCTTCGCGTTGTGTACTTTAGCAGTTCAAACTTTCTCCGTTCAGGGCCATATTGTTCTCTTGTGCTCTGTTGAGTAGCCTGGTCAGGTTCTACTATAGCAGGGCTGTGTCTCCTTCGTGTCTTAATTCCTTGCCCACCTTTGCGTCGTCCGCAAAGGAGGAGTCCTCTAAATGTTTTGGGTTTTCATCGTTGGACTAGGGAAAGTGGTGAGCCAGATACTGAACCATGCGGCACTCCATTCTGGGTTTTGCTCGCCTAAGCTAGTTCTCTATGTACTGTAATCCTTTGCTTTCATAATAAAAAGAAGCTATGTAGTTACTTTCCTAGTGGCCTACATATGCCATACTTCCGGAGTTTATGCAGCATCGTGCTATATTTTACCTTATCGAAGGCTAGAGCAAAATCCAGGTATATGGCGTTCACATTTTTCCCGTTCCTGGATGCTTCTTAGTATTTTCTCTTAGATTATTAGGAGCTGGGAGAGGAATGAGCAATTCCATCTGAAGCCGTGTTGTCTTTCGTTGAGGAGATGGTTGGTATTATTGTTCTGTATTTTTTTTTTTGCCAGGTCTATACTTTTTGCCTTGTTGATATATGCAATATAGTTAAATGGTAGGGTGGTGAGGTAAACAGAGAGAAATGTTGTATTTTTATTTTTGACGTTTCGTTATCACCAGGACTTCTTTAGAATACATAGAAATAGAGAGAAATCAACATCTTATATACCCCAGTCTAAGATTACCTTGCTCCTTCAAGGTCAACCTTACCCTTCCTATTCCTCCGTTCAGCTTTGCACAGCACCATTGTGTTTTTTTTTTTTTTTTTTTTTTTTTTTTTTACATAAGTGGACCCACTGCTGATGTAGTTTTGAAATTTTGGTTTGAGCGCGAGAAGAAACACCTGGGACTCCGTTTGATGTTCTCTATGGTCTGCCTCTCTTCTCTCATTCGTTGTTCTTCGTGGGATTCCTTTGGTTTTTCTTTTTATTTCCTTAAATTGACTTAATGCCCTCTCTCTGACGGGATGGTGACCAGTCTTGTTTAGTTCGGCTTGTAAGTGGTGCCTTTTCCTCCACTGGCCTATTTTTCCTCCAACCTTCGATTAATTGGCGGTATCGCCCACCCCCCAGAATTTTTCCGCCGTAAAATAGATATGGTTTAGGACAGGTAGGAGTTGCGTGAATCAGATTTTTGTGGTAAGGCAGATATGTAAGAAAGCTTTAGGAAGAGGTATGGATGTTTTTTTTTTGGGGGGGGGCTTTATGGATTTGGAAAAGTCTTATGGAAGGGTAGACAGGGAGGCACTGTGGAAGGTGTTGCAGATATATGGGATAGGAGGAAAGCTGTTAAGACCAGTCAAGAGTTTTCACAAGAGTAGTAGAGCCTGTGTTAGAATTAGAAACGGAGAGAGTGAGTGTTTTGAGGTAAAGGTGGGGCTTCGCCAGGGATGCGTTATATCGCCTTGGTTGTTCAATTTATACATGGATGGGATGGTGCGAGACGTAAACGCAAGGGTAATAGGCTGGACATTGGAGATGGTTAAAGAAAATGGAGAAAATGGGAGATAAACCAGTTGTTGTTTGCTGACGACAGTGTTTGTAGTAGGACCAGATGACGGATTAAAGAAGTTAGTAACAGAGTTTGTGAAGGTGTGCGAAGAAAGGAAGTTGAAGATAAATGAAAAAGTAAGGTGATGAGATGTGGAAGGGGAGAGGATGGCAGCAAATTTGAAGTGAGCACTAAGGGAAAGAGACTGGAGGAAGTGAATAGCTTTAGATACTTGGGTGCGAATGTGGCGGGAAAGGAAGGAGTGGAGGTGGAGGAAGCATATTGATTGATAGAAGCAAGTAAATGGCTTGGGGGATTAAAAAGTGTAATAAGAAATAGACATTTGGGAATGGATGCTCAGAGGAGAGTGTATGGAGTGATTGTGTTGACAACACTGTATGGGGCAGAAACATGAAACATAAGAGAGGAAGAGAGAAGGAGTTTGAATGTGTTTGAGGCAAAATGCCTGAGAAGTATCATAGGGGCTACTAGGCTAGAGAGAGTGAGAAATGAGGAAGTGAGGAGGAGAACGGGGGTGGAAAGGGAGTTGAGAGATAGGGTTGATGAAAGAGTATTGGGATGGTTTGGACACATGGAAAGAATGAGTGAAGAAAGACGAATAAAACAAGTGTGGAAGACAGAGTTAGGAAGGAGTGAACCAGCTCTGTCGGGGATGGGGATCCTCAGATTATGTTCTGTCAAAACAGGGTTCTTAGTTGAAAAAGTTTGAAAAACCCAGGCCTAGGGTATAATGAAGAATATTTTGATTAGCTGTTTATGCCTACTCCTACACTGATGATATTGTGATCTGACATGAGGGTATTGAGTGTATCAAGATAAAACTATTAACAATGATTAGATCCAGAATATTGCCTCCTCTGGTTGGGTTTCTTATGCACTGTGTTAAGTAGTAATTTTGTGATAATGTTGTGAGTGTCAGTGCTTGCTGTCTCTCGGCTGGGACACCTCCTTGTCTTTTCGTGTCCCTCCAGTCCAGGGGTCACCCAAATTTTTTCACAACAGGCCAGATAACTGAGAATGGCGAGAACGAACCGCATACCCATTTGGTTCAGAAGAATATAGTAAATACACAAAACATAACTCAAAAAAACATTTATTTACCAATACACAAAATACAAAGACAAACACAAAAAATAAAGACAACAAACATATTCAATTACCAATAATTTTGGGAAAAAAGAAGAAAAAAAGTACAGTTCGGCTGGGGTTCCAAATGAACTGGCCTCGCGGGCCGGATGTGGCCCGCGGGCCGTGGTTTGATGACCCCTTGTCTAATCTATGAATGGGAAGTTGAAATCTCCCATCAGTGGTTGGTGTGGGAACATATCTAAGAGTTGATTAAGCCTTTGTTGTTATTTCTTGTTACAAATTCAGTGTGATGTTCGGAGGCCTGTATACTATTATGGATGCATATATAATAAAGAAAAAGTGAAATGACTTATGAATTACTATTTATTGTTTTTCTATTCCTTCTATTAGTGATTACATGGCTACATTCAACAGTTTTGTAGTTTGAGCTTCTTCTGCACAAGGTAACAACTTTCCTTTTTAATTCTATTTTGATTAAGACAGCCCTATACGATTAATATTACTGACACAATATATCAACTCAGATTTATTGTGCAATATGTCTCTCCTATACGAGAAAAAGCACTACAATTTTCAATTCCTGCGAATGCCATGTCATGACGGTATAAACAAATGGGTACATGGATGTGGTGAGGATGATAATTATATGGTTTAATGTCACAAACTCCCCCACACTGGGAGGCGAGGATGATGG